>NC_083571.1:73637278-73971374 GCF_027579695.1 Neoarius graeffei | reverse complement strand
TTAACCCTTTAACTCCTTAACTATAGCTATTTCACCTTTTAACTATGGTGGGGTTTACATTAGACCGTATCAGCGGATCATCAGATTAACGTTTTTAAAAACGATTCGCGTGCACACAGCAACGCCAATACACGGATACGCTAATCACATGACTAATTCGGCACGTAAGTTGAAATGTGTCAGTGCGGCTCATCGCTTCCTCCTCAGCGGCTGTGCTCCAAATCATTCCGCCCTGAACAGCGAGTGCCCTCTGGAGGGTGCACACTCCAGCCCTGCGCAGCTCACAGTGCGTGCGAGTGAAGCGCACGAGCAGTGATTCGGGACTGAGCCGCTGTGCGCAAGTCACTTACCACTTGCAAGTGGAAGGATGGCAAGCCTAAAGACCATCATAACTACACAATGGGCAGTATTTGCATCAGTATTTGCAGTATTTTCATACTTTTATTTTCACTTTTAATGAAAGGTGATACAAGGCGGAAATCCGCACCGTTTTTCAGCAGTCGCGTCACATGACCAACGCCAGCGAATCAGGAAGGTGGATGTCACAGTAACGTTGTCCAATGACGACGCCAGCTAGAGCTCAGCACAGCGTATCCGCGTATTCTCAATGTTTACATAGCACCGGACCAGACACGATCTGGATTGAATAAGTGGACCCTGGCGGATTCCCGTTTCCTGGTGTTTCCAGGCATTTTAATGTAAACGGACAGTGCATCCGCGAAGAAAACGAGACAGCTACGGTCTAATGTAAACTTGGCCTATTTAACTCTTTAACTATTTCACCTTTTAACCCTTTAACCTTTTTAACTCCTTTAACCTTTCAACCCCCCTCCTAGAACTGCCACCTTATTGTGGTGGAGGGGTTTGTGTGCTTGAATGATCCTAGGAGCTATGTTGTTGGGGGCATTATGCCCCTGTCAGGGTTTCCCAAGGCAGACAGGTCCTAGGTGACAGGCCAGACCAAGAGCAGTTCACCAAAACCCTTATGGAGAAACCATCGAGGACCATGACGTCGCCCGGTATGGCGCATCCGGGGCCCCACCCTGGAGCCAGGCCTGGGGTTGGGGCTCGTATGCAAGCGCTTGGTGGCCGGGCCTTTGCCCATGGGGCCCAGCCGGGCTTAGTCCGAAGAGGTGACGTGGGCCCAACCTCCTGTGGGTTCACCACCCACAGAGGTAGCAGTAGGGGACTGGTGCAGTGTGGATTGGGTGGCAGTCAAAGGCAGGGGCCTCGACGACCTGATCCCCAGACACAGCAGCTAGCTGTTGGGACATGGAATGTCACTTCGCTGGGGGGGAAAGAGCCTGAGCTTGTGCGGGAGGTTGAGAGGTACCGGCTAGAGATAGTCGGACTCACCTCCAAGCACAGCTTGGGCTCTGGATCCCAGCTACTCGAAAGGGGCTGGACTCTCCACTTCTCTGGAGTCGCCCATGGTGAGTGGCGGCGGGCTGGTGTGGGCTTGCTTATAGCTCCCCAGCTCAGCCGCCATGTGTTGGAGTTTACCCCAGTGAACGAGAGGGTCGCCTCTCTGCGCCTTCGGATTGGGGAGAGGGCTCTTGCTGTTGTTTGTGCCTACGGGCCAAATAGCAGTATAGAGTATCCAGCCTTCTTGGAGTCCCTGGGAGAGGTACTGAGGGGTGCTCAGACTGGGGACTCCATTGTGCTACTGGGGGACTTCAATGCTCACGTGGGTGACGACAGTGACACCTGGAGGGGCGTGGTTGGGAGGAACGGCCTCCCTGATCTGAACCCGAGTGGTGTTTTGTTATTGGACTTCTGTGCTAGTCACGGTTTGTTCATAACAAACACCATGTTCGAGCATAGGGGTGTCCATAAGTGCACGTGGCACCAGGACACCTTAGGTCGGAGGTCGATGATATACTTTGTTGTCGTTTCATTTGATCTCCGGCCCTATGTCTTGGACACTCGGGTGAAGAGAGGGGCTGAGCTGTCAACTGATCACCACCTGGTGGTGAGTTGGATCCGCTGGCGGAGGAGGAAGCTGGACAGACCTGGCAGGCCCAAATGTATGGTGAGGGTCTGCTGGGAACGTCTGGCCGAGCACTCTGTTGGGGAGGTCTTTAACTCCCACCTCCGGGAGAGCTTTTCCCAGCTTCCAAGGGAGGCGGGGGACATTGAGTCTGAGTGGACCATGTTCTCTACCTCCATTGTGGACGCAGCTGTTCGGAGCTGTGACCGCAAGGTCTCCGGTGCCTGTCGTGGCGGCAATCCCCGAACCTGGTGGTGGACACCAGAAGTAAGGGATGCCGTCAAGCTGAAGAAGGAGTCCTATCGGGCCACGTTGACCTCCAGGACTCCTGAGGCAGCTGACGGGTATCGGCAGGTCAGGCGTGCTGCAGCTCGGGCAGTTGCGGAGGCAAAAACTCAGAACTGGGAGGAGTTCGGGGAGGCCATGGAGAAGGACTACCGGTCAGCCTTGAAGAAATTCTGGCAAACCGTCCGGTGCCTCAGGAGGGGGAAGCAGTACTCTGCCAACACTGTTTACAGTGCGGGTGGGGAGCTGTTGATCTCGACTGGGGACATTGTTGGGCGGTGGAAGGAATACTTTGAGGATCTCCTCAATCCCACCATCATGTCTTCCATTGAGGAGACTGAGGCTGATGACTCAGAGGTGGACTCGTCCATTACCCAAGCTGAAGTCACTGAGGTGGTTTGCAAGCTCCTCGGTGGCAAGGCACCGGGGGTGGATGAGATCCGCCCTGAGTATCTCAAGTCTCTGGATGTCGTGGGGCTGTCTTGGTTGACATGCCTCTGCAACATCGCGTGGCAGTCGGGGACAGTGCCTCTGGAGTGGCAGACTGGGGTGGTGGTCCCTCTTTTTAAGAAAGGGGACCGGAGAGTGTGCTCCAATTACAGGGGAATCACACTTCTCAGCCTCCCGGGGAAGGTTTACTCCAGGGTACTGGAGAGGAGAATTCGACCAATAGTCGAACCTCGGATCCAGGAAGAACAATGCGGTTTTCGTCCTGGTCACGGAACACTGGACCAGCTCTATACCCTTCATAGGGTGCTCGAGGGTTCATGGGAGTTTGCCCAACCAGTCCACATGTGTTTTGTGGATCTGGAGAAGGCATTCGACCGTGTCCCACATGGTATTCTGTGGGGGGTGCTTCGGGAGTATGGGGTTCGGGGCTCTTTGCTAAGGGCTGTCCGGTCCCTGTACGAACGGCGCAGGAGTCTGGTTCGCATTGCCAGCAGTAAGTCAGACCTGTTCCCAGTGCATGTTGGACTCCTGCAGGGCTGCCCTTTGTCACCGGTTCTGTTCATAATTTTTATGGACAGAATTTCTAGGCCCAGCCAGGGGCCGGAAGGAATCCTGTTTGGGAACCACAGGATTTCATCTCTGCTTTTTGCGGATGATGTTGTCCTGTTGGCTTCTTCAAACCAGGACCTTCAGCATGCACTGGGGCGGTTTGCAGTCGAGTGTGAAGCGGCTAGGATGAGAATCAGCACCTCCAAGTCCGAGGCCATGGTTCTCGACCGGAAAAGGGTGGCTTGCCCTCTCCAGGTTGGTAGAGAAGTCCTGCCTCAAGTGGAGGAGTTTAAGTATCTCAGGATCTTGTTCATGAATGAGGGAAGGATGGAGCATGAGATCGACAGGCGGATCGGTGCAGCCTCCACAGTGATGCAGTCGCTTTACCGGTCCGTCGTGGTGAAGAAGGAGCTGAGCCAAAAGGCAAAGCTCTCAATTTACCGGTCGATCTACGTTCCAACTCTCACCTATGGTCATGAGCTTTGGGTAATGACCGAAAGAACAAGATCGTGGATACAAGCGGCCAAAATGAGTTTCCTTCGCAGGGTGGCTGGGCGCTCCCTTAGAAGCACAGTCACTCGGGAGGAGCTCAGAGTAGATCCACTGCTCCTCCACATCGAGAGGAATCAGCTGAGGTGGCTCGGGCATCTTTTTCGGATGCCTCCTGGATGCCTCCCTGGGGAGGTGTTCCAGGCATGTCCCCCCAGGAGGAGGCCCCGGGGAAGACCCAGGACACGCTGGAGGGACTATGTCTCTCGGCTGGCCTGGGAACGCCTCAGTGTTCTTCCCGAGGAGCTGGCCGAGGTGTCTGGGGAAAGGGAAGTTTGGGCTTCCATGTTTAGACTGCTGCCTCCGTGACCCGGTCCCAGATAAAGCGGAAGAAGACGAGACAAGACCTTTCAACCCTTTAACTCTTTAACCCTTTAACCTTTTAACCCTTTAACTCTTTATCTCTTTAACCCTTTAGCCCTTCAACTTTTTAACACTTTAACCCTTTAACTTTTTAGTTATTTAACTCTTTAATCCTTTAACTCTTTGACCCTTTAACCCTTTAACTTTTTAATCCTTTAACTCAACACCCTTTAGCCCTTTAACTCTTTAAACCCTTAAAGTGTTACCTCTTTAACTCTTTAACCCTTTTGCTCTTTAACTCTTTAAACCTTTAACTTTTTAACTATTTAATCCTTTAACCCTGTTACACGTTAACTTTTTAACCCTTTAACCTTTTAACCCTTTAGCCTTTTAACCCTTTAACTCTTTAAACCTTTAATTCTTTACGTCTTTAACCCTTTAACTCTTTAGCCCTTTAAGTCTTTATCGCTAACCCTTTAACTCTTTAACCCTTTAACTTTTTAACTCTTTAACCCTTTAACCTCTTAACTCTTTAACCCTTTATCCCTTTAACTCTTTATCCCCTTAACCCTTTAACTCTAATTCTTTAGCCCTTTAAGATTTTATCACTAACTCTTTAACATTTTAACCCTTTAGCCCTTTAACTATTTATCCCTTTAACCCTTTGTCTTTAACTCTTTAATTCTTTAGCCCTTTAAGTCTTTATCGCTAACTCTTTAACTCTTTAACTTTTTAACTCTTTAACCCTTTAACTCTTTAACCCTTTATCCCTTTAACTCTTTATCCCTTTAACCATTTAAGTCTTTAACTCTTTAACCCTTTAACTCTTTAGCCCTTTAAGTCTTTATCACTAACTCTTTAACCCTTTAACTCTTTTACTCTGAAACCTCGTGACTCAGACCTTCAGGACATCTGGACTCTGGTTCTGTCTCCACTGAGATTTTGTTCCTCAGTTGATTCTTATTGTTTGTTAAATGGCACTTTGTGAGATTATACTTCTGTCTTGTAAAAACAGAAAAGCAAGTTTCAGAACCTGTTAAAACTCTTGTAGTCAGGCATCTCGGGTCTGGGTTCAGGATCAGGCATCTGGAGCTTCAGGGTGTCGGCCAGCACCGGGTCGTTGATGATGGCCTGCTCCCAGGGGGAGTGGTAGGATTTGGGCAGAGCCGTAGCATTGAACCTCTCCGGTGGAATATCCTTCAGTGGACCTCCGTAACCTGGAACAGAGAACCAACCTCCTCCAATAAAACCTCAGTTCAGCGTCCACTCTGTGAGACACATCCTGAGGACTGAAATATTAGTTTTATTAATAGAACTAAAGCTCAGACTCAGATCGGGTTTCAGTTAGAAACTACAGCCAAATAAAAATAACAACATTATTCCACATTTATTTATTTGTTTGTTTGTTATTTTTTGTAAGTGTGCAGTATATAATGTGGTATCTGATTGATGATTAACTGTGGCTGAAGTGGAGGGTGTTGGCATACCCGGTGCAATCTCCTCGGGGTTAGTTGGGTTTCTGCTGTCCGCAGTGTTTGGAGTTTTGTTTTCTGCAACTTCAGCATTGGTCTGATCTTCACTCTAGAAACAGAAGCAGTGAGGAATATAAAAGGAGAAAAACTCTTTAAATGGAGACACATGAAGAGAAGAACAATTTGTTTTGTTGTGTTCATGATGTGATGAATAAACACTCGCAGGTGATGGTGTGTTGAAATTGTAATTGACGTCCAAATGATTTTATGCACTACATGAACCCCAACACTGTAGAGATCCTCACACACATACACATTTTCCAAATCTCTCACACATTCTCTGGCTCTGATAAGTGAAGTGGACGGTGGGCCCTTGTGATATCTCAGAGGAACGTTTGGAAGGGCGTGATGTCCACGTGTCCTGCACTATCTCACATGTGTGACTGCCCTTCAGCTGGGCTAGCCTCATCCACTACTTCAGTTAGCATCTCAAAACACAATGCTAACACCAGCACTGATAAAAATGCTGTCATGCTAACAGCAGAAAGTCATCTCAAAACTGAACAAAACATGAAACTCGTGTGTGTGTGTGTGTGTGTGTGTGTGTGTGTGTGTGTGTGTTACAATGACTCACACTTAAGATGGTGTTGGCTTCGTTCTGAATACTCTCAAAGGTGTACTTCTCGGATCTGCGCTGGCGCATTTTGAAGAGGCGTGATCCTCGATTGGACAGGAGAGACAGCTCCTCCAGCATGATGTCTTTAGGAACAGAGAGCTTTTTTCCCAGATCCATCATCTCACCTAAACGTACAGGAAGAATATTACTGAGGAGTACATCAACACACCGCCACTCCTGTGGATAAGCTACACAAAATGTACTGCTAACTAATAATGCTAGTTTGCTATAATTCAAAAGCAGATGCTGCAGCAAGAGACGACATTAATACTGAAGATGATGTTAAAAAACTTCACAAATTCAGACTGAGTGTTTAGTCGTGGTAGAGTTTAATACAGAACAGTGAAGGTGTTGAGTCAGGAATAAAACAATTCAGTGGAGTGACAGTGGAGCATCCATAACAACACATCCATGTGTTTTATTCCTTTTATACCGCAGCAATTTACCGACAATTACAATTATTACAATTTTTATTCATTAAAGAATGACGTGCCATACTTTTTATCCATTTATAGCTACATTTAATGTTGTGGAACGTCAGTGAAATGAGTGAGTTTCTGTTGTCACTGACGTTATAGCAGCTATAAACAGTCGTTCCCTCACCAGTCTTTCTTTATTCTTTCTCCGAGTTAATAAGAGAAAAAAATCACAGCATGTTCCTGAGAAACTGTAAAGAAGTGTAAACTCCTCTGTCCTGAAAACATCAGGAAACTTACAGTTCCAGCTTCACCTCTGACTGTTACACGGCACTGACACTGGAGACTCCTTCCAGATATGTTATACACACACATTTCTCCTGACAGAAAGCTTCACCATATCAACCATTCCACATGGTTTTAATCTTTTTATTATCAGTGGAGTGTCTGCTGGACATGCCCCTGTGAATGAGTTTTTACTGTAGAAACAATGACGTAGTAGAACGAGAGCATTAATATAAACCTGCACTATTGTCAGAGCTGCTGTTATAGAGAATTAATCAACACCTTCTGATCAATCAGAGTGTAGAATATAACAGCGCTGTGGTTAAAGTGTCACTTTCTCTCTTTCCTGAACCCCCCTTTGTTTGAGTTCTTGTTAGTTGCGTGTCTCTGAATAAATCTGTGAATAAAGAGGATTTCCTGGAGAGTAGAATCTTTTAGCAGGAACAGAACCTGAACTATGCGTGAGGAAACATTTGTTTTCTCAGAGTAACATCATGTGACGTCAGACTCAAACCCCACAGGAGATTGTCCTGTTCTTCAGACAGTGACATGGAGATGTGTGGGTGTTGTGGGGATCGCTGTGATCATTGTGATCGTTATGACTGCAGTAATGGAGCAGTGTGGAGTCCAGCAGGACATCAGGATGGATTTAAATGGTGGACTGCTTGGCTGTGGAGATGGAAAGCATCGCAGCTGTCCATGATCTTCATACTGAACTCATTCCAGCTGTCCATCGCCCACTGAGGCTCCATCCCCCCTCCCCTTCCCCCTGACACGACTGCTTGGCTCTAAAATAAACTTTTACAACACCAGCCACAAAGGGATTTGCTGCTAGCACAGTGGTCTCATGTATTTTTGGCGAGTGGAGAAGAATGTGCCCATGAACCACGCTCCAAACCCTGCTAACAACTAACAATGCTAACAACAATGCTAACAACTAAAATTGCTAACAACTAACAATGCTAACAATAATGCTAACAACTAACAATGCCAACTAGGAGGAGCACAGTGTGCTGTTTCAGAACCTGATCTCAGGACTGTGGTCTCAAATCAGAAATTTACTTATAATATTCAAGTGCAGTTTGGAAAATACTGAGAAGTGAAGAAATTTCAGACCAGAGTCCATACAGTGGTTAAAGTTATGGTTAATGTTGTGGTTAGTGTTAGTGTTGTGGTTATGGTTAGTGTTGTGGTTAGTGTTAATATTGTGATTAGTGATAGTGTTGTGGTTAGTGTTGTGGTTAGTGTTATGGTTACTGTTGTGATTGTGGTTAGTGTCGTGCTGAGTGTTGTGGCTAGTGTTGTAATTATGGTTAGTGTTAGTGGTGTGATTATCATTAGTGTTGTGCTGAGTGTTGTCGTTAGTGTTATGGTTAGTGTTGTGATTATCGTTAGTGTTGTGGTTAGTGTTGTGCTGAGTGTTGTCGTTAGTGTTATGGTTAGTGTTGTGATTATTGTTAGTGTTATGGTTAGTGTTGTGCTGAATGTTGTGGTTAGTGTTAATGTTTTGGTTAGTGTTAGTGTTGTGGTTAGTGTTGTGGTTAATGTTAGTGTTTTGGTTAGTGTTGTGGTTAGTGTTAGTGGTGTGGTTAATGTTGTGCTGAGTGTTGCGGTTAGTGTTGTGGTAAGTGTTAGCATTGGTGTTAGTGCTAGTGTTATGGTCATGGTTAGCGTTGTGGTTAGTGTTATTGTTGTGATTAGTGTTATGGTTGTGGTTAGTGTTGTGTTTAGTGTTAGTGTTGTGCTTAGTGTTGTGGTTAGTGTTATGGTTATTTTGGAATGTTGGGTGTGGAATCTGTACCATTGGCAGTGCCGTGGATTTCACTGCAAATGGCCGCTGCTTGCTTCTTTCTCTCCTGAGCTGAAAGTGTACTGAATCGTGACATGATGAGGGTCAGTAAGTCGAGATGATCTGCAGTGGATGGAAAAGACATATGAGGTGTAGAAGAACACAAAACTACACATTGATGATGGACATAATGCATGACACCAAACCTTCATAACATTTTTAGCACCTTTAACACGTTTATAATACATTTATAACACCTCACTGGTCCCACAGTTTATAACACCTTTATAACATCTCTCTGACCCCACAGTCTAAAAGCACCCTGCAGTGACATCATGGTTCATGGAGATGAACTGAGATGAATAAATACTAAGAACAGATTGATAGAGAACTGCTTCCTTCGTGGGTCTCTGAGGAGGAAGTGAAGAAACCCTTCAGTCTTCAGTTTCAGGATTTTCATCAGTCAGGAAAGTGTTAAAGTCACGGACTTCCAAAAACAGCAGACTGATGATATTCTCACAGGGATTATTTATATTGGAACTTTTCAATATTTTACATTCATTTATGCAAACAGGGCTTTGTGTGATGAAGTATGTGTAAATTAGCAAAGGCAATAAAATGAAAATGCTCATGTTTTAAATAGTTTGAATGAAAATGTATACATATATATAAATACATTTTACCTTTTTTGCTATGAGATCAGAAAACACAAATCCACTGATTGTCAGCATCAAATCAGTGAAATTAATTTTCCTTTTTTTATATCGATATCATATAAATTCAATTTATCTGTAAATCTGAAACTCAACTGACAAAAAGTGTTTCAGTGTCTCACATTAAACCTGTACAACGTGTGTGTGTGTGTGTGTGTGCATGAATATTAATTTAAAGTTTAGTTCCTGTTAGCTGCATCATGTTTCTTATTTAATCAGTACACTTTGTGTTTTTGTATTTTATTATAATTTAGTAAAATGCACCATATTTTAAAGAATAATTCCTGAGGATTTTGGAGCCTGAGGTTCGGTGAGTGTAATAGGAAGTCGTACTGATCGCTCTGATTACTGTAAACAGATAAAAATAACTGAAACATGGTGTGAAACCTAGGAAACTCTGACTGAAGGTTTGAGCCGATGTTGCGTCTCACATCATCATTCACTCATCAGAATATTTAAATGACATCATGAATAATAAAAGTTGTGATGAAGGTGAGGATTAAAGTGCATATCAGGGGTAAATTCAGGAGCAAGATCAATGTGATTCTCCTATTTTATATTAAACTTTGGTCAAATATCTGTCACATTTTGCATTTTGTGCAATTTTTTTACCTTGCGCAATACCAGAAAAATTCAGTTGAAATCAAGCCATTTGAGGCGAATTGGTCCGCCTCTGAAAAAACTTGGCATTTGGATTTCCCGGCAAACACTGATTTTCGTGACGTCATCTGCGGGATGCCTCCTTCTGAAACCTATGTCAGCGCTGGTTTGTTTATGAGAAAATGACCTGGTGGTTTTCTGAAATTTCTTCAACGTTATCATGTAATTATTAAAATGGTTAACAGATGTATCATAGGAGGGTGTAGCAACACCAATCTTGATGGGATTAGTACTCATCATTTTCCAAAAGACCGGACAATGAGAGAGAAATGGGAGCACTTGGTCTACACAGGCTGTGCACTGAAACCGTGTCGCTTCCGCAGGTAACGTCACAAATCTGGCTCCAGACTCCCTTGGGATTTTTCCAGGTGCATTTTGTTATTTTATTTTTTTCTGCTGTAGACAGATGGCCTTGTGCAAAAGTGTGAAAAGGGACATACTTTCATAAAAAAAAAATAAATTGGTCCAGAATATGCACTTTAAAGCAGCACCTTTCTGCTGTTCCTCACTGCAGTGACTCTGAACATCCTTCCTGATTCTTCACTCATGGTTCCTCATCCTCATGTCACTGACTAGCACGTCTTTAACAGGTTAAAGGTCTTAGACGACTCAAACGCCGCACTGCGTTACATGTTCAGTGTTGAAGTGTTCAGAACCACTGGTTGCTGATGGACATCATGTGCAGAACTCAGAAACGTTCACAGATCACACTGACACTGCATCAAACCAACTTCATTCAGAATTTTATGGAATATAAACATAGCAAAAGTTCTAATGAAACACTACAACCACACATCACACCATGACCTTTAACGTTCTGAGCTTTTCACCTCACTCGGCTCGTCCCTTTTTCACTCACACACAACAACACACCATAAAACACACTATAAAACACACACACAGTAAAGATTCACCAGAAAAATCTTGAAAGGTCTGACAGCTGAGTTTATAAGCAGAATTTATAAATATAAGCAGAAGGTCACGAGGTCATCACAGCTGAAACATTTATAACACACACACACACACACACACACACACACACACACACACACACACACACACACAGATAGATTTGTAAGATTTATGATAAAAGTTTGTTTCTTACCTGTGTGTGTATTTGTGTGTGTTTGTGTGCGTGTGTGTGTGCGTGTGCGCAGTTCCACCTGGACGTTATAAGGTCACCTCAGAGTCCGACTCACACACAAACTCCTCTCGCCTCCTCTACACTCAGGGCTGGGGGAGTGTGTGTGTGTGTGTGTGTGTGTGTGTGTGTGTGTGTGTGTGTGTGTGTATGTATGTATGTGTTGGAATGGCAGCTTACATCAATAGACTAATTTTAGCATGGGCTCAACATCCCGACAATGCCATGAGACAGAAGTGTGTGTGTGTGTGTGTGTGTGTGTGTGTGTGTGTGTGTGTGTGTGTGTGTGTGTGTGTGTGTGAAAAGGCTCTCTTTATTCTTTCTTTCTCTTCCATATTTATTTCAGAATGGTATCTGCTTTACAGCTTTAACATAAAATATAATGAGAATAATACTTAAAATATATTTTGTGACTTTTATCCACCAATGCAATATGACCTTATTTTACATTATTATCATACTATAAAAATATTTAATGCACATTTATTCTACTAGCACAATTATTATTATTATTATTATTATTATTATTATTATTATTATTATGTGAAAAACTTTTTGATATTTTATCTTTAATGAGAAAGCTGAAATGGTAGTCTTTGTTTATTCCTTTATTTGTTTATTTGTATTTAACTGTAACATAATTACTTGTGGCAGATCCTCGATGCACACTGAGTAACGCCTTCACATTCCATCACTTTCACAACAAAACTTTTATAAATGAACAAACGTCAGTAAATATAGCAAATGTGAGCAGAACTTCAGCTCTCGTGACTTCAGCATTTCTTTCTTTTTTTTAAATAAAGATTAAACTTCTTTCTAAGGCAATGAGAAATTAATAAATACAATAAAAACAAAACCAGCAGAAAATCAAATGTGACTCAGTTCCACACCATCAAACATGTAGTCCAGAAAATTCTGACTTTCTGTAAAGATATTTCATATTCATTACTTTCAACATTCTTTCTTCAAGTTACACCCTTATTAATTAAAATGTAATTATATTTATTTTAACTGAACATGCTTTAATCAGCTGACACGTGTGTGAAATTTCTTCTTCAACTTTCTATGGTGTGGTTTTGAGGGCAGGGTTTAGAGGGCAGAACCTAGAGGGTGGAGGTTAGAGGGCAGAACCTAGAGGGTGGAGGTTAGAGGGCAGAACCTAGAGGGTGGAGGTTAGAGGGCAGAACCTAGAGGGTGGAGGTTAGAGGGCAGAACCTAGAGGGCAGGGTTTAGAGGGCAGAACCTAGAGGGTGGAGGTTAGAGGGCAGAACCTAGATTGCAGGGTTTAGAGGGCAAAACCTAGAGGGCAGAGTTTGGAGGGCAGAACCTGGAGGGTGGAGGTTAGGGGGCAGAACCTAGAGGGTGGTTTCAAGGGCAGAACCTAGAGGGTGGGGTTTAGAAGGCAGAACCTAGAGGACGGAGTTTAGAGGGCAGAACCTAAAAGGTGGGGTTTAGAGCATGGAACCTAGAGGGTGGAGTTTAGAGAGCAGAACCTAGAGGGTGAAATTTAGAGGGCAGAACCTGGTGGGGTTTAGAGGGTAGAACCTAGAGGGTGGAGTTTAGAGGGCAGAATCTAGAAAGTGGGGTTTATAGGGCAGAACCTAGAGGGCAGGGGTTTAGATGGCAGAACCTAGAGGGTGGGGTTTAGAGGGCAGAATCTAGAGGGTGGGCTTTAGAGGGCAGAACCTAGAGGGTGGGGTTTAGTGGGCAGAACCTAGAGGGTGGGGTTTAGAGGGCAGAACCTAGAAGGCAGGGTTTAGTGATGTAACATATCTTCCTCAGATGTGGTTTAATGCAGAGATACAATTAAATGATTTTGCGTGAAATAGCGAGTAACTGCAGTTATTGTTAGCAACATTAGCCTCATAGCTCCAGAAGCAAATTTCACACTCAGCATTTCTTACAAACTGTAAGATTAAGTTCTCACTCAGACATTATTCAGTATATTGATGACTTGGTAGATTTGAGTGTTTTGTGCTCAGTTGACCCTTTAAAGTGAATAAAACTTATAAACATCCTTTGATTCTTTTGTCTTCATTTCTACTTTGTGTTAAAATTCAGACCCACCACCAGCTCCAGCATCTGTGATCCAACTCTACATCTCTCACCACATCCATCAGTCCTGCATGCAGCATCTCTAACATCCTGTTTCTGTATATTTGCAGTTAGATTTCTGTCTCTGTGCTCTGTGAAAGTGAACAGCGTGAGGTGGATCACAGCAGCAAATTCCTCTACATCCTCCAACTGACGCGGTGCGTTTGGGAATACTCGGAGTGAGGGGAGAAATTCCTGGGAAGAGAGCAGGTCATGGTTTGTCTGCTGCCAAATGGGAGAGGCTGTGCTGGCCTGAACGGTGGGCCATAAACCACTGGCTTCTCCTCAGACAGTGACCTTCTGTGCACACTGGAGTGGAAGCCACTGCTCATCGGATTCTGGAGATTTTCTGAGCTGAAGACTTCACTGGCCAGGCAGAGGGGGCTTGGAGGAGCTTCAGGATATTCAGCCCAGGACATTCGCCTGTCCATGAGTCCATGGCTGGGATGGAAGCCTGGACTGGACACCAGAGGCATGGCGGACATGGAGGATTGTCTCCGGGGCAGAGACATGGAACGGCTCCGGCTGTAGACCTATATGAGGAAGACAAAATGGACAGAACAGAGCAGGAACATGGACTTCAGAGATGATTTGTACTGTATGTCCACGATTTCTGCTTTTAGTGTTTCATGGTGGTTGTCTTTGCTGCCACCTAGTGTCTATCTTTAATATCGCTGGAGAAAATTACATTCTTTATGGATGTAAAGCTGTTGCTTCTTTTATTACCCTGAACAGAGTGAGAGACATTAAACTACAGCTAAATAGAACAAGAGAATATAGAATATGGCCATGTGACATAATACAGTATCTTTTGTATGCTTTGTTGCAGGAACACTGTGGAACACTGGAGAACCTGGTTCCACACTGAAAGCTGCTCTCATACGATCTACAGCTGCTGTATTCATGAGATCACTTTAAATTATAAATCAATCTGACATAAAATTCTGAACTTCTAAAATAATCCGGTGATGTGATAATAACTGAAAGAGTCCTTGTTATTTCTTTCAACGAGGAGACTTTTCAGCACTTACCTCTTTAATAAAGGCACTTGGTACGTTGGCAGGTGTGGGCCTTATCGAGTTCCTGAGCAGAAGCAGTGTTTAATAAGGAGAGTGTGTTGTAAAGATAGACGTGTGTGCTGCTAAATTTAGGAAGGAGTGAACGCTGTTGCAGTGTAAAGAGAACAACATGCAGACAGATATTAGAATAAAGCTCAGTTTATATGTAACAAAAGAGTCCAAAGCTTGAGAACACAAAAATACAAAAACAAACCGCCTATAAAACCATCTACTAAAGCTTCCTCAAGCAGGATGCAGGATTTCTTTATTATCACTGAGATGATTAATAATAATAATAATAATAATAATAATAATAATAATAGGGCGGCACGGTGGTGTAGTGGTTAGCGCTGTCGCCTCACAGCAAGAAGGTCCTGGGTTCGAGCCCCGGGGCCGGCAAGGGCCTTTCTGTGTGGAGTTTGCATGTTCTCCCCGTGTCCGCGTGGGTTTCCTCCGGGTGCTCCGGTTTCCCCCACAGTCCAAAGACATGCAGGTTAGGTTAACTGGTGACTCTAAATTGACCGTAGGTGTGAATGTGAGTGTGAATGGTTGTCTGTGTCTATGTGTCAGCCCTGTGATGACCTGGCAACTTGTCCAGGGTGTACCCCGCCTTTCGCCCGTAGTCAGCTGGGATAGGCTCCAGCTTGCCTGCGACCCTGTAGAAGGATAAAGCGGCTAGAAATAATGAGATGAGATAATAATAATAATAATAATAATGGAAGGAGCACATGAGTTGTATGAAAGTAAATTATTGACAAATAGTTCACTTTCAAGATAATTTGATTTTTCTTGACACAAACTATAAAACGGTGAATCAATTTTTGTTATAATCTCAGAGTCAGAGCTCACGATCCTGCTGGATTTAGTTCAGTTGCTGGAGACATAATTACTTTTATAGTATAATAGTAACAGTATAATAGTAATATAAAGCATTTCTTAATTAAATTGGGATGAAAAAATGTGATGAGAGAATAATGTACAGAAAAGTGACAGAGCTGAAAGAAAGAAGACAGACAGAGCTGGCAGAAAATTTTAATAAGGTAAGGAAAAAGTCCAAGAAGGAGAAGAAGTGCAATATTTTAGAGAAATATAAGAAGAACAAGCCAAATGGAACAAGATGTAAACCAGGATCATATTATCACTTTTACATAAGATTAGAAACAACAGTGTCCTTCATTGGCGTGTGTATGTAAAAAAAAAAAAAAAAATCACTTTCTGCTCAGCAGGGACACTCGTAATGAGTTCATAATGAAGAGAAAATGAACACAGACCTTAAAAAGCTACAAAAACAGAAAACAGAACAGTTTACTTGGCTGAATAAGCGACACGCCAGAAGTTTGCACACTCACTTTGGTTAGCAGTGATTAATTTTTCCCCTTTAGTTTGTTGTCACAAAACCAAACTCCAAATCCAATAAAATCCAATCAAATATTTACATTTTGCCACCGGTCCTTTTTTTTTCACCAGGCGAAATGGCTGCCAGGTATCACCTTTACATCTGTTCCTGATTTTGCGAGACACACTTGGTTCAATACAGTAATAACACAATCTAATGTAAATCACTATGATATAATTCTCCTCACCTGGCAATAATATAACCAGATATAAATGCTCTCCTGAGATTACCAGAAAAAAAAAAATCCTTCTGTCTTACTCAGTATGAAATAAATACAAGTCTGAATATTGTATGTCATCTAAAATTTCCTCCTTTAAACAAATTTTAAAAAATTCTCAGTGTACACATATTGCACCAGCACTTATCTTTCAAATCAAATAAAAATTACCAATTAAACTACCTACATACCGAGCAATTCTATGGCAAATTATTTAGACAAACACAACAGCTGAAAATTCCACAGTTAAAATCACAAAGTAATTATATTATATAACTAACTAACTAACTAACTAACTAACTAACTAACTAACTAACTAACTAACTAACTAACTAACTAACTAACTAACTAACTAACTTTTTCATTTTTTAATTTATAAATAATCTTGATTACTTTCCATTTACATTTTCAATAACTACTGTAAATGTAGGTGCTTTTTCAGTATAAAACCCTGTTTTTAGTGCAACATTACAACTGGTTTCCACTGCTTTCCACCAGCAACTGCCTTTTTTGCAGAAAATTTTGGCTTTGGAGCCAATGGCAAACTACATCTAGAAATAATTTCACTATTCAGAGGGAAAGAGGAAGCAGACAGAAAAGCATTGCTCCCAGTTCTAATGGGAGGTGTTGATTGGCTTTTGAAGGCTTTGCTTATTGGGTCATGATGCTTCATGCATGGTGCTGGTACTTTCCCAATTGCAGCCTGTATAGCAGAACAAGCCTCAGCTGGAGTGGACTGATGAGTGAAGGGATAAGGAACACTCACCGGTCCACTGGGCTTAGCCAGAGCACCTTGTTGAAAAGACTGGCCACTTCCTGCAGATGGGGCCGGGGATGAGGCATGGAGATAGTTAGGGCTATAGACCTGGTTCCTCATGGACTCTGCAGGAGGAATGGAGGATGTTTTGGGGCTCAAAGCCTTCGCTTCAGCTTTGGAGCTGTAAGTGAAGAGGGATGAGTCCAGCTGGTACGGCTGATGCTTCATCACATCCATAACACTGAGATGTTTTGGTGCTGTCTTTGGTTTCTCCATGTTTCCTTTGGGCTTCATATTTGAGCTAGTTGCAGGAAGAGATTGCTTCTGTGCTGCCAAAGGATAGAAAGGGGACACTATGGGGTTATAGGAGACAGGAGGAGGGGCTCGGACAATGGAAGAATATTTCCAGGTGCTTGGCATGGACAGGGTGGGTGAGGGAGACCTGGCAATGTTGGCCTGGACAGTCTCAGCATCTACTATAAACTTCTCCATACGGGATTGTCGCCTAGCAAAAAGTTCTGCACCTTTCCCCTTAAGGATTGGACCATCAGAGGGCCCTATTTCTGAGATTGAAGAAAATGGTGGTGCTTTGGATCGACGGACATAAGAGCTTCCTCGTTGGGGTGGGCAGGAAGCCACAGAACTGGTATCAATTTGGGGTTTAGTCCAGGGTAACTTTGACTGCAAAGGAGATGCAATAGTGAGTGCTTGTTGTGGTTCTGATGGCCAGGTAGGTTTATATGAAGCTGATGGTTTGGTTGGTAAATACTCAGACACATGATGTTGTGGTATGGGCTGAGTTGGTGAAGGAGCCCAGGGTTTGGTAGCTGGCTGAGGTTGAGGTTGAGCCCAATTCTGTTGTGCAGGAAGGGGACTTGATGGTGTAAGGGGACTGCGAGTGGTATTATCTTCTGCAGACCATGGTGGACAATGTGGGTTGATTGTAGGCTTGGGAAGGACTGGTGGAGGGTGTTTTTGTTTGATGGATGGAGTTTGCATGAAATTGCAAGCCTCTGCACCAAGACTGAAGTAGTCTTCCTCTGCAGGTTCTTTAGAGTTGATTTTATTTGCTCCTCTTCTTTTCATTTCAGGCAGAATTACAGTCTTGATAGCTGGTATCGCAATCCGTTCATCGCGAGAGGCAATTATATCTCCTGTGGGTGACCACACCTGTGGGCTTGTATTTACTGGTACAGGAACTTTGAAAATATTTTCAGATTTTTTCATTGTTGGGCTTGGTGCACTAAGAGGAGAAAATGATGTTGGGGATTGATTTGCACCACTCAGAAAAGGTTTAGCCGTTCTATTGGACACAAGGGGTTTGGATGTTGAAGAATCTTGACAGGAATCCAGACCATTTATACCAGTGTTTGGCTGCTGAAAGATCTGCTGTTGACTTTGATGATAATGATATTGATGCTTGATTTGTCCATTTTGCTGGACAGGAGGAATGTCCTCCTGAGGTGGACGTCTTGAAGATGCATCAGTCTCAGGTTCCACAAATGCTTCCACGGGTATGCCTTTACTCCTCAGCTCCTCGTGTTCTGCAGCAATTTCATCAATCCTTTGACGGCGTCTTGCAAACATCAGGACTCCTTTGCCTTTTGTCTGTGGAAGGTGCTCCATGGTTTTCCCAGCTGGAATGTGCTGATATTTCTTCTTGTTCTTGTTTATAGTTGTAATTAAAGTAAAATGATAATATTCTTATTAGTCAAATTTACTTGTCACTTGTTATGCTGCCTTCAAAGTGTTACCTGCTTTCAAAACTCTCATCAATGGGTCTTCTTTGCCTTTTATGACCATTTGTTGGCACTTCTTGAAAGTCACTTTCTTATGGCTTGTTGCAGTACTTGAGAACAGAGTAATGTGTTTACATTCAGATTTAACCTTCTTCAGATGTATTTCTGCTCAGTCATAAGCCTAAAATGGGTAAAGGGAAGAAATGACAATTTAAATATTTTCTTTACAGACTTTCTGAACTTTACACTTCAAATAAATAATAATACAAGAATAAGTAAGTAAATAAATAAATAAATAAATAAATATGCAGCTGATATTCTTATTTGCTCTTGGCTTGATCATCTGTCAAGTGGGATATGCAATAATCACCAGGAGAAAATGCAGACAGGACATTATAAGGTCTTAATAAATGGAGCTAGATACTTGTAGAATTTGTACTGGACAAATTCATGGAGACGTGCCTTGGCCTGCAGTGGTCAATTTTTAGATCTACATAAATCAGTAAGGGTGAGGCTAGTGTTATCCAGATCATCTCATTTAAAAGCATGAGCATGTGGACAGTAGCCCAGCTCCTTTATTCACTATTGGCTCATGATGTTACTATTGGCCTTCTAGCCAATCTGATATTCCCTCCAAAAACACTCTTTTTAAGGCAGTCTGGCACATTTTCCCATCCTGGAACTTTATTTTAGGAGTTCAAACATAAAACAGACCATAAAATCTTCAAGCAAAAGTGAAGCTGCTCTTTGAACAGCAACACTAACTTTGGCTGGCCTGATCCTGCTATAGATGGTTTGGAGAGATGGCGTGTTCACTTTGCAGTGGCCGAGCAACTCCTTGCCAAGAAAGATCAGATGACAAACTGCACATGCTGGTGTCTGTCAAAGCTCTGCAGACGAGTGCACTGACTCCGAGTGCTACATGTTGCTCCCAAATGCTGTACTGGGAATCTGGGAATACCTTTTCTGAAATTGCAAGCCTCTGTAACAGCATTTGGGAATGCTGTTTTTGTAGCAAGATTTAAAAGGTATGAATCAGCTCACTCATGGAAGAGATCATCTTCTGACTAGTGGATCTGAATCAGATTTCATCATTCATGGGCTATTCTTAAACACAAAGCAGAATGATCTGCACTGATGATTATGTAAGCATCCAGGGGAGTGTCCTGTACTCACAAGGAATTTATGTATATATTTTGCACTACACCCTAATTGAGACATGTGCCACAAAGCAGATAAAAGGTCATAAATGCTCAAAATTTGCTGATGATGGGTTAGAGAAAATTCCTTCATTCATGGTTGTTATGGCTCAGAAACATGCAAACGTCTTTCCTCAGGATGTGTAGAGCTTTTTAAGATATGTGAGCTCAAGCTAGAACTATTATCATGTCAAGTCATTGTGTAAAACATAAAACATGTATTAAGAGAAACATATTTCTTTTAAAATTATGTTCCCAAATCTAATTTTTGTTCATAGTGAATAAACAGCAGAGTGAGAGATTAAATATCACACACATACACACAACAAGGAGGAAGTGCTATGGAGAGGTAAGGAAGTCAAGAGAGACCAGATGGACTTACGTGTTCGTGTTTGTCTTGTCTGTGGTCTGATGGCTCTATGAAGTTTAGCGAGTGAAGCTGAGCCCCTGCCCTGCCTTCTCAGCACCCTGGGTTTGAATTCCACCCAAGATACATGACACGGGTAGTGCTGCCTTTCTCCCTCCTCCTCCTTTTCTTCCATCTTCTCCTCCTCCTTCACCTCCTTCCAAACATTCCTAATCTGATTGTTTCCTGGGTCAGAGTAAGGTTTGGGATAGAATTATCCAGAAGTATAGAAGTCATGGTCTCCATGATTATCTGAGGTAGGGAATGGACTTCTCTGAGGTGGCTTTGATGACCGGGGCTATTGATGCTGTAGAAAGGCAATCAGGATAGGGTTCTGGCCTGTAAGGTCGTCCTGGGAGATCAGCTTCCTAGGGTAATTAGGGTTCTGTTGTTCTCGAAGATGGAGTGCTTCTTCTCACCCTGTAACTCCATTTCACTTTTTGTTCTGCATCCTAAGTCTCATCCTAGTAAATAGTAAGTAAGTAAGTAAGTAAGTAAGTAAGTAAGTAAGTAAATTTAATTTATAAAACACATTTAAAATAGTTTTCACTGACCAAAGTGCTGTACATAGGGTAGCTAAGAAATCAGAGGTGAAATGCACAAACATAAACACAACACAAAAGAAAAAATGCATTAATAGCTGCAACAAAATTACACATGTAGGAGAAGTACTGGGAGAAGTACTGACCTGCATGTTCACTGGAACCAGACAAGGTCTCTGCATCATCTGGCCTGGAATCTTCTGGATCATCTGCAGCAGGGTCCATTTAATGAGAAGTACACAGAGTTAATTAGATACAAAGAACATTTAGGGGTTTATGAACAATCAAACATGGTGGAAAGATTTGAAAGTTTTAGGCAAAACCCATGGGGTGTCTAAACGTCCTACAATTTGAAAGCACATGTCCAGGGTTGGAGCCCTTTCCTGCTTGGAAAACCCTCTGATGTTTCCTGAAGGCTCTATATTTATCCTAAGAGTGTAACACAAACTGGATTTCCCTGAGTGTATCATTACATTATAGATTTATGGTTCAGATTATGAGTAAAGGTTTCAGTGAGAGATAAAGTAGCATTTATTAGACATGATGAAGACAAACAAAATGCTAAAGTTTCATAAAGTCTTTAAATTACATTCTGAACTCTGATTAGTGTGGTACAGTATGTTTAAGACCATTCACTAATAATATAATAAAAGCTGATTTTTTTTCCTGCCTGGTCAGCTACATTTAAAATAAAGTTTAAATTAAAGAATGTACACTGAGTGCAAAGAGTTGAAACATGATGAGAAAGAAAACATTTCAAACATCTCTGACCTTTTGTGGGACATTAAACAGCGAAGCAGAGGTGTGTTCACAGCATAGTGCTTCTGACAAGCCCTAATATAGACAACTGAGACAAACTGGACTATAGAGTCCACAAGAACCCTGGGAGAGAACCCTGGGAGAAAAGGTGTTTTTTTTTTTTACCTGTAAACCTGATTGTTATATACAGTGTTAGAATAAGTACTTTGTAAAGCAAAGCAATTTGGTGAAGTGTCTTACAACCAAACTGGTGAGAATTTAATGAGCCTAATAACAATAAAGCTGCTAATAAAACAGTTTTACATTGACACCACATTTCCAGTATGTAATAAATTGTAGTATGTACCGTAAGTCAGTTTTGTACATATGATGAGCTCTGGGAACATCTTTAATAACCTTCCCCGCAACATTAATGTAATGAGCCAAGACTCTAAACAAGTGCCGTAAATTTAGCAGAGGTGTGTGAGGATTTGGAGTTGAACCGTTCCTGTGTCTGACCAGAGAGTTTTGTATGGAGAAGTGTAGAGCAGCTTGACTCTCTCTCTCTCTCTCTCTCTCTCTCTCTCTAAATGGAATGGTATTTGGTGTTTGGACCTAAAGACTAAATCAGCATTCATGTCCTGGAAGCCAAACAAAACAGTTGGGTAAGCTATTTTTCCACCATACGGGGTCACAGATTTTTGTCTTCTGATGGACCACATTGCCATTTAAGTCACCCAGTGGGCAGAGACAGACAGAAAAAAAAAACAGAGCGAGGGTAAATGTGGAGTAAACAGAAACAAATGAGGAAACTATTCTAATGAAGTGTGAGGATGGTGTAGAGACATCCCTCTAAGGAGCTGCTACTGGAGGAGTTGCTTTACTTCAGGAAAATGAATGAGATTTCTTCCATGTATTCCAGATTATAGGCAGAAATGTGAGACAGTGTGGGAAAACCTATCACTGAACTGTATTTTCTGCCTTGAACATACTCTGACATTTCTACTTTTACAACATAATTCAATTCACAGAACTATGTAGAAATGTATTTATTAATTTTCTGAACATAGAATTTCTACAAACATCACATCGGGTCACTAAGGAGTTTAATCAAAACAAACAGACAGTACCAGTCACAAGTTTGGACACCCCTTCTAATTCAGTGTTATTTTCTTATTTTTATGAATTAAAGGTCACTTCATATCTTAAAAGTCATGATGGATGTTGTTTCTCTTTACTCAGTTGTTCGGTTCTTAACGTGGATTACTACAGTTGTGGAATTGAGCTATCTACTGTATTTTTATTACAACCCCGATTCCAAAAAAGTTGGGACAAAGTACAAATTGTAAATAAAAATGGAATGCAATGATGTGGAAGTTTCAAAATTCCATATTTTATTCAGAATAGAACATAGATGACATATCAAATGTTTAAACTGAGAAAATGTATCATTTAAAGAGAACAGTCTGTAAACGTCTGGGGACTGAGGAGACAAATTGCTCAAGTTTAGGGATAGGAATGTTAACCCATTCTTGTCTAATGTAGGATTCTAGTTGCTCAACTGTCTTAGGTCTTTTTTGTCATATCTTCCGTTTTATGATGCGCCAAATGTTTTCTATGGGTGAAAGATCTGGACTGCAGACTGGCCAGTTCAGTACCCGGACCCTTCTTCTACGCAGCCATGATGCTGTAATTGATGCAGTATGTGGTTTGGCATTGTCATGTTGGAAAATGCAAGGTCTTCCCTGAAAGAGACGTCGTCTGGATGGGAGCATATGTTGCTCTAGAACCTGGGTATACCTTTCAGCATTGATGGTGTCTTTCCAGATGTGTAAGCTGCCCATACCACATGCACTAATGCAACCCCATACCATCAGAGATGCAGGCTTCTGAACTGAGCGCTGATAACAACTTGGGTCGTCCTTCTCCTCTTTAGTCTGAATGACATGGCATCCCTGATTTCCATAAAGAACTTCAAATTTTGATTCGTCTGACCACAGAACTGTTTTCCACTTTGCCACAGTCCATTTTAAATGAGCCTTGGCCCAGAGAAGATGTCTGCACTTCTGGATCATGTTTAGATACGGCTTCTTCTTTGAACTATAGACTTTTAGCTGGCAATGGTGGATGGCACGGTGAATTGTGTTCACAGATAATGTTCTCTGGAAATATTCTTGAGCCCATTTTGTGATTTCCAATACAGAAGCATGCCTGTATGTGATGCAGTGCCGTCTAAGGGCCCGAAGATCACGGGCACCCAGTATGGTTTTCCAGCCTTGACCCTTACGCACAGAGATTCTTCCAAATTCTCTGAATCTTTTGATATTATGCATTGTAGATGATGATATGTTCAAACTCTGCAATTTTACACTGTCAAACTCCTTTCTGATATTGCTCCACTATTTGTCGGCGCAGAATTAGGGGGATTGGTGATCCTCTTCCCATCTTTACTTCTGAGAGCCGCTGCCACTCCAAGATGCTCTTTTTATACCCAGTCATGTTAATGACCTATTGCCAATTGACTTAATGAGTTGCAATTTGGTCCTCCAGCTGTTCCTTTTTTGTACCTTTAACTTTTCCAGCCTCTTATTGCCCCTGTCCCAACTTTTTTGAGATGTGTTGCTGTCATGAAATTTCAAATGAGCCCATATTTGGCATGAAATTTCAAAATGTCTCACTTTCGACATTTGATATGTTGTCTATGTTCTATTGTGAATACAGTATCAGTTTTTGAGATTTGTAAATTATTGCATTCTGTTTTTATTTACAATTTGTACTTTGTCCCAACTTTTTTGGAATCAGGGTTGTATTTACTATTTACTGTTTGATCTCAAATGCATTAAGAAGGCAAAAAACTTGTCCACTTATTACCTTTTGATGAGGTACACCTGTTAATTGAAAAGCAGTCCAGGTGACTACCTCATGAAGCTGGTTAAGATAATGCCAATAGTCTCATCTCATCTCATTATCTCTAGCCGCTTTATCCTGTTCTACAGGGTCGCAGGCAAGCTGGAGCCTATCCCAGCTGACTACGGGCAAAAGGCGGGGTACACCCTGGACAAGTCGCCAGGTCATCACAGGGCTGACACATAGACACAGACAACCATTCACACTCACACCTATGGTCAATTTAGAGTCACCAGTTAACCTAACCTGCATGTCTTTGAACTGTGGGGGAAACCGGAGCACCCGGAGGAAACCCACGCGGACACTGGGAGAACATGCAAACTCCGCACAGAAAGGCCCTCACCGGCCCCGGGGCTCGAACCCGGACCTTCTTGCTGTGAGGCGACAGCGCTAACCACTACACCACCGTGCCTCCCATAATAATAATAATAATAATAATAATACATTTTATTTGTAGAGCGCTTTTTATGATACTCAAAGATGCTTAACAAGCATAAAATAATCAATAAAATAAACATAACCATAAGAAATATCATAAGAAAACATAAGCGCAATAAAATAAGAATAAGAGTCAGAGGCACTTGTCTAAGGAGAGAAAAGTCATAAAATCAGTGCATTTAAAAGGTATAAGACAGTGTGCAAAATAGTGTGTAAAGTGTCATCAAGGGAAACACTGGATATGCTGAAGAATCTCAAATATCAAACATTTTGTTTTTAGCACTTTTTTGTTTCCCCACATAATTCCATATATTTTTCAAATGTTATTTCATAGTTTTGTTTTCCGTATTGTTCTACAATGTAGAGAATAGCCACAATACAGAAAAACCTGTGAATTAGTAGAGTAGGGGTGTACAAACTTTTGACTGGTGGTGTATTACTACATGAACAGTCCCAATTTTAACATTTAATCACTGGTTTAATTTAACAAATTCACTTCCACACTCATTCAACAGCACATACTAGAACAACACTTGATCCAGCGCAGCCTGTTATTGTACATGTGGATCGGCTCTAAATCTGTTCCTGACAGATCACGGTTTTTAAAATTCACCATGAAGACGCCACAAAACACTCAGCTTCAGTTTCACAGACAAAAAGATTAATTTAATTCTAATGGAAGACCACAGGCCTGGTGTAAAACCAGCACAGAGTGTGTGGGTGTCATATCCAAACTATGTTCATGTGTGTATTTGTGAATTAATGACTGAATTAGAGTACAGACTGTCAGCCCACTCCATGCCCACTCCACACATGCACATGTTTTGGAATCTGAAAAGAGGACCTGTGCTTATTTCAATTTTGAGTTTTTAAAGTTTTATTAAATTAAACCTTATAGATTCCTAAACACAGACATGAGAAGAATATGTGAAACTCCATATGGACTAGAACATGAGCTTCAGATCAAAGTGTGAGGCCTGGAAACATGAGGTTTCATCTCTACCTGCTGCACCAGCATGAATCCCAGCTTGGGAATTTACTGTGCAGTTTTGTTTTGTTTTTTACATCGTGCTTCTCTTATTGCGCTTCATTCATAAAAAGGTCTGTGATTACTGTATCAGATGATAAATCTGTAGAAATAAAGTGTGCTACTGTATTTCATCATCAGCAGCTGTAAACTGTACAGTCAGACCATGTCACTTCCTTCACACAGCTGGAAAGACATTTGGAGTTTTGTATTACACATGACACACATGACCTCATCCACTTCATTCCAATCATTCATTCAAACACTTTCACTCACACTGGCTGGATATCACCAGAACACACACACAGGCGGGGCTCAGACACTTCAGTGACCCAGTAATCAAAAACATAATGACAGTCAAGAAGAAAAACAGTGAGAGATTATTACATACCGTAAGAGCAGGAAAATCCAGATCATATGGAAGATCTAGAAACCACAGATGAAGAATTGTTCTGTATCTCAGTGACTTGATGAAATATTTCACCTCCACAGGAATTTTAACACTTTTATACAGGATGTGTAATAAACAGCATCTGGAAGAATATGAGGATTTGTTGCTATTGTTGTTGTTGTGAAATTGTGCTGCTTTCTGAGACAATGGACAAAAATTTCAGAGCCAAAAATAAATCAGTTGAGATACGTGGTAGAAAGTTTTAAGATTCCTTTAATGCAAACTCAAATAACTCTTGACCAGTTACTTCCCTCTTTCCTTCTTCTCTCACTTCCTGTCAACTTACGTCAAAGAAACAAGTAATAATGAAATTTATTAAACTCATCAGCGTAACAGTGTTTTCCAAAGCTGTGACATACTGCCATAGACACCTTTAGAAATTAGTCATCTCTTGTCTAAATTCCTACATTTCTATCCATGTTATGATATATAGGAGAAATTTTCCATCTAGATGAAGACGTAAGTCACTCTATCACAGTAAACTGAGTCAACAAGGAGGCTGTCAGAGCCAGAAGGGTGAAGATCAGAGAGGTGGAGGATTCAACATCTGCAGAATTCCTTCAGAGAGAGAGAGAGAGAGAGAGAGAGACGTTAGAGGAAACATCCAGTCTGCATCACTGTTAATTTCAGGCTTAGTGTTTTGTGTTTAATGTCAGGACACGGGATTCAAATGTCTAGAAGCAAATTGGAAATCTCATCATGACAACAAAAAATGCACAATCTTATATAAGTACTTGAATTAACTATGATTTATTGACGTACCTATGGAAGAAAGTGCAGTTGTGATTGCTGAGAAAGCGTGAGTGTGTTAAAGTGATTAATTTATATGTGGTATCATCATCGGTGGTAGCATTGCGAATGTCCTTCACCGTGAAGACCTCGGCTGGAGAAATAAGACACTGGATTTCCTCAGATGTACACGTGTTCTCTTCAACATTAATCACAGAACAGGAAGTGATGTTAAACATGGTGCCTCCATCTTCTGTCTCCAGTTCTTCAATTGTAGAGCTCAGTGTGTTTTTGGCATTGATGAACTTTCCAAATCGGACCTCGGTCCCTGTATCTGCTGTGTATGTGTTCCTGGTGGCACAGTACTTGGTCTCACATGTGTTTCTGGGCTTCAGCAGTCGCAGGGAGTCTGTTAAGAGAAAATGAAGAGACTTGAAGGGAAACTCATCTCTGTAGGTCAGGGTGTTGTCTCCTTTGCTATAAACCAAATTGTTGAACATTTTCCTAAATTTAGGCTTAGAATTTCCATATGCCTCTAGAGCATCAATGTGATACGATGTTCCACCAGTAATGTTCTTCTTGCACATTCCACTGTATTTCCTCCACAACTCCTCAAACTCTTTATCAGCCTTGAGTTCCTTGTGGAGCAGGCCGTCTGCTTCAGTAACAGCCTTCAGCATTTTGTCTTGACACTGTGAGAAGACGTCGTCTACTGCATCAGGAGCCATGTCCAACTTCCTCAGGTCTGCTTTCACCTGCAGAATACACAAGCAAGTGAATAAACATGATGGAAAAGACAGTGTGATGGACTGAACTGTAAGTCCTTCCAGCACAAGACCCTGAGACTGAAGATGCTCTGATTAGAAGAACCAGTGTATAAAGGTCCAATGTAATTAGATGTCCAAATTGTAGGGAACCTAGTGAGCCTGTACTGCAGGACCTGCACTTACAGAAGTATTAAGGGTTCTTCAGTTGTTCCTCTTCACCTTAAACTGACTGTTGTCCAATAAATTTATTTAATACATTATCCAATAAATTTAAAGTACAATATTTACAATATTTCCCGCATTATTTGTTTAGAGGTTTTTTTTTTTACAGAGCAACCTATCTTGTATGTGAGGACAAGGTTCCTGCTGACATTTCGTACACCATTACACATCTACAAAAATCTTATTCCCAATGTTATATTATTCTGATATCCATACACACTATTCCTAATTATATTTATGAAACATCCCTGCCAGCAAATTTTGTTCAGCCACATCTGGCACGGACCATCCTTAAAATCTGGCCTGGATGCACATGCCAGATCTGGGCCTGCATAGGTATGCACAATGGCCCAAACCTGGGCCTCATCATTCAGCCCAGATGCAGCAGCCAGGTATGAACCAGATGCAAAATACATCCGTGCCAGATTTGGGCCTATGGCAGATGCAAACCAGATTCCGAACCAAACGTTCCAGTTAAAGAAGGGGGCAAGTCAAGTCAAAGTCCCTCCCACACCAGGATCTGGTCTTCTGGTCTTCTCCTGTCCCAGTACTACCCAGCTCTTTGAGGTGTATGGGTGTGGTGCCGAGCTCCGTTTCTCTAGCCCTCAGCCTTTCACCTATTATATAGCTAGGGTTACAGTGGAGGCCAGTCCTTTGGTAACCGTGAGAGTTTGACTTGCTACTTGCGTCTTTACTGCAGTGTGCCTCACCAGATGGCAGTAGGTACCATTTTTATGATGGTCTTTGGTATAACCTGATTACAAATAGAACTTAGAACTCGCGATCGAGAGGTGGACACGCTAACCACTAGGCCAACTTGCAGTCTAAAGAAGGGGGCAACCTATGTTTATTTATTTCCACAATAAACACTGTCTACATTGCAGATAAATTTTGATGTATTATTGTACAGATCGTTAGTATAGCCACCCCATTACCATGATTACACTCTACAATATATGTGTGCATGCAATCAGGCTTAAACTTTCAAAAAAATAAGCAATACATATTATACATACCTTCAGTAAGGCCCAGATCTGGCCCGCATCTGGGCTGCATTTGGGCCATTGTGCATACCTAAACTAGCCCAGATCTGACATGCACATCCAGGCCAGATTTCAAGGCTGGTCCATGCCAGATGTGGGCATAACAAAATTTGCTGTCAGGGTTAAATGCAGTACTACCAATTGTTTTGAAGGTGCGGACCTTGGCCGGTGTGAGTGTGGAAAACGTAGTGCAGATTTGCCTTACTGAAAATGGCACTGGCCAAATCCCCTTGCTATATGGCAAGCCGTTTAAACATTTAATAGCTAAGTTTGACTATCCGGAATTACCACTGCAGAGATCAACAACGTCAGTCTGACTAGTCGTAATTTCATTGTGACTAGTGCGAATTTTAATTGAAGATATCTATAACGTGGTAGCACGGTGGTGTAGTGTTTAGCGCTGTCGCCTCACAGCAAGAAGGTCCTGGGTTCGAGCCCAGTGGCCGGCGAGGGCCTTTCTGTGTGGAGTTTGCATGTTCTCCCCGTGTCTATGTGAGTTTCCTCTGGATGCTTCGGTTTCCCCCACAGTCCAAAGACATACAGGTTAGGTTAATTGGTGGCTCTAAATCAGGGGTGCCCAAATTGATCCATAAAGGGCCATGTGGCTGCAGGTTTTCATTCCAGCCATGCAGCAGCACACCTGATTTGGCTTATTCAATCAACTGACACACCCACCCTTTAATCAAGGGTGGGTGTGGCTGCAAGTATTTGACTGTGTGAAGACAGTTCAGTTGATTGAATGAGCCAAATCAGGTGTGCTGCTGCATGGCTGGAATGAAAACCTGCAGCCACATGGCCCTTTATGGATCAATTTGGGCACCCCTGCTCTAAATTGACCGTAGGTGTGAATGGTTGTTTGTCTCTGTGTCAGCCCTGCGATAACCTGGCAACTTGTCCAGGGTGTACCCCGCCTCTCACCCATAGTCAGCTGGGATAGGCTCCAGCTTGCCTGCAACCCTGTAGAACAGGATAAGCGGCTACAGATAATGGATGGATATCTATAACGTCATTGTGACTAGTCAAAACTACAGTTACAGATATCTGTAATTCGCAGTGTTGGGCACGTTACTTTGAAAAAGTAATTAGTTATAGTTACTAGTTACTTCTCCCAAAAAGTAACTGAGTTACTAACTGAGTTACTCCACTATAAAAGTAACTAGCTACCAGTAAAAGTAACTATTGCGTTACTCACCCCCGCACCCCCCCCTTCTCAGAGCGTGTTTCATAAGCCAGATGCATAGAGCAGAACAGCAAAGACAGGTAACTGCACAGAGGTTTGCATTTATTGCAACTCAGCGTAAACTATAGACAATGGATGGACATACACAAGACGTGGACAAAGTCTTTGCTCGGGGACATAATGTACACTCGACGTGTACATTTTTACCTTTGACCTCAACGAGGTTAGTGTCTGTATTTCCATCTGGCAAATGCCATCTTCCCTCTGGAGTCCTCCTCACTCGCCATCTCTAACTGCTATGCGCTGTAAACACCCACCACTTTGCGCTCTAAACACCCGCCCACCCAATTTCTCTGATTGCCTGAAGACGTAATCTTACTATACCTTAGCCAATCATCATTGGTTAGGCGGTTATCTCACCCTCCCCTCCCTTGTCACTCACACACACACTACACTTGAGTCCTGTGTCTGTATGCGCGAAGTCGGGTGACAGCTTTTATTGAGCGGCTTCAGTAACGTGCAGTAACGGGGTGTCGGTAATGGTAACGGCGTTATAGTGACAGACAGAGTAATTAGTTAGATTACCTGTTACTGAAAAAAGTAACGTCGTTAGTAACGCCGTTTATTTTAACGCCGTTATTCCCATCACTGGTAATTCGGTTTTGACTAGTCACAACTGAGTCACAGATATCAGCAGTGACGTCACTCAAAATGACATTCAACTTGTCACACATCCTAAATAACAATTGCAGATATCTGTAATTCAGTTTTGACTATTCCAAATAATCGTACCAGATATCTCAAACGTCATTATGACTTGTTGTGCATGACGTTGCTCATGCAAGGTTTCCCACTGGATATTGGCCCAGCAAATCATTTGTTCTGAAGCAAATTTGAACGAAAAGAAAGAAAGAAAAAGAAAGCACAACTTTATTCATCACACACTTGTGAAATTTACTATCCGCATTTAACCCATCTGAAGCAGTGAACACACACATGAGCAATGAGCACACACACATACCCAGAGCAGTGGGCAGCCATGCTAACAGCGCCCGGGGAGCAGTTGGGAGTTAGGTGCCTCGCTCAAGGGCACCTCAGCCCAAGGCCATCCCATATTAACCTAACCTGCATGTCTTTGGGTTGTGGGGGAAACCGGAGCACCCGGAGGAAACCCACGCAGACACGGGGAGAACATGCAAACTCCACACAGAAAGGCCCTTGCCGGCCACTGGGTTCAAACCCAGAACCTTCTTGCTGTGAGGCAACCGTGCTAACCACTACACCACCGTGCTGCCCACGGCAGAGGCCATGGCTGTCGCAGTCGTGGATGAGATAGTTAGAAATTGCCATGAAACAGAAAGAGCTTATCATGTGCATGGGCTGCAGCATTAAAAACTCTGTCAAACACCCTAGATTCTGCCTCCTCTCTGGCTGCTCTGACATGGTGGTATGGTTTTAAAGTGCATATCACGGGTAAATTCAGGAGCAAGATCAATGTAATTCTCCTATTTTATATTAAACTTTGGTCAAATATCTGTCACATTTTGCATTTTGTGCAATTTTTTTACCTTGCGCAATATCAGAAAAATTCAGTTGAAATCAAGCCATTGGTCCGCCTCTGAAAAAACTTGGCATTTGGATTTGTTGGCAAACATTGATTTTCGTGATGGCGCATGCGGTATGCCTCCCTCTGAATCCTATGTCAGTGCTGGTTTGTTTATGAGAAAACTACCTGGTGGTTTTCTGCAAGTTTCTTCAACATTATCATGTAATTATTAAAATGGTTAACAGATGTATCGTAGGAGGGTGTAGCAACACCAATCTTGATGGGATTAGTACTCATCGTTTCCCAAAAGACTGGACAATGAAAGAGAAATGGGAGCGCTTGGTCTACACAGGCTGTGCACTGAAACCTTGCAAAGCTCGTGCAGCCTGCTGGCGCTTCCGCAGGTAACGTCACGAATCTGGCTCCAGACTCCCTTGGGATTTTTCCAGACGCGTTTTGTTATTTTATTTTTTTCTGCTGTAGACAGATGGCCTTGTGCAAAATTACCTTTCTGGATGAGTGTGTAAAGGGACATACTTTCATTGGTCCAGGATATGCACTTTAATAACAAGCCTCTCCTGCTTGCTGTAGCATTGATTCTGACATAACTACAGATATCTGTGGCATAATTTTGCCGAGTCAAAACTCTAATTCAAGATATCTCTAATTATATTTTGACTAGGCAGAATAAGCATTAAAGATATCTGCAATTTCAGATCTCTCTAATCTGTGGGTGGTAAAAGAGAGCAACTGGACTTGCTTGAAGATTCTTGAAGACATTTCACCTCTCATCCGAAAGGCTTCTTCAGTTCTGTCTGACTGGTAGGGAACATCAGGTATTTATCCTCTCATGGATGAAAAGCTCATCTAATGGCCCTTTTCCACTACCCTTTTTCAGCTCACTTCAGCTCGCTTCAGCTCACTTCAGCCCGACACGGCTCGCGTTTTGACTATCTCAAAACAGCACGACTCAGCTCGCTTCAGCCCTGCTTAGCACCCAAAACTCGCACGGTTTTGGAGTAGGGCTGAAGCGAGCCAAACTGAGCTGAGTGAGGCTGGGGGCGTGAACAGACACTCCCCTGTGCACTGATTGGTGAGGAGGAGTGTCCTCACACGCCCACACACGCCCCGCGAGCACGCTGGGATCTGTAAACACCGTAAACCCGGAAGAAGAAGAATTACGAATTACGAGAATTTCTGGAGCCTTATGGGCCTCGCCTCATCTATACGCTCTTGCCAGTATATGTTGGCGTTGTCGGTGACAACAAGCCACAGCACCAAGACCAGCAACACTAACGACTCCATGTCCTCCATGTTTATTGTTTACTATCCGGGTCGTGAGACTACCGCTTAAAAGATCACTGATGTCACTGTTTGCGCCGCTTAACGACATCACGTGACGCCCACCCACTTTCGCTAACTCCACCCAATGTGTCCACCCACTTCCAGCCAGCACGGTTCAGCGTGGTGGTAGTCGAAATGCAACTCCAATAGCCCCGCTCAGCCCGACTCAGCACGGCACGGCTCAGCCCGACTCAGCCGCGTTTGTAGTGGAAAAGCGGCATAAGGTGTCATTGAGTCATCTTGTTGGTGTGGGTCACTGGGGGCTGGTTGTGAACGGCCTCGAGAGTCGTTAAGATGATCAATGGATTGCCCGTTAGGGTGATCAATGGAATGCTGATTCTCTCTGTCCTCCTGTGCGTCACTGAAAACAGCTGGGTTTTGGTGTGCATTCAGTTGTCTGGGAAGTGTGCCAAGGACTGCATTGTAGGTGGCTGATAAATGATGTCTTAGGCCCTGTCCACACGGCAACGAATTCAGGTGAATCCGATAAAATTGTTTATCGTTTCGGCCTGACGTCCACACGGCACCAGCGTTTTGGGTGCCCCAAAACGAAATCTTTTGAGAACGGGTTCCAGAGTGAAAAGATCTGGCAATGGCGTCGTTGCGAAGTCGTGTGGATGAGTAGAATGGATTTGTTTACGATGAGAGAGAGTTAGGGCAGAGTCAATCCCGCCAGCAAAAATAGGGGAAAAAAAGGAGCGATCTCACCTCTTCAGATGTTGGTTTAAGTCCTACAATACATTCCTCAAAAAGGGCGTAGAAGAACAAATTAATCCATCAACATGTAGCATTCAATTTATTCCGGACCATTAAAGACACCGCCTTCCGCGTAGAATCATACGTCATCCTCGCCGCCATATTGGATGGGTCAAAGCGGAGAATAAAGATGCCTCATTCATGTGCTGCGTTTAACTGTACCAACAGGTTTGCCGTCCAAACGAGATCACATGGGATTACCTTTCACAGGTGAGACTGGAAAAATACTTTTCATTGTATTTGGTCATTATAATGTAATTTTACGAACAGATTTTTCTGACTTTGTGGCTAATATGAAGTCTCGCGCATAATAGTTTATGTGCATGCGTTCTTACTTCTTCCATTGTTCTGGTGTCTCTGAAGGGACCGTCTTACAGCACCCCTAGAGGTGTGGCATGTGTATTGCATTGTTTTCAGCAAGCGTTGCGTTGCCATATGTACCTGATATTTTACTGATCCGTTGCCCATGTGGATGTGATATTTTTTTTAATAACATCTTGTTGCAGTTGTTGTGTGGATGTAGCCTTAGACCCCCACCTCTGTTCAGTGATGGCCGTTCCAGGTTGACAAAAATGGCTTCTTTAACTCCTCGCTCATACGAATGATCCTCTCTGGCTAAAATGCGTACGTTGCAATCCTGAAATGAGTGTCCTTTGTTGTTAAGATGAAGGTAGACAGCAGAGTCCTGGCCTGAGGAACTGGCTCTCCTGTGTTGAGCCATGCGCCTGTGAAGCGGTTGTTTTGTCTCCCCAATATACGAGTCCGTGCATTCCTCAATGCACTGAATAGCATACACTACGCTGTCCTGTTTGTGTCTGGCTATTCTGTCCTTAGGGTGGACCAGTTTCTGCTTCAGAGTGTTACTGGGTCTGAAATGTACCGGAATGTTGTGTTTGTAGAAGATCCTCCTGAGTTTCTCAGATAGACCAGAAATGTAGGGAATGACAATGTTCTTGCATTTGTTCCTGTTATCCTCCTTGTCCGTTCTGTTCCTTTTTCTGCTCTTGAGGAAAGACCAGTTGGGATACCCGCAGTTCTGAAGTGCTTTCTTGATGTGATTCTGCTCCTTCTCTTTTCCCTCTATCATTGTAGGGATATTCTGAGCCCTGTGTTGCAAGGTCCTAATGACCCCCAATTTGTGTTCCAGTGGGTGGTGAGAGTCAAAGAGTAGGTACTGGTCTGTGTGTGTGGGTTTCCGGTAGACCTCGATGCTCAGACTTCTATCTTGTCTTGTCTAAGACATCATTTATCAGCCACCTACAATGCAGTCCTTGACACACTTCCCAGACAACTGAATGCACACCAAAACCCAGCTGTTTTCAGTGACGCACAGGAGGAAAGAGAGAATCAGCATTCCATTGATCACCCTAATGGGCAATCCATTGATCATCTTAATGACTCTCGAGGCCGTTCACAACCAGCCCCCAGTGACCCACACCAACAGGATGACTCAATGACACCTTAGATGAGCTTTTCATCCATGAGAGGATAAATACCTGATGCTCCCTACCAGTCAGACAGAACTGAAGAAACCTTTCGGATGAGAGGTGAAACGTCTTCAAGAATCTTCAAGCAAGTCCAGTCGCTCTCTTTTACCACCCACAGTTTACCATGACCTGGATAACTAAGAATCTTCACAGACATATCTCTCTAATCTAAATTGATTTCAATATATCAATAACTTGATAACAGATATCTATAATTACATTATGACTATCTATAATTCCAGTTTGAGATATCTACAACATCATTCTGACTAGTCCTAATTCAAGTTCAAGATATCTACAACTTCATTCCGACTATCTGAAACTTAATTTAAGATATCTAAAAAGGACAATGTAGATATCTTCAATTGAGTGGAATTAAAGATATCTTGAACTCGAATTAGGACTTATCAGAATTAAATTGTACAGTGGTGCTTGAAAGTTTGTGAACCCTTTAGAATTTTGTATATTTCTGCATAAATATGACCTAAAACATCATCAGATTTTCACACAAGTCCTAAAAGTAGATAAAGAGAAGCCAGTTAAACAAATGAGACAAAAATATTATACTTGGTCATTTATTTATTGAGGAAAATGATCCAATATTACATATCTGTGAGTGGCAAAAGTATGTGAACCTTTGCTTTCAGTATCTGGTGTGACCCCCTTGTGCAGCAATAACTGCAACTAAATGTTTCCGGTAACTGTTGATCAGTCCTGCACACCGGCTTGGAGGAATTTTAGCCCATTCCTCCATACAGAACAGCTTCAACTCTGGAATGTTGGTGGGTTTCCTCACATGAACTGCTCGCTTCAGGTCCTTCCACAAGATTTCGATTGGATTAAGGTCAGGACATTGACTTGGCCATTCCAAAACATTAACTTTATTCTTCTTTAACCATTCTTTGGTAAAACGACTTGTGTGCTTAGGGTTGTTGTCTTGCTGCATGACCCACCTTCTCTTGAGATATAGTTCATGGACAGATGTCCTGACATTTTTCTTTAGAATTTGCTGGTATAATTCAGAATTCATTGTTCCATCAATGATGGCAAGCCGTCCTGGCCCAGATGCAGCAAAACAGGCCCAAACTATGATACTGCCATCACCATGTTTCACAGTTGGGATAAGGTTCTTATGCTGGAATGCAGTGTTTTCCTTTCTCCAAACATAATGCTTCTCATTTAAACCAAAAAGTTCTATTTTGGTCTCATCCATCCACAAAACATTTTTCCAATTGCCTTCTGGCTTGTCCACATGATCTTTAGCAAACTGCATATGGGCAGCAATGTTCTTTTTGGAGAGCAGTGGCTTTCTCCTTGAAACCCTGCCATGCACACCATTGTTGTTCAGTGTTCTCCTGATGGTGGACTCATGAACATTGACATTAGCCAGTGTGAGAGAGGCCTTCAGTTGCTTAGAAGTTACCCTGGGGTCCTTTGTGACCTTGCCGACTATTACCCGCCTTGCTCTTGGAGTGATCTTTGTTGGTCAAGCACTCCTGGGGAGGGTAACAGTGGTCTCGAATGTCCTCCATTTGTACACAATCTGTCTGACTGTGGATTGGTGGAGTCCAAACTCTTTAGAGCTGGTTTTGTAACCTTTTCCAGCCTGATGAGCATCAACAATGCTTTTCCTGAGGTCCTCAGAAATCTCCTTTGTTCGTGCCATCATACACTTCCACAAACATGTGTTGTGAAGATCAGACTTTGATAGATCCCTGTTCTTGAAATAAAACAGGGTGCCCACTCACACCTGATTGTCATCCCACTGATTGAAAACACCTGACTCTAATTTCACCTTCAAATTAACTGCTAATCCTAGAGGTTCACATACTTTTGCCACTCACATAAATGTAATATTGGATCATTTTCCTCAATAAATAAACAATCAAGTATCATATTTTTGTCTCATTTGTTTAACTATGTTCTCTTTATCTACTTTTAGGACTTGTGTGAAAATCTGATGACGTTTTAGGTCATATTTATGCAGAAATATAGAAAATTCTAAAGGGTTCACAAACTTTCAAGCACCACTGTAGATATCTGAAACTGGAATTAGAGATATTCACAATTCATTTTCAGATATCCACAAAAAGAACTGCAGATATCTGCAGCTGAATTGCAGATATCTATAACGAGAAACCCCATACAAATGAATGGCAAAATTAGTTTGAATCTTACTGGTCAAAACTGAATTACAGATATCTTAAATTAGAGTTTTGATTAGTCAAAATCTAATGACAGATATCTTGAATTAGAGCTTTGACTCAGCAAAATAATGCTGCAGTGGATAATGGATATCCAGTCTAGCTATTAAATGTTTAAAAGGCTTGCCATACTTGTTATAGGGAATTGTTGTACACTAAACACCTCACTGTTTGGTCCTTACAGAACATGTTGCTCTGACTGTCAACCTCCATGTGAAAGAATTTTACAAATATGTGCACTCATTAGTATGGTGAAGTTTTCTGTATATTTTATATCGATATATACAACCCCGATTCCAAAAAAGTTGGGACAAAGTACAAATTGTAAATAAAAACGGAATGCAATGATGTGGAAGTTTCAAAATTCCATATTTTATTCAGAATAGAACATAGATGACATATCAAATGTTTAAACTGAGAAAATGTATCATTTAAAGAGAAAAATTAGGTGATTTTAAATTTCATGACAACAACACATCTCAAAAAAGTTGGGACAAGGCCATGTTTACCACTGTGAGACATCCCCTTTTCTCTTTACAACAGTCTGTAAACGTCTGGGGACTGAGGAGACAAGTTGCTCAAGTTTAGGGATAGGAATGTTAACCCATTCTTGTCTAATGTAGGATTCTAGTTGCTCAACTGTCTTAGGTCTTTTTTGTCGTATCTTCCGTTTTATGATGCACCAAATGTTTTCTATGGGTGAAAGATGTGGACTGCAGGCTGGCCAGTTCAGTACCCGAACCCTTCATCTACGCAGCCATGATGCTGTAATTGATGCAGTATGTGGTTTGGCATTGTCATGTTGGAAAATGCAAGGTCTTCCCTGAAAGAGACGTCGTCTGGATGGGAGCATATGTTGCTCTAGAACCTGGATATACCTTTCAGCATTGATGGTGTCTTTCCAGATGTGTAAGCTGCTCATAAAACACGCACTAATGCAACCCCATACCATCAGAGATGCAGGCTTCTGAACTGAGCGCTGATAACAACTTGGGTCATCCTTCTCTTTAGTCCGAATGACACGGCGTCCCTGATTTCCATAAAGAACTTAAAATTTTGATTCGTCTGACCACAGAACTGTTTTCCACTTTGCCACAGTCCATTTTAAATGAGCCTTGGCCCAGAGAAGACGTCTGCGCTTCTGGATCATGTTTAGATATGGCTTCTTCTTTGAACTATAGAGTTTTAGCTGGCAGCGGCGGATGGCACGGTGAATTGTGTTCACAGATAATGTTCTCTGGAAATATTCCTGAGCCCATTTTGTGATTTCCAATACAGAAGCATGCCTGTATGTGATGCAGTGCCGTCTAAGGGCCCGAAGATCACGGGCACCCAGTATGGTTTTCCGGCCTTGACCCTTATGCACAGAGATTCTTCCAGATTCTCTGAATATTTTGATGATATTATGCACTGCCCTTAGCAAAAAGAAGTTTATTCAAGTGTACTATGAGTATACTTATTTTTTACTGAAACTGAGGAAGTATACTTGAAGTTGACTTTTTATAAACTATATTTTATATACTTAAGAATAGTATAGTGAAGTATACTTGGCTTATACTGAAAAGTATAAACAAAAGTCTAAGACTAAGTACATTAATACTAAGACTTACACTTATACTTTAATACTAAAACTTGTACTTTAGTATACTTTTTATGTTTTTCTGCCACAAAGTACTAATACTTAGTATATCTTGTTCCAAGTGCATAATAAGGTCAAGTCATTGACTCATGCTTAACATTTAATTTATATATTAATATAATATAATGCTGGAGTTTAAAACTTTACAGTATATAGTATGTGTGCTCAATTGCATTATCTTTATGTACCTTAAAATCATACACAAAAACAGGAAAACTTTTGACTTAACTTTATTGATCAAGCTAGTCCCTTTCATAAGGGTTTGACAATGGTGTTACTGTATGTACATAGCGTCAGCTGTTTCAACAAGAACACATTTTGTTTTGATCATGTCAGGCCAGACAGCATTAACAGTTTCAGTTTTTTTAACAACATATAGGAAAGTACTTTGTACATTGATTTGTGAATCTTTACATACAGGCTAAAACACAACAAAGGTGTGCACTTTTCTTTTACCTTTTTTAACAAGGAAGGACTTTAATTCTCAGTTGAAGATGCTATGTTTACATTTTACAAGCATATGCACAAGTTTTGCTTCACCACTTTTTACAAATTTAGGACTTGATCTTGGAGAGACCATTATGTTTACATTTTTACATGCAAATGTGCACTTTTTCCATTCATTTTCTCCAGTAAGGAAGGACTTGATTTCATAGGTCTTTGTTTTTGAAATGTTTGAAAATATATCAAACTTGTTTTCAACATTCTGTCTTGTGATTTTGTAAATGCATCACTGGCGGCTCGTTAATAGGGGCGATTTGGGCGACGCACTCCCAAACAGGGAGGGAGATTTTTTTTATCTACTCCTACTACCACGGCAACAGTAATGTCATTGTCCAATCAGGCTAAGGTCGCGCCTGGTGTAGCCACGCCCTTTTGGGGCGATTTCTGTCAGGTTCAGATTTGCCCCAAAATCTCCCATTGACACTAATGGTACGTACTTTTTTTTCGAAAATTATGCTCCCAATGCATTTTCTATTAGGTTTTATGTGCTCGCACAAGCAGCGTGCTTACGTCATACGCCTGTTGCGCCGTGCAAGTGTTGCCAGATTGGGCAGTTTTAATTGCTTTTTGGCGGGTTTTGAACATAATTTTGGGCTGAAAAACGCAACTTGCGCGGGAAATGTGTGAACATTCTATGAAGAAGATGGCGAGTGTTGAGTGCAACAATACGATAGCATCTCTGAAAGAAGTTCCCTTTAGTCATCGTACCAATGAGGAGAAAATGGCAATCAAACAGCTAGGACCTCCTAGACCGAATTTAAACATCAAGCAAGTGTCTACGAAGGGGGAGAAGACCTACTCAAGAGGTTTTAACAAGAACTGGTATCACCGGAAAACTTGGCTAGCTGGCTGTGATGTAGTCAATGCTCTTTTTTGCTACCCTTGCGTTCTCTTCCACCCTGGAAGTAGCACAGCAGACGGTACAGTGATATCTGATATTTGAATTTACTAGGCAAAAGGTTTTGTGTGTGTGTGTGTGTGTGTGTTACCAATGGCAGTTGTTTTACCAATGGCAATTTAACATTGCCATGTTTTTGTTTTACCAATGGCAGTTTAACATTGCCATGTTTTTGTTTGACCAATGGCAGTTTAAAATTGCCATGCTTGGAATATTTCAGTAGCCTTAAGTTCTCTCTGACTTGGTGTAAATTAAGCATATTTTCAGTTTTTATATATTGTACAGTATATCTGTGTTCATTGGAGCCAGCAGCACCTTACCTTTTTTCCAACTTGTTAAGCCAAGTTGCACTGACTACAAAACCTTGTGTAACCTTGTGTGTATATAGCTAAATAACTAAAGCCTTTTGTGTTCATTGACATGCTTGTAATATTTTAAATTTCCTTTCAAGCCATGGCTTTCTGGAGGAATTCTTGGGAAAAAAAAACTGCAGAATTTATTTAGAATTATTATTTGTTGTTAAAATGGTGCAATTCCATATAAAAAAACCACATAATTAAGCTGCACGTTTGTTTGATGGTTATGCTTTTTTTCATCTTTTTCAAAACTTAAATAAACACTTGTTTTGGATTTATATCCTGCCACTTTAATTGCATTCTTTAGAATGAAGAAATTAGAATATGTTTATAATTAAGAATTTGTGTCTACTTATTATAGAATACTGGAAAAATATCTCATCTCATCTCATTATCTCTAGCCGCTTTATCCTTCTACAGGGTCGCAGGCAAGCTGGAGCCTATCCCAGCTGACTACGGGCGAAAGGCGGGGTACACCCTGGACAAGTCGCCAGGTCATCACAGGGCTGACACATAGACACAGACAACCATTCACACTCACATTCACACCTACGGTCAATTTAGAGTCACCAGTTAACCTAACCTGCATGTCTTTGGACTGTGGGGGAAACCGGAGCACCCGGAGGAAACCCACGCGGACACGGGGAGAACATGCAAACTCCACACAGAAAGGCCCTCGTCAGCCCCGGGGCTCGAACCCAGGACCCTCTTGCTGTGAGGCGACAGCGCTAACCACTACGCCACCGTGCCGCCCCTACTGGAAAAATATGAGAAAATAAATGAGTAATGTAATATTAATTGATTGTGATGCCAAATGTTTTGCTTTGAAGGCTTCACAATGAATCTTCCTTAGTTTTAGCCTGGCAAGCCAGACTAATGTGAATATTTGCCACTCGTAGGCAAAAATATTTTTGGCCGCTAGGCGGGTGGGTCTAGTTTACTAGGCTACCTTAGTTTGCCACCTTTAACTTGTTCAGTGTTGCCACCTAGTGGAGAGAAGAGATATTGTCTATATTGATATCTGAATTTACCAGGCAAAAACAAGTTCGGCCAATTGATTTGCTACCTAGGTCAATTTACTTCAGTCCTGTGGACATTTATGGTCCGTGTAGACATAACGGTGGAAAATTGCCCCCCCCCCCGAAAAAAAATTCAGGAGCCGCCACTGAAATGCATCACGCTCTTGTGTACATACAGTATGAGTAAACTTTAAAAATACTTTAAGGAGTATATTTCCAGTATATAAATAGTAAGCTACAAGTAATATGCCAAGCAAACTTAAAGTATAACAAGTAAACTAGTGAAATAACCAACATTTATAACAGTATACTTAAAGTATACAATAATACACTAAAAATAGGGACTCAAAGTATATAACTAGTACAATGGCAGTATATCGATAAGTGTACTTGTGGTATACTTTAAGCATACGAGAGGGGATATACCAAGTACATTGATAGTATATAGATGAGTGTACTTGTTATATACTTTAAAGTGTACTTTTGCAAACTTAAAATGAACTTTAAAGTATACTTTTATAAACTTGAAATGTTCCAATTTAGTCCAAAAAAGTATTAAATTTGTATACTTTCTAGTACACTAAAAGTACATAGTCTGTAGTATACTTGCTATACTTATACTGAAGCATACTTAATAAAATGTACTTTAAGTATACTACTTTTTGCTAAGGGTGTAGATGATGATATGTTCAAACTCTTTGCAATTTTACACTGTCGAACTCCTTTCTGATATTGCTCCACTATTTGTCGGTGCAGAATTAGGGGGATTGGTGATCCTCTTCCCATCTTTACTTCTGAGAGCCACTGCCACTCCAAGATGCTCTTTTTATACCCAGTCATGTTAATGACCTATTGCCAATTGACCTAATGAGTTACAATTTGGTCCTCCAGCTGTTCCTTTTTTGTACCTTTAACTTTTCCAGCCTCTTATTGCCCCTGTCCCAACTTTTTTGAGATGTGTTTCTGTCATGAAATTTCAAATGAGCCAATATTTGGCATGAAATTTCAAAATGTCTCACTTTCGACATTTGATATGTTGTCTATGTTCTATTGTGAATACAATATCAGTTTTTGAGATTTGTAAATTATTGCATTCCGTTTTTATTTACAATTTGTACTTTGTCCCAACTTTTTTGGAATCGGGGTTGTAAAACGAAGGGTCAGAGGTCTGTACTGTCAGAGCTGCTGTCATGGAAAATTCATCAACCAATCACAATCCACAACTCAACAGTGCTGTGGGACAAAGGAACTGAACACAAATTAAAATAAAGATCTTACTTTGAGCGAGAGCACAGCAATAACAGTGAAGAGGAACATCTTCTCCAACACACCAGCTCAGGTCCTGGTCTTTACCAAAACAAACACAGGAGATGAAAAAGTTCTGAACAGAGAATGTGGAGCAGGTTTGATCACTCTAGTTATTTAATAATGACATGGAACAAGGACTTACACTCAGGATGGAGTGACTGAGGTATAAACTGCAGAAACGCTTTACAGGGCGAGATGTCCAGCTACAGCCATATGAGGGGGCAGCAGACCTGAGCATGGAGGACGAAGACAACTCTGAAATAAACAGGCTGAGAGGATCAATCCAGTTTACAGCAAGACGGCACCTTTAACTACTTTCTTTAGCCAAAACTTTGTCTCACATGTGACATGTTCTGCTGCACAGACACTTTACAAGACTGTAACAATAAGGCAAGAGCGATGATGCAAAACTGTCAGAAAATATAGAACAACTTTTTAATGATGATTTTTAAACTGCATCAGGATTAAAATATTTAAAGAAACTGTCGCAAAGCAGATTTTAATAAAGATTATTATATCAATAAGTAAAAATAATCCTTACTTTAGTGCATGTGAACAGCTTGTGTTGATCAGCTTGTTCTGAGTCTCGGGGAATGAGAACATTCTGTCCAGGGTTCTCCAGTGGAAGTATGGGCTCTAATCCAGTAGCCACATGAATTGTGTCACAGTTATGAAGAGGACTGTTTTACAGTTTTAACATCAGCTTTGCTGTTGTGTTGTTGTGCTCCATCCATCCATCATCTGTAGCCACTTATCCTGTACAGGGTCGCAGGCAAGCTGGAGCCTGTGCCAGCTGACTATGGGTGAGAGATGGGGTACACCCTGGACAAGTCGCCAGGTCATCGCAGGGCATGTTGTTGTGATGAGGTTTTTAATTCACTCTCAAGAAACAGATGTTTATGAGTTTGTTAGAAAATAATTTAGTGTTTAATTAAGTATGTAAATGTGTGTTAATTAGATGTTGCCTCATTTGCAAAAAATAATGCATTTTTATGATAATTGATTGTGATACAAACAGTGTGTGTGTGTGTGTGAGTGAGAGAGAGAGAGAGAGAGAGAGAGAGAGAGAGAGAGAGGGGGGGGGGGGGCGCCGCCAGAAATTTTGGGCCCCATGAAAGATTAGAATTTTGGGCCCCCCAACTTTGCCCACCCTCATCACAATTGCACTATTGTCATTATTTGACTTTTGATAGCCCATGGACCTTGAGTTTGTGACTTTGTTATTACATTTTATGTATTAACCAATGGTTGAAACCAATGGTTTAGAACGTGTGAACATTCCACACACGTAACCATGTCAAACACTTGACTGGTGTCCGTTATTAGTGTAACGGGTTTATTTTTTTCCACTTGCCATTGTGTGTAGTGGTGGGGAAATTCTGCGCTGGCCCTTTAAGAGCGCAGGTAGTTATGGGAACGAGGCGCTGGCCTCCTTCAGTTCGTTTTGGAAATGTAAGCGCCAATGCCACTGGACGTTTGCAGCCCGTCCTCAGCAGTGTATTTGTGTCTCATTTCTTCAGAATAAAAAGACTGGTGAACAACACAACGCAACGTCTGTTACATTAGAAACACTTTAATCTAGCAAACTGTATATGGCGCTCGCTCATTAAAAACTTCAATCCTAAAGCATTTATGGGTTGTACTGCTGCTTACCTCCTTCTCCAAAGGGGGGTTCAGTGGTTTGGTAGGGCGGAGGTCCCCCTGAGGCTGAATCTGTGCATATTTAGGGCACCCCATTAGTTATGAAACTGGTTATTAGCACTAGTTATTAGCACCAGCATAACGTAATATTTCATCTTGTTTATCACACAGGTCAGTTCAGTTATTAAAATGGAAAAAGTCACTGTACAAACTGTAAAAGTGTTCTCTTGATAGGCTAATCCAACCACGTTCATACTGTTCATTTACCATTCGCTAATATTTTGAACACACGTGAGCGATAGCTACCTTTCTTTGGGAAAAACTGAGTGACCAGTTGCCTGCCTCTCCAGTCCCTCTCAGCTTTCAGCTGCCTTTCTTTACGTTTTTGACAGCCACTCTTCATATTTAGCGATCATAGACTGTACGCACTCCACTGCTGGCTGGCTGGCTGGCTGCTGCACTGCGACACAGCAGCAAGTAGCGTTGCACTGATCAGCACACAGATTTAACGCATCGCGCTTCTACCAGAACTGGACCGTACCATTTCGCAAAAGGGGGAGGGTTAAATGACAATATGTTGAAGAACTCAAGAAATAGACAACCTTGTTCAATTAGCTCATTTTACCAGATGGAATATTGCACTGTTGTTATTTCAAAAGTCTTATTAAAATCATCAAAAGCATATTATCAGCCCCTTAAAGGGCCCCATGGCAGTGCTGGGCCCCTAGAATTGTTCTAACCTTTCCCCCCTGGCGGCGCCCATGGAGAGAGAGAGAGAGATCCCCACATCCTGGAAAGATAATCACTGTGTGGGTAAAATTTTGGGTTTTTAAATGTGAAAAGTGGAAGTTTAGTAAAAGCAGAAACTTCCATTGCAGGAGCTTTTCACTCTTTAGGCTCTGAATTTTCTGGAATGTTCATTACAGGAATGTAACAGCTGAGCCAAAGAATTACAGACTTCAGTTTGAAACAACTAAACTTTTGTTGTTGTTGTTGTTGTTATTGTTGTTGTTATTGTTGTTGTTGTAAAGATGGAATAAATGACACAAATCTGAAGTCAGAGAAAAAGTCATCATCACGTCTCCCAGTCACTCTCATATTTCTGGGAATTTGCTGATTGTGTAATATTTGGCAAAAATATAACCTCAGTGGAAAAAGTCTGAATTCTGTGCTGCTCCAGGTTCTGTAAACAGGAGAAACCGCATCAACAACCAACCAATCAGGACAAGGAGGTGGGCCTACTCTCCTGTCAATAATATTGTTGTCAATTCAGAAAGCTCCACCTCCTGAACCCGTGTTTATATGGTTTATCCAGGGGCAGAACACATGCACATGTTTTTGGAATCTGAAAAGAGGACCTGTGCTTATTTCAATTTTGAGCTTTTAAAGTTTTATTACATTAAACCTTATAGATTCCTAAACACAGACATGAGAAGAATATGTGAAACTCCACATGGACTAGAACATGAGCTCCAGATCAAAGTGTGAGGCCTGGAAGCATGAGGTTTCATCTCTACCTGCTGCTCCAGCATGAATCCCTGCTTGGGAATTCACTGTGCAGTTTTTTTTTACATCGTGCTTCTCTTATTGTGCTTCAATCATAAAAAGGTCTGTGATTACTGTATCAGATGATAAATCTGTAGAAATAAAGTGCGCTACTGTATTTCATCATCAGCAGCTGTAAACTCTACAGTCAGACCATGTCACTTCCTTCACACAGCTGGAAAGACATTTGGAGTTTTGTACAGTGGTGCTTGAAAGTTTGTGAACCCTTTAGAATTTTCTATATTTCTGCATAAATATGACCTAAAACATCATCAGATTTTCACACAAGTCCTAAAAGTAGATAAAAAGAACCCAGTTAAACAAATGAGACAAAAATATTATACTTGTTCATTTATTTATTGAGGAAAATGATCCAATATTACATATCTGTGAGTGGCAAAAGTATGTGAACCTTTGCTTTCAGTATCTGGTGTGACCACCTTGTGTAGCAATAACTGCAACTAAACGCTTCTGGTAACTGTTGATCAGTCCTGCACACCGGCTTGGAGGAATTTTAGCCCATTCCTCCGTACAGAACAGCTTCAACTCTGGGATGTTGGTGGGTTTCCTCATATGAACTGCTCGCTTCAGGTCCTTCTACAACATTTCGATTGGATTAAGGTCAGGACTTTGACTTGGCCATTCCAAAACATTAACTTTATTCTTCTTTAACCATTCTTTGGTAGAACGACTTGTGTGCTTAGGGTCGTTGTCTTGCTGCATGACCCACCTTCTCTTGAGATTCAGTTCATGGACAAATGTCCTGACATTTTCCTTTGAGAATTTGCTGGTATAATTCAGAATTCATTGTTCCATCAATGATGGCAAGCCGTCCTGGCCCAGATGCAGCAAAACAGGCCCAAATCATGATACTACCACCACCATGTTTCACAGATGGGATAAGGTTCTTATGCTGGAATGCAGTGTTTTCCTTTCTCCAAACATAATGCTTCTCATTTAAACCAAAAAGTTCTATTTTGGTCTCATCTGTCCACAAAACATTTTTCCAGTAGCCTTCTGGCTTGTCCACATGATCTTTAGCAAACTGCAGACGAGCAGCAATGTTCTTTTTGGAGAGCAGTGGCTTTCTCCTTGCAACCCTGCCATGCACACCATTGTTGTTCAGTGTTCTCCTGATGGTGGACTCATGAACATTAACATTAGCCAATGTGAGAGAGGCCTTCAGTTGCTTAGAAGTTACCCTGGGGTCCTTTGTGACCTCGCTGACTATTACACACCTTGTTCTTGGAGTGATCTTTGTTGAATGACCACTTCTGGGGAGGGTAACAATGGTTTTGAATTTCCTCCATTTGTACACAATCTGTCTGACTATGGATTAGTGGAGTCCAAACTCTTTAGAGATGGTTTTGTAACCTTTTCCAGCCTGATGAGCATCAACAAGCCTTTTTCTGAGGCCCTCAGAAATCTCCTTTGTTCATGCCATGATACACTTGCACAAACATGTGTTGTGAAGATCAGACTTTGATAGATCCCTGTTCTTTAAATAAAATAGGGCGCCCACTCACACCTGATTGTCATCCCATTGATTGAAAACACCTGACTCTAATTTCACCTTCAAATTAACTGCTAATCCTAGAGGTTCACATACTTTTGCCACTCACAGATATGTAATATTGGATCATTTTCCTCAATAAATAAATGACCAAGTATAATATTTTTGTCTTATTTGTTTAACTGGGTTCTCTTTACCTACTTTTAGGACTTGTGTGAAAATCTGTTGATGTTTTAGGTCATATTTATGCAGAAATATAGAAAATTCTAAAGGGTTCACAAACTTTCAAGCACCACTGTATTACACATGACACACATGACCTCATCCACTTCATTCCAATCATTCATTCAAACACTTTCACTCACACTGGCTGGATATCACCAGAACACACACACAGGCGGGGCTCAGACACTTCAGTGACCCAGTAATCAAAAACATAACAACAGTCAAGAAGAAAAACAGCGAGCGCTTATTACATAAGAGCAGGAAAATCCAGATCATATGGAAGATCTAGAAACCACAGATGAAGAATTGTTCTGTACTGTATCTCAGTGACTTGATGAAATATTTCACCTCCACAGGAATTTTAACACTTTTATACAGGATGTGTAATAAACAGCATCTGGAAGAATATGAGGATTTGTTGCTATTGTTGTTGTTGTGAAATTGTGCTGTTTTCTGAGACAATGGACAAAAATTTCAGAGCCAAAAATAAATCAGTTGAGATACGTGGTAGAAAGTTTTAAGATTCCTTTAATGCAAACTCAAATAAGTCTTGACCAGTTACTTCCCTCTTTCCTTCTTCTCTCACTTCCTGTCAACTTACATCAAAGAAACAAGTAATAATGAAGTTTATTAAACTCATCAGCGTAACAGTGTTTTCCAAATCTGTGACATACTGCCATAGACACCTTTAGAAATTAGTCATCTCTTGTCTAAATTTCTACATTTCTATCCATATTATGATATACAGTAGAATTTTTCCATCTACATGAAGATGTGAGTCACTCCATCACAGTAAACTGAGTCAACAAGGAGGCTGTCAGAGCCAGAAGTGTGAAGATCAGAGAGGTGGAGGATTCAACATCTGCAGAATTCCTTCAGAGAGAGAGAGAGACATTAGAGGAAACATCCAGTCTGCATCACTGTTAATTTCAGGCTTAGTGTTTTGTGTTTAATGTCAGGACACGGGATTCAAATGTCTAGAAGCAAATTGGAAATCTCATCATGACAACAAAAAATACACAATCTTATATAAGTACTTGAATTTACTATGATTTATTGACGTACCTATGGAAGAAAGCGCAGTTGTGATTGCTGAGAAAGCGTGAGTGTGTTAAAGTGATTAATTTATATGTGGTATCATCATCGGTGGTAGCATCGCGAACATCCTCCACTGTGAAAACCTCGGCTGGAGAAATAAGACACTGGATTTCCTCAGATGTACACGTGTTCTCTTCAACATTAATCACAGAACAGGAAGTGATGTTAAACATGGTGACTCCATCTTCTTTTGGCTCCAGTTCTTCAATTGTAGAGCTCAGTGTGTTTTTGGCATTGATGAACTTTCCGAATCGGACCTCGGTCCCCGTATCTGCTGTGTATGTGTTCCTGGTGGCATAGTACTTGGTCTCACATTTGTTTGTGGGCTTCAGCAGTCGCACGGAGTCTGTTAAGAGAAAATGAAGAGACTTGAAGGGAAACTCATCTCTGTAGGTCAGGGTGTTGTTTCCTTTGCTATAAACCAAATTGTTGAACATTTTCCTAAATTTAGGCTTAGAATTTCCGTATGCCTCTAGAGCATCAATGTGATACGATGTTCCACCAGTAATGTTCTTTTTGCACGTTCCACTGTATTTCCTCCACAACTCCTCAAACTCTTTATCATCCTTGAGTTCTTTCTGGAGCAGGCCATCTATTTCAGTAACAGCCTTCAGCATTTTGTCTTGACACTGTGAGAAGATGTCATCTACTGCATCAAGAGCCATGTCCAACTTCCTCAGGTCTGCTTTCACCTGCAGAATACACAAGCAAATATATAACTTAAAAAATGTAAGAAAGAGCAAAAAAAATGAGAATGGCAAAACTCATGATGTGACTAGAACTCCTCCCAATACCTCATAACAAAACTCCACACAATACACTACAAAACAACCCAAAAACCAAAGCAATCCAAACCCAAATTGCAGTATAACAAATCTCCACCCAATACATTACATTATAACCCAAACTCTATGGGGTGCCAAGTGTCACCGGGCCCATTTCGTGGACGAAATGCATTTCTTCCATTTGCTCAAGGGAAGGGAGGGGGGATGCCCGTTTTAGAGGGGGGATGATATTGAACATTTTTTATTCTGGGGGGGGGGGGGGGGGTGCATCCCCTCCATCCCCCCTCAACTCGAGTACAGAGTTTGGGTCATTGTAATGGATCTCAAGCAGCACAGAGACAGGAGTTCTTGGACGGCAGTTTATTTCCTTAGACAAAAAATATTTAACAAAACAGCACTCTCAATCAGCGTGACTGCAGCGTCCAAGCCAAGATAACTTTCTTCTGCCGCATAACTGTATTAATACTGATGCAAAAAGCTACATACATTTTGGCAAATGGAGACACATACCTTACACAAAAAATATTTAACAGAACAGCACTCTCAATCAGCGTGACTGCTGCGTCTGTACAATCAAAATAAGCAAACAAATAACATTACGTTCATTTGTGTTGACGTATGCAATGCCACCGTCTCAGAATACGGGAGACGGGACAGACAGAATGTTCATGCATGAGTTCAGTAGTTAATTAGCGTTCGGAAACCGAGTAAACATTTGGAATTCCTTCACGCCCATATAACAACAATGCATGCACAATACAATCTTGATGCTTAATACATGTAAAGCTAAATGGATTTTGCATGCATACTAGGATATTACCCATAAAATGACCGCTTTGACCCTTCGTGGTCACCGTACTCCCAGCCAGAAGAAAGTTATCCTGGCTTGGGTAAGGTTCACTGTATTAAGCACTCTCGTTTTATTCTATGCTTCATCTTAAAATGCACTGTAATTTGTAAATTCGATACATCTTATGATTTATGTAATTGTGTGCACATTGGTTGGAATTAGCCAAACTGTTAAGAAGTTTTATTAATTTTTCCTGTCACCACGAGTTACCATGAGTGACTAGCTCATTCCTCACGATGGCTTTCGCATTTGATGCATTAGCATTCTGTTCGTTTTGTGGGTAATATCCTAGTATGCATGCAAAATCCATTTAGCTTTACATGTATTAAGCATCAAGATTGTATTGTGCATGCATTGTTGTTATATGGGCGTGAAGGAATTCCGAATGTTTACTCGGTTTCCGAACGCTAACTAACTACTGAACTCATGCATTGCATACGTCAACACAAATGAACGTAATGTTATTTGTTTGCTTATTTTGATTGTACAGACGCAGCAGTCACGCTGATTGAGAGTGCTGTTCTGTTAAATATTTTTTGTGTAAGGTATGTGTCTCCATTTGCCAAAATGTATGTAGCTTTTTGCATCAGTATTAATACAGTTATGCGGCAGAAGAAAGTTATCTTGGCTTGGACGCTGCAGTCACGCTGATTGAGAGTGCTGTTTTGTTAAATATTTTTTGTCTAAGGAAATAAACTGCCGTCCAAGAACTCCTGTCTCTGTGCTGCTTGAGATCCATTACAATGACCCAAACTCTGTACTCGAGTTGAGGGGGGATGGGGGGGATAACACCCCCCCCGAATAAAAAATGTTCAATATCATCCCCCCTCTAAAATGGGCATCCTCCCTCCCTTCCCTTGAGCAATTTTATCAATAAATGTGGACATTACTTCTATTTAACATTGGAATTAGAAATGCCATTCCACGTAGCTTTGCTGAAACTGAGCATACAACAAGCTACCGCGAGAGAGGGCACGCGCAAGTGAAGCGTTTGAGGAGGTGACATTCAGTTGGGGTTCCGTTATTTCTGATTTCATTCGGCGTCAGTGACAGCAGCGGATTGCAGCATCATGGCCAAGCGGAGTGGACAGCAAGGCCTAAGCAAGTTCGGATTTAAGATCGCAAGAAAAAACATTTCAGGAGGTAAGTCAAGAGTTACGAATATCAGTCACACTTTCTGTCAGCCCACTATCATGCTGTAAAGTTACCGATATGTAGCCTAATTTGTGGGCGGCGGATAACAACACAGCTATCATAATGAATGTAGACTACGTTCAGACTGCACCCTGAAACGACCCATATCCGATTTTTTTTGCCCATATGCAACCTGTATCCAATTTGTTATTGACAATCTGAACAACACGGATCCAATTTTTTTCACATGCGACCCAGGCCGCTTGGATATGTGGTCCTAATTCTGATGCATATCCGTTATTTTCACATGTGACTGCAGTCTGACCGGACAGGTCGCATTCATGCGACCTACACGTCATCAACAAGAGACAAACGTCACTATTCTGCGTTGGCTAATCCCACCTCTTTGGTGGAAAACAACAACATTTGTACAGTTTTCAGAATTTAAATAGACTTTTATAGAATTGATCAAGCTAATGGTGGATTTGGTAGGGACCTGGATGTTGATCTGTTAGCCTGATTAAATAAAACAGTTTCTATAACTGATTTATAACTTAAACCATCCTGTATTACAAGATTATAAGATTGTTCTGGAAATTTCCAGTAATTTGACACCTTCGGTCTCATTAGTCTGCTGCCCACATTAATCAGATTATTGTGTGAGTTCCGCCGCCGCCACAAAAACCACATCGCCAGGTCTCGCCTCATCTCCATGCTTTACTTGCAAACTTGAAGAGTGCGCTTTTATTTTGTTTACGTATTACGTAGATGTGCTTATTACGTGTCAATTTGCGCATGCGGGACACTTTTGGGTCGTTTTCCATTCATATTGGAGATCGCATACAAGTCTCATATAATTGGTAATGTGAACGGCCTAACAAAAAAATCGGATTTCACAACAAATCGGATATGGGTCGTTTCAGGTTGCAGTCTGAACGTAGTGTTAGTTTGGAGTCTAGCCAGCTATCGATAGCTTACTCAGGTTCATGTTAGCTTTGATTTCTTGTATAAGGCCATTAATTTAATCAGCCTGGACGTTCGTTTGTTATTCTTCAGGCAACAAAAAGTGTTATTCAAGACAGGAAGGCTAAAATAAACGACACTAGCAGTTTTGAAGGCTTCATTGCCTCATTAGAGAGCCGGTCACTGAGCAGGATTGGTGTAGGACTCGACAAAGTGTCTGCTAAATTGCAGCTTTCTTTTTCTTCGTCATAGGCTCTTCTTCTGTCTCCTCAATGGGTCTTTTCCCCTTTCCAAAGAAACTTTCCAAAGATGCCTGCTTTTAACTCATTTTGCTAGCTTGTATCCAGTATGTATCAAAGTGCTGGTATGTATCAAATCAAAGTATCCAAGGCAGCTCTTTGGTAACCGTCAACGTTAAGGTGTCACGTGACCTAGATAACAGCGGGAATCAACGTTACAAGAATAAACACAATAATAACAAAAAGGAAAAAAAAATGCATAATGCCTCAAACATCTTTTAGGAAGTTTAGTCTGATTTACAATTTACTGTTGCTTGTTTTAGCTTATTGGTTACCTACCTACCTCTGTATTTAACTCAATGTTCCCAATGTTCAGCTTTGAATAAAAATTCTATTGACTTGATATGAAAAGATTCAGTTGTTCATTTACATTGCCTGCTGAGGTTTTAATAAATTATTTACCAAACGATTTAAAAGGAGCCTACCATGACTATGAAGTTACACTTCAAATTTGTCATCTGCATTTCACCCTAATATGGAGAATGTGGTAGGTATGTCAGCCAGGAGACTGACTAAATATGACACATGACATCCACACTGTGGATGTTTTACAGTAAAATACCAGTGTATTATGTTTTTTACAACAATAAAAAGGGTACACGGTGTGTACTACACACTTTATCAGCACAAAATACTGTATGTCTGGTAAATGAACAAGGCCCACAGACCTATGTTGTGTGCAGACCCTCCTAAAAGCAAACCAGTTTCCCACCAACGGACCGACCGATGGGTCGACACGCGACTAAAAATTTCACCATCCCCCCGGTTTGATTTTACAACTCGACCACTGGTCGACACGCGACTAAAAATTTCACCATCCCCCCGGTTTGATTTTACAACTCGACCACTGCCCAAACTCCACCTAATACATTCGCCAGCAGCAGTTGTCCATTGCTAGCGAGGATGCACAGAAACACAGGTGGGCTGCGAGGCCCACACCAAAACAACAGAGTCGCCCGCAGCAGTGGCACAAACAGCCCAGCTGAGCCACCACAGAATGTCTGGCCTCATGAGCTCTCGCATACTATTCTCCTCTCCTAATGAAGTGCCTTGCACAGTAAGGTAAGACAAACGATGTTGTGCCCCCATCGTGTTTTCTCTCTGGACCTCCAGATCTGATGCCAAGTGATACACAGGACCTGACCGGTATGGAATTTGCCCCACAGTGACAGCTAACTTGCCGAGTGATGCCATCTGTTGGCCATTTGAGTGGATCTTCTGCATGCCATCTGGTAGTGTGCCATTGACCCTGTTGGGTTCATCTGCCACATTACACTGAAAAGCGCCCTGCTGCCAGCACCTTATTGGTGATGAACTATTAAACCCATAGCTGGAACCCAGGCAGGTGCTACCACTCCGCATCAGAGCAGACCTGGGAGCAATGGTGATTAAGGGGTAACCCCATTTTCTCCAATAGTCAAGTCCTCCTGGACCTGAGACTCACCAACAGTTGCAGTTTAAAGTCATACCCAGGACTAACCAATACATCATAGCAAAACTCCACCCAATACATTACATCATAACCCAAACTCTTCCCAATACATTACAACATAACCCAGACTCCTCCCAATACATTACAACATAACCCAAACCCCACCCAATACATTATATCATAACCCAAACCCCACCCAGCACATTACATCATAACCCAAACTCCTCCCAATGCATTACATCATAACCTAAACTCCACCCAATACATTATATCATAACCAAACTCCTCCCGATAAATTAATCATAACCCAAACCCCACCCAATATATTGCATCATAAACCAAACCCCTCCCAGTGCATTACACCATAACCCAAACTCCACCCAATGCCAGAGTTATTATTGATTTTAAATTTTCATTATTTTTTTCTTTAATTTTTCAGTTTTTTTTATTTCAGTTTAGTTTTAGTTAATAAACACATTAGTATTTAAAATTTATATTTTTACTTTTATTTTGAGGAATTGACTAGTTTTAGTGAAGTTTTTAATTAGGTTAGTTTTTCAGCTATTGCACAGTCATAGACATTAGATTAGATTAAATTAGATTGAACTGTATTGTCACTGTGCAGAGTTCAGGTACAAATCCAGTGAAATGCAGTTGGACCCTCGATAGAACATGAACTGGTTCCAGTTTATCTCCTGCTTACATGTGTTATTGACTACATCAGTGAAAAACAATGAGGTCAGTGTTTTAACAGTGAAATAACGTTTAACAAGAATGAAAATACGTGACGGAGGGTTTATGACTCTGAATGTGTTACACAGGTGTATCAGCAAGTGTGTTTTTATATGTTTATAGGCAACAGGAAAGAAATCCATGTTTGCTGAACTAAATTAACCTGGATATGATCTTAATGCACAATAATTCTCTTTAAACACACAAATAATAAGTAACTTACTGAAATTCAACATAAATTCATTATAATTTGCCGCAATTCCTTTTAATTTACTGAAATTTATCATAAGTTATGCTCATTTACAGTAATTCTCTGGAATACAGTGTGGTATTGTCATGATTTATTTAAGCCCAGGTTTCTGTAAAACCATTGTGATCTGGTACCGTTCAGGATAAAACAGTTAATTTTGTAGATTTGATCACAATAAAACAGAGATCTGTGTGTTAAGTGTTATAATACAGAATGTTAGGAAGAAGTGACTTGTAAAGACTCACAGTGTGGTGAAGTGCTGCGAAGACAAGCAGCAGAAACACACTCACTCCCTCACATTTCACTCTCACCATCTGTCCCTTCCTCTGGACACAGGAAGTGGAAAAAAAATAACACAGTGTAAAAATATTTACTGTACTGTTTCAGTTAAAGATGTGAACATGTGACATTCAGCCCTATAAACATGATGTCCTGAAACACTGAACAACAAACACATGGTGTAAATATTAAAGTGAATGATTTACAGTATACATTAGTTTTAATATTAGAAAAATTAAAAAGTGAAAATGTTACAATTGCACTGTGGACAGAGACAAGTTTCACGACTGATTACAATCAAATTATAAAATTATATCAATAAAATAATCAATTACTGAAATATTCTGGACACTCACCATGTTCAGGCTGTGCAGTTAATGAAGTCACAACTTTGGTGTGTGTGTGTCACACACACATACACACGAGTTTATCTTCTCGTGTGCCCACCCTGCAGGAAAGAATGTGATGGAAAGCTCCCCCTTTACCAAATTCGTCAGCAGTGTAAATCCTGATAATGTCTTTCCTCCCAAGTGAGAACAGAAATAACAGGAAGTCTGAACAATCAGCGTCCTGCACTTCGACATGGCACTGAACTCAGAGCAGAGGAGAGAGTGTGGACAGGACAAATCTCAGACAAAATGCTGTCAAAAATTAAAAATAAAAGTTCTGAAGTGAGGTTATAGCTATTGCTGTTCGTGTGTGTGTGTGTGTGTGTTCAGGCTGAGGTGAAGGAAATAATCACTCAGAGTGCTCCATGCTAAAGTTTCATTTATTTTATTAAAACACATTACACCCGTATTACACATGACACTTTAATAAAATTACATTTTATTAAAACATATTCATTTTCTGTGTGTGTGTGTGTGTGTGTGAATAGAGGGTTGATACAGTCGAGGAAAACACTCAGATCTCTATACACGCCCGTCTTTCAGCAGGGAGGAGGTTGTTTTTTATTTCCTCTGGAAGATAATTTCCTGCAAACCCGTGAACACATTTCTAACATATTTCCTGCACCAAATCCCCATTCTGTCTCTCCTTTTTTATTAGTATTTTTTACTCATAACTTTCCAGTCAAATGTCCATAAAAATTGGAGAACATTCACACAAAAAACCTGTTTCCTGTCTGACCGTTAAAATGATATTGAAATGGACTCTGTGTCCACGCCCTTCACTGAGGAATAGACATGTCCTGGTGCCGGACTCCTTAATCCTCTTTAATGGCAGTGTTAAAGATGAAACGATGGAGGGCATCAGGACGAGTGAGACTGCTGTGTAAACTCAGTGGAGTTTCTGTGTGGTGTGTATGTTGTAGCTCTTACTCAACTCTCCTGCTTTTCTGATGTATTTTATCTTCTCATGACATCAACCAGCTTTCATGGAGCTTTTCTGCTCCAGTCTGCACTCTGCTCCAAACACATCTCATCCATTCACATCTTCATAACGATTAATCCATGAACATCGGTGTAATCTTCTCATTTATAATGATTTTATAACTGTTCACACACTCACACTAATCCTTATTAATATTTTGCGATTCTCTCCAGTTCTTTGATGCTCTACTGGGTCTTCTTAGTCAGTGTTTCTCAACCACCAGGCCGCAAAGCGCCATTTAGTGGGCCGTGAATTTTTTTTCAAGTTGAAGTTAATCTTTTACTCGTAGTAGGGTACAGTTGCTGGGTTGTATCCGACATCATCTCATCTCATCTCATTATCTCTAGCCGCTTTATCCTGTTCTACAGGGTCGCAGGCAAGCTGGAGCGTATCCCAGCTGACTACGGGCGAAAGGCGGGGTACACCCTGGACAAGTCGCCAGGTCATCACAGGGCTGACACATAGACACAGACAACCACTCACACTCACATTCACACCTATGGTCAATTTAGAGTCACCAGTTAACCTAACCTGCATGTCTTTGGACTGTGGGGGAAACCGGAGCACCCGGAGGAAACCCACGCGGACACGGGGAGAACATGCAAACTCCGCACAGAAAGGCCCTCACCGGCCACGGGGCTCGAACCTGGACCTTCTTGCTGTGAGGCGACAGCGCTAACCACTACACCACCGTGCCGCCCATCCGACATCATATCCACCTCATTAAGCTACGGTCACACTACAGCTTGTGATGCTTTGCGATGGGTTATCGATGAAAATGAGGCATTTTGGTGGTGACGCATGGTGATATACACATCAGCTAAAAGTTGTGGTCACACAGTAGGCAAACACTTGACTGTCACACCTTTACGCACTTGAGCCTGGTGCAGCTCGAGCTGCACATGCTCACGGAGCATGTTGTGCATGCACTTGGGACCCAGTCGTTATGGGAAACACTTGGTACTGATTTGAGCACAATCAGTGGATATGGACGCTGTTTTCACAGAGGCTTTGCAAAGCATTATCATTATCACTGTCACGTTTGTTTCTAGCCATGTTTATAATGCTGTTAAATATCCTGCTTTCTGCTTTGCTTTTGTAAATATCACACCTGCTAATAAATGCTCTTCCTGTACTTAGATCTGTCTACCGCCATCTATCTTGTCGTGTCCTGATTCTCAGATCTTTAACCCAGTCATAAAAAGTTGTATGCCTCCATGCTCTTCCAGGTTTTCATCTGTGTGTCCGTGTAGAACACTGTCTGCAGCATTAGGTAGTTTGAGATGTCGGGGAACTCAACAGATGGATAATTTTCCAACTCGCAGGAAAAATCCTTCTTTGTTAGCGTGTAAGGATCTATCCCATTGAGTGGTTTCTGTATCCACTTCTTTTGAGCGTACGTCTTGGTTTTAGTAACTTGTTAGTTTTCTGTACACAACCATGGCAATAAGTTCTTGTGTTAATTGACCAGATTCCACATTTGGATCACTAATCCCTTCAGTTCATCATCCATACAGTTTTAAATACAATACCTACAATTAAAACCAGTTTGTTTTATTGCATTTATTTCCTGGGCTCCCATCTGTAACAGGGAGTGATGTTGCATTCCGATAATACACATTACAGTAGATTATTAGATTCTAATATATGAGCCAAAATAATTGGGGAGCTTTTTTAATGAGTCCCAACTCATTACAAGTATGAATAGGTGGGCCTTAAAGCAGAAAAGTTTGAGAACCCCTGATCTAAGTCATATTTCAGCTACTTCCTGCAACTTACAGACACAACACTTTCCGCAACACATGAGCTGTTACGAGGATGGCCAACAACTGTGCACTTCCAATTGATGTCAGGTAGATTCCCATGCAAGGTTTTTGTGTTCTTCAGGATGGTTCCAAGTGGAAGAATCATGATGGGTATCACTGTCCCTTTTGAGACACTGTGAATTCTCTTGATTTCGAATACTAGGTCCTGATATCTCTCCACCTTCTCTTCCTCTTCTATTATTATTATTATTATTAAATCCCAAACTATGAAGTACTTTACCACCTGAGCTGAAGAGTATGTGATTATAACCAGTTAAAATAACTATATACCTGAACGAATCTTGAAGGAGTGTGTGTGTGTGTGTGTGTGTGTGTGTGTGTGTGTGTGTGTGTGTTAAACACTGTTGAAGAAGTTATTTTTTAAAGCATAACTTTTTACAAGCTGCCAATTCCTTCACAATGGAAAAAAGTTGAACTACAGTAAAGCTTTCTGAGGGAGAAATTGACAGTCAGGTTCACTGAAGCTATGCAGAAAAAGCAGTTCAAACAACTTTGTAAAAAAAATTGACAATGTACACCCACCCATTATCCATAACCGCTTATCCTGTGCAGGGTCACAGGTAAGCTGGAGCCTACCCCAGCTGACTACGGGTGAGAGGCGGGGTACACCCTGGACAAGACGCCAGGTTATCGCAGGGCTGACACATAGAGACAAACAACCATTCACACACACATTCACACCTATGGTCAATTTAGACCCACCAGTTAACCTAACCTGCATGTCTTTGGACTGTGGGGGAAACCGGAGCACCCGGAGGAAACCCACGCAGACACGGGGAGAACATGCAAACTCCACACAGAAAGGCCCCTGCTGGCCACTGGGCTCAAACTCAGAACCTTCTTGCTGTGAGACAACAGTGCTAACCACTACACCACCATGCCACCACTTGACAATGTACAGGTGATACAAAATTATAACTAAATATACCAAAAAAATTAACATAACAAAAAATGCCCTGTATTTAAGTGCCCACATGTCATACACAAACACACAGTATTCATGGGAAAGGGTGAGGAAAGTCAGAACCCCGAGCCCAGGTGAGAGTGTTGCACCAATCAGGATCACTCAGTTCGCCAGGTAACTTCTACAATTGCACGCAACACCTTTTCTGAACATTTATTAATAAATACCAATAATCAATATTTACGATGAATTGGCACTAAGTATATTAAAAGTTTAGTTTCACAAATTCAGATTTAAGACATTAAGAGCTACAGACAAATATTTTTCCCAGGTGAGCCGACCATCCCTGAGACCGGACCCTGTACGTACAAAACTCCACAGTCCCATCTTGGCTTTTTACAAGGACAAAATTCACAAGGAATGTTATATTTCTGCTGTAAACAAATCCAGACTGTGTATTATTTGACTACAACTAAAAAATTTCACCTTTTTAACATTTTCTGTTCAGAAAGTGGACCTGGCGTCTTAACATTGCAGTTGGTAGGACTGAAAAGAGAATGGACTTGGCTTGAAAATTTGAACGAGTACACCTTTTAGGTCCCTCCCCCTTCCTCTCCACTGTGCTCCAGCCCCACCTCCAAAGCCCCTCCGTGCAGAGGAGGCTCCTCCTGTTGTGAAATATCAACACTGTTGGCCAACAAACAAGCAGAAATAAATCTTTTCCATATGAAAAGTAATCTACCGTAATATCTATTCAGTAAAAGAATAAGCACACACTATTATTTTTAACAACTAAAACAGTCTTCAACATGCACCGTATCGACACTATGAACAGCCTGAACACTGGTCTAAACAATAGGCCTGTCCTTTTACTTGTCAGAGCAGAGTTTGTTGTGTTTATATGACCCATGAGCAGTCTCTAAAGTACTAATCTGATAGCTGGTTCTGTTTCAGATATTTGCTTAAGTACAGCCATGCACTGTAAAAAAAAAAAGTTGCGCCAACTTAAAAATTCAAGGCAACTTACTGCACAGGATTTTTGAGTTTATGTGACAACTAAGATTTTTAAGTTTTGAAGAAAGTTGTGCCAACTTATACTTTTGGTCTCAGATAACTTAGCCTTCATATTCACACAAACTTAATTTTTTCAGTTTTACATGATAAGAATTCAACTTTAAGGCCACTAATCTTTCATCCAAGTAAAAACTTCAAAATTTGAGTTCAATTTTCTTTTTATCCCACAATAAAACAAATAACAATCCAGTTCAAATAGCATGTTTATTTTAACATGATGGTAGCAAAACTGCTATAAAACTGTAGTGGCAGAGCTTTTTTGTTAAGTCACACATTCACTTATTTTAAGCCTGAAGCTAATTTGACAAACAAAATGTACAAACAATTCAGTACCAGCCAATTAAAATGCTACAAATGGCATACAATGGTGTATAATATGCATACAATGAACATAAAGAGTGACTCTATTAAAACACATACATATTCAAAAGGTTGATAAATTGCAAACTGCACGTCATTATGAACAATAGCACACAGCTGCACTTGTAGATTGTAATCGACCACTGCGTAGTTCAAAATCAAAATGAAGGTAGGACAAAAATTTCCAACCGAAACGGAATTTCCCTGAAAGGAATGCCTCGTAGACCCCGTACAACGTAAAACTCCAAAGTGAGCATGTGCGAAATAGTTGACCTGGCCTCAACTAGGGTTCAACTACAGTTTCTCAATTGGGACAATTTAGATAATGCATTTAGGCCAACTTTTTACATAAAACTTTCAAAACATAGTTGAAGTAATGTTCTTGGTCTAGTTTACAATGCAAGTAACCATTTTGCTGTCGCTGAAGGCAAAAATCCTTGTGAGGCAGACAATTTTGAGTTGTATTTTTTACAGTGTGGTGATTGTTCCTCAGGCTGAGATTTCGGAAGTTTATCCATGAAGATAACTGAGATGAACTGAGGTGTGCAGTTGGAACAACTGAATGGTTCAAGGTGAAGGTGGGACTCCATCAAGGATCTGCTTTGAGTCCTTTTTTGTTTGCCATAGTGATGGATAGCTTGACGGACGAAGTGAGGCAAGAGTCACCATGGAACATGATGTTTGCGGATGATATGGTGATATGTGGTGAAAATAGAAAGGAAGTTGAGTTGGGTTTGGAGAGATGGAGGTATGCATTGGAACGAGGAGGAATGAAGGTGAGCAGTAGCAAAACAGAATACATGTGCATCAATGAGAATGGGGATGAGAAGATGCAAGGAGTAGATGTAAAGAAAGTTGGTGAAGTCAAGAAAAAAAGAGAGAATGCACAACTTTATTCATCACACACTTGTGAAATTTACTCTCTGCATTTAACCCATCTGAAGCAGTGAACACACACATGCACACACATACACACGTGAGCAATGAGCACACACACATACCCAGAGCAGTGGGCAGCCATGCTAACAGCGCCCGGGGATCAGTTGGGAGTTTGGTGCCTCGCTCAATGGCACCTCAGCCCAAGGCCGTTCCATATTAACCTAACCGCATGTCTTTGGACTGTGGGCACCCGGAGGAAACCCACGCAGACATGGGGAGAACACGCAAACTCCACACAGAAAGGCCCCCGCTGGCCGCTGGGTTCGAACTGTAGTGGGTTCTAACCACTACACCACCGTCCCACCCTATCTGGGGTCAACTGTGCAGGAAAATAGGGGCTGTGATAGTGAGGTGAGAAAGAGAGTGCAGGCAGGGTGGAGCAGTTGGAGAAGGATTTTGGGAGTCATTTGAAATAGGAAAGTCCCATCAAAAGTGAAAGGTAAGATGTATAAGACAGTAGTGAGACCAGCTGTGATGTATGGATTGGAGGCAGGACCCTTAATGAAGAGACAGGAGGCAAAGTTGGAGGTGGCGGAATTGAGGATGTTAAAGTTTGCGATGGGAGTGATGAGGTTGGACAGGATAAGGAACGAGCACATCAGAGGGACAGCACATGTGGAGAGCTTGGGAATTAAGCTAAGAGAGATGAGACTGAGATGGTATGGGCACATCCTGAGAAGAGATGCAGAGCACGTTGGAAGGAGAATGTTGAGGATGGAGCTTCCAGGCAAACAAAAACGAGGAAGGCCAAAGAGGAGATACATGGATGTGGTGAGAGAGGACATGAAAGTGGCAGGTGTGGTAGAGAAGGATGCGGAAGACAGGGAGCAATGGAGACGAAAGGTCCGCTGTGGCGACCCCTAATCGGGAGCAGCCAAAAGAAGAAGAAGAAGCTCCATGAAGATGTTATCACTGTGTAAGCACTGAGCAAAAACCCAGCTCTTTTGCAAGTATTTGACAAAGGTCAAGTGTGTGTTAGTGGCTGCTTGACGAATGTGCTGCCTGGGTGTGGCCTCCAGAGCAGGAAGTTTCCTTTGGGTACTGGGTCACGTACTGGATTGCAAAGATTACTGATTGATGCCTGTTTTGGGTGAACAGAGCGCTCTCACTGTGTCTCTTCTCATTCGCCATAAAGACACAAAAGAGATGACACAGTTCAGAGTTTGTTCTTTAATGATATCCCTTTACATGTAAAAATCACACAAAACAAGAATCGAGAAAACAGATTCATGGGGGGGTCACTCCCTCCAGGAAATACACCACGCCATAAGTTTTTCTTTTACTGATAGATTTATTCGTTGAAGCTTCATCACCATTAAATCCACCGTCAAACTAAACAAAACACATAACAGGCTGCGACCCAAAATAACGTTGTGGCAGCGGGGGCGTGGTCAAGCGCCGGTCTGTGACAGGAGGGCGGAGTCAGGGAAGGTAAGTGACAGAATCACTTCACCTGAGAGCAATTAACCTGTGTTTGTGTGTCTTCCCAGCAACCACGCCCTATATAAGGAGAGAGAGAGCAGAGGAAGTGAGCTCTCTCCTGCACCAGACGACTTGTGTGTGTGTGTCTCTGGGTGACTGGGAGTGTGTGTAACTGAAAAGGAACACAATAAATAGTTTTTTTGAACTCAGTTCTGTCCTGCCGTACTTCTGTGCTCCACCCACCTGCTCTGACCTCTACAGTGGTGCCGAAACCTGGGATCTGGAGCGCAGCAGCCTTTCAGCCCCATGGAGTCCTCCCCGTTTGCTGAACTGGTCCACGCCCTTGCCATGGCCCAGCAAAGCCAGCACCAGGCGCTACTCACCCTAAGAAAGGAGCAAGAAGAGCGGTTCGAGGCCCTGGTGTTGGCCCAACAAGAAGATCGACAGGCGTTCCGGCACCTCCTCGCGTCGGCGGGGTCCACCAGCGCTCCTGCCGCGGGCCCGTCTCCCCTCACTGTCACCAAGATGGGCCCGCAGGATGACCCCGAGGCGTTCATCACGCTCTTTGAGCAAGTCGCCGAAGCCTCGGGGTGGCCAATGGAGCAGCGCGCGGCGCGCCTCCTCCCCCTGCTCACGGGAGAAGCACAGCTGGCCGCGCTACAGCTCCCCGCCAACCGCCGGCTGGCCTACGCGGACCTCCGCCGGGCCGTCCTCCAGCGCGTGGGGCGCATTCCAGAACAGCAGCCCAGCGCTTCCGCGCGCTGCGCTTGGAGGAAGTCGGCCGGCCGTTCGCGTTTGGCCAGCAGCTCCGGGACGCCTGCTGGCGGTGGCTGAGGGCCAACAACCGCGACGCCGAAGGAATCCTCGACCAGGTGGCGCTGGAACAGTTCGTCACTCGCTTGCCAGCAGGAACTGCGGAGTGGGTCCGGTGCCACTGCCCGGCGTCGCTGGATCAGGCAGTCGAGCTGGCAGAGGACCATTTGGCGGCTGTCCCGGCGGCAGGACGGCAGAGGGCATCTTCTCTTCTCTCCTCTTCTCTCTCTCTCTCTCTCTCTCTCTCTCCCTCCTCCTGTGTCCCGTCCTCGCCCCATTCCCCCACCGCGGAGGCGGGGGCCGGCCCCACCCCAGCCGGCCCGCCACACCCGCGGTGCCCTCCCGTTTCTCCCTTCTGTGTCTGTCTCTCCCCCACCTCAGGTGAGTGAACCCCAGATCACCGGTGCAGAGGGAAAGCCCGGGCCGGTTGGCTGGCGCTGCGGGGAGCCGGGCCACCTTCAACAGCAGTGCACGACAATGGAAGTGGGCGTGGTGGTTCGGATCCCCGACGCGCCAGAGGCCGCCCTCGATCGGGCCGGAGCGTATCGCATACCGGTGAGTATCCAAGGGGCTACATATCAGGCGTTGGTGGATTCTGGTTGTAATCAGACCTCAATTCGCCAAAGCCTGGTTCAAAATGAGGCATTGGGGGGAGCACAAGGGGTGAGGGTGTTGTGTGTGCACAGGGATGTTCACCGCTACCCTTTGGTGTCAGTCCACATTATTTTCAGAGGGGAAAAATTTATAGTGAAGGCGGCGGTTAATCCTCGCCTTACCCACTCTTTAATTTTGGGGACTGATTGGCCGGGATTTCAGGGTTTAATGACACGCCTAGTAGAGAGTGGGTCCTGCCATTTGACAGGGGGAGGTCCCGGTGTCGCTTTGGCGGGAGCAGCTGTCACAGAGCTGTCTACGTCATCTCCGCGTCAGAGTGAGGAGCCGCCGGCTCCTCCTCTCTCTATTGGGGAATCCCTCGCGGATTTCCCATTAGAGCAGTCGCGAGACGAGACTCTGCGGCATGCGTTTGACCAAGTGAGAGTAATCGATGGTCAAACACTCCAGCCGAACGCCACCCCGTCCTTCCCCTACTTCACGATTATGAAGGATAGATTATACCGAGTGACGCAGGACACTCAAACTAAAGAGCGAGTCACGCAGCTTTTGATTCCAAAGAGCCGCTGGGAATTGGTATTCCAGGCGGCTCACTGTAATCCCATGGCTGGACACTTGGGGCAGGATAAAACACTAGCCCGAATAATGGCCCGATTCTATTGGCCGGGGATTCGCGCCGATGTCCGTAGGTGGTGTACGGCATGCCACGAATGCCAGTTAGTAAACCCAGTGGCCATTCCAAAGGCGCCTTTGCGCCCTCTACCGTTAATCAAGACCCCGTTTGAGAGAATTGGGATGGATCTCGTCAGGCCATTAGATCGGTCAGCACGAGGGTACCGCTTTATATTAGTTCTGGTGGACTATGCAACGTGATACCCGGAAGCAGTGCCTCTGCGCAATATCTCAGCACGCAGTATTGCAGAGGCACTCTTCCGTGTCATCTCCTGAGTTGGAATCCCGAAAGAGATTCTGACTGACCAAGGCACTACGTTTATGTCACGAACACTGCGCGAGCTGTATGGGTTATTGGGGATTAAGCCGATCTGCACCAGCGTATATCACCCACAAACGGACGGTTTAGTGGAACTGTTCAACTGCACCCTCAAGAATATTATTAAGAAATTCGTAAGTGAGGACGCACGTAATTGGGATAAGTGGCTCGAACCCTTGCTGTTCTCAGTGCGAGAGGTCCCCCAAGCCTCCACGGGGTTCTCCCCGTTCGAATTATTATATGGGCGTAAGCCGCGCGGCATCCTGGACGTGCTGCGGGAAAATTGGGAGGAGGGACCTTCACAAAGTAAGAACGAAATTCAGTACGTTATGGACCTGCGCGCAAAACTCCACACGCTCACCCACCTAACTCAGGAGAATTTGCGGCAGGCCCAGGAATGGCAAGCCCGCCTGTACAACAAGGGTACGCGCCTTAGAGAGTTCACACCGGGAGATAAAGTACTCGTACTGTTGCCCACGTCAAGCTCCAAATTGATCGCCAAGTGGCAAGGGCCCTTTGAGGTCACACGGCGAGTCGGGGACGTCGAATATGAGGTGAGGCGAACAGACAGGGGTGGGGCGCTACAGATCTACCACCTCAATCTGCTAAAACTCTGGAACGAGGAGGTTCCCGTGGCGTTGGTGTCGGTAGTTCCGGAGAAGGCGGAGCTGGGGCCGGAGGTTCAAAAAGGGACATTGGCATCACGTACCTCTCCGGTCCCCTGTGGAGACCACCTCTCCCCGACCCAACTCACGGAGGTCGCCCAGTTGCAGGCCGAGTTTTCGGACGTGTTCTCGCCCCTGCCCGGTCGCACTAACCTCATAGAACACCACATAGAGACGCCCCCGGGGGTGGTAGTGCGTAGCCGCCCTTACAGGCTACCCGAACACAAAAAAAAGGTGGTTCGGGAAGAACTTCAGGCCATGCTCGAAATGGGCATCGTCGAGGAGTCCCACAGTGACTGGAGCAGCCCGGTGGTCTTGGTTCCCAAGGCCGACGTCTCGGTCCGGTTCTGTGTGGACTATAGAAAAGTCAACGCGGTGTCTAAATTCGACACGTACCCAATGCCTCGTATTGATGAGCTGCTCGATCGACTAGGCACAGCTCGCTTTTACTCGACACTGGATTTGACGAAGGGATATTGGCAGATCCCCTTGACTCCATTATCCCGGGAGAAAACGGCCTTTTCCACACCGTTCGGCTTACACCAGTTCGTCACACTTCCGTTTGGGCTGTTTGGGGCGCCCGCTACATTTCAGCGGCTGATGGACAGGGTCCTCCGGCCCCACGCCACCTATGCGGCTGCATATTTAGATGATATTATCATTTATAGTAATGACTGGCAGCGGCACCTGCAACACCTGAGGGCCGTCCTTAGGTCGCTGAGGCGGGCGGGACTCACTGCCAACCCAAAGAAGTGTGCGATTGGGCGGGTGGAAGTACGGTATCTGGGCTTCCACTTGGGCAACAGGCAGGTGCGTCCCCAAATTAATAAGACAGCAGCGATTGCGGCCTGCCCGAGGCCCAAGACCAAAAAGGGGGTGAGACAGTTCCTGGGGCTGGCTGGCTACTATCGTAGGTTTATACCTAATTATTCGGACGTCACCAGCCCGCTGACTGACCTCACTAAAAAGGGGGCGCCAGATCCGGTCCAGTGGACGGAGCAGTGTCAGCGGGCTTTCTCTGAGGTAAAGGCTGCACTGTGTGGGGGGCCACTTTTACACTCCCCTGACTTCTCTCTCCCTTTTACGTTACAGACGGATGCGTCGGACAGAGGGCTGGGGGCCGTTTTGTCCCAGCAGGTGGAGGGGGAAGACCGCCCGGTCCTGTACATCAGTCGGAAGCTGTCAGTGCGTGAGGGGCGCTACAGCACGATTGAGAAGGAGTGCCTGGCGATCAAGTGGGCGGTCCTCGCCCTCCGTTACTACCTGCTGGGGCGCCGTTTCACCCTCTGTTCAGACCACGCGCCCCTCCAGTGGCTCCATCGCATGAAGGATGCCAACGCGCGGATCACCCGTTGGTACCTGGCACTCCAACCCTTCAACTTCAAGGTGGTCCACAGGCCGGGGGCGCAGATGGTCGTGGCGGACTTCCTCTCCCGTCAAGGGGGGGGGAGTCGGCTGCAGGCCGGACGGGCGCCCGGCCTGAGTCGGGCGGTGGGGGTATGTGGCAGCGGGGGCGTGGTCAAGCGCCGGTCTGTGACAGGAGGGCGGAGTCAGGGAAGGTAAGTGACAGAATCACTTCACCTGAGAGCAATTAACCTGTGTTTGTGTGTCTTCCCAGCAACCATGCCCTATATAAGGAGAGAGAGAGAGCAGAGGAAGTGAGCTCTCTCCTGCACCAGACGACTTGTGTGTGTGTGTCTCTGGGTGACTGGGAGTGTGTGTAACTGAAAAGGAACACAATAAATAGTTTTTTTGAACTCAGTTCTGTCCTGCCGTACTTCTGTGCTCCACCCACCTGCTCTGACCTCTACAAACGTTAATAAACGTATCTCGCTGGCTGCGCAAAACCAAGAAGGGTGAAAACGGGCAAACAAAAAAAAAACCTCCAGGGAAATGGACAATGCAAAAGGGACAAAAAAGGAAACTTCTTGAAGAAACTTAAACTTTATCTCCCAAGTGGAGCCAAAACCTCTTGTGCTTCATGGTTTTAAATATTGCGACCACTAAAGTGTCCCTACGCAACACAGTCCATGAACAAGGTTCCTACCTATTTAAACAGATTAGCACAAAAAATAAATTAAATACAAAACACATCAAATTACATCAAAAATTACAAAATAAAACATCAATGCCTTTTATGGCAGTTAAAGGGGGAATGAGCTGAGTGCAGTCTATAGCCATGTTTAAACTATTTCCTGTAAAATGGGGTGGGCGTATCAATCTGAGTATCGATAGTATCGATACCAAATTGAGTATCAGAATCAAATCGATACTAGCGTCAGGCCCGGCGCCAGGAACAGTTTACTAAAGGGGCAATTAGAAATCGCAAGGGGGCAAATATTTTTCATATAGTGTGTAGTAGTGATGGCGGTCTGACAACGTGTTTCAAACAATTAACTGCGCCAACCACAAAACCACGGCCCCGAAGGTTGCTTTAGTACGGGAAAATCATGTGACATATTACCAGGGCAGTTGCGCTTTATCAACACCCTTGCCCACCTGTTAACCCTCCCCTCCAATTTTCTCACAGACACGCGTTACAACCGGAAAGATGCCAAACATAAAACAACACACACAAACCTACAGGCAAGTCCTTTAAATTTAAAATACATACAAATAGCTCCGCGGCATGAAAACAAAATGTCAATGCAAGTCTAAGGTACTTGGCTCGGCAGCCAAAATCATAATTTAAAAAAATCAACAGACCCTGTGGCTGCACCAGTAATAGCCTTCCTGACTCGCACCGAGTCAACGCTAACCACTTAATCCGCGATCCCAGTTTAGGCATGTAGGGGACAAAACACTGTGAAGTGATGAATTTTCACCCCCGCTGCATGGGGGGTAACGTGTTTTGACACAATCCCTTTTCTTATATCCATTTTGATGCCATCTAACACACAGTCAGCAGCAAACTACGAGCTAACCGCCAACACTCTCAAAACCCTTTGCCTGCGTGTACAGCATCAGCAATGAAAGAGTAACAATGTGCAACGTAAGAATCATAACAACCAATCAGATTTGTTCTACCGTGCCAGTTTTAGTAGTGATTTATGTGAAATGTATTTTTGTGCAATGCGCAACCACTTAATATTTCGTATTTGAAAAATGCAAATTATTAATACATCTATAATACATTATATTTTCATAAGAAAGCAATTAAGTGATCTGAGTCTCCGTTTAGGGGGCGGGGCTGTAGCCACGAGGGGCGACACCCCCTTTCGTCCCCCCACGGCGCTGGGCCTGACTAGCGTGATGAAATCGATACTTTTGTCGCAGTTTCTCTTCAATGCGTCCAGTAAATTACTCGAATTTACTCATGCGAGCGTAGTTTCTCTCTAAATCTGTCTGTGTAAACAGTGTTGCCAGATACTGCTGACGTTTTCCAGCCCAAAATATGTTCAAATCCCGCCAAAATGCACTTAAAACCACCCAAAATGTACTTGATGTCTATCTTGTAACACGGGCGATTGCTCTAAGACAGTGGTTCTCAACCGGGGGGGCGCGCCCCCCTGGTGGGGCACGGAGGTACTCCAGGGGGGTCGCGAGTAGGCTTCATGTATGGAGGAAAAAAAAAATCTGGGGCTAACAGGCTATAGTAGCTAAGCAGATGCAACACATTTACCCATGTCAAAATGCAGGACATTGGACTATTACATACAAATCAATACTATTATAAAATCTATCATCAATCTATCATAAAATCTTGTGTGTAGGTTATTTTAAGCCCGTGACGCGAACATGACGCAACGTCACGTGAGTGAGTCTGCATACCGTGGCCACTGTGTGAGTGCTTGCCACACACACACTAGTCTGGTTTCTTGCCGAGTTAACTCGTGCCGACTCTCGCTAGTCTACTATCATCAATCCATCGATACAGCGCAAAACCCAAACAGTCTTTTTAAAGACTACTACCCCACACTGTATTTTTGCTTTCCCCATTTCAGCTCTACCCAAATAATTTGTTGTTTTTGTTGTTTTCTTACTGCTAGTCTACTATGGATAATGCTACTACTGCTGCTACTGCTACTACTACTACTACTACTAATAATAATAATAATAATAATAATAATAATAATCTAGCCCAGGGCTATCTATCTATCTATCTATCTATCTATCTATCTATCTATCTATCTATCGGTCGATATAAGGTGCTGTAGATCGGGTGGGGTCACTGCGGGTGAGTGTGTTTGGGGGGGGATGGGGGCGGGGCGAGAAGAGGGGCCCCCAACTGCAATGAACCAGCTTTGGTGGGGCCCAGGTTGCAAAAGGTTGAGAACCCCTGCTCTAAGACAACGAGGGAGGCTCAGCCTCCTCTAAAAATGACGAACATCGTGTAGGATGAATTGCGCTAGGCTTATGTTATAGCCGACCTTATAACATTGCTATGTCAGATCCAGAATCATAGAAATATATGTGCTCAACCCAACTACAGTGCGAAATCATTCCCTTATAACTTTAATGTGTGTGTGAGTTTTTCCCCCTCGTAACAGCGCGATGCAGCCCAGCCTCAGTGGACTTCAATGGCATTTGGGAGCTCTGCGCTTTTCAATCTCAAAATGCAAGACGATTATTGGACAAATACTGTGAAAACACCCGCCCACGGAGTCTCACGGACTCCCAGCCTCAGTGGACTTCAATGGCATTTTGAGCTATGCGCTTTTCAATCTCAAAATGCAAGACGATTATTGGACAAATACTGCGAAAATGCCCGCCTACGGACTCCCAGCCTCACATGGGAGGGGCATGGCAGTTTCTGCAAGGAGACTGGTGATTGGTGAAAGCGGCCGGATATTTTCTTTGATTGACAGCTCGTTTCAACTATAGACAGGCAGCGGTGAATTTCAGTTCAGTCCCATGCGGATTCGCAAGTGGTGTGGTGTATTGTAAGAGATCAGCTTACATTTCGATTTCATTCATTACATACGGTTTCTACCAGCTTTTTTAGTTTGTATATATTTTCATTGTAAATAAAGTGTAAATATAGTGTTGTCAAGTTTGCTATGTTAGTTCCAGAAATGTCGTTTATTTGAGTGACTGAACTTGAACTTGAGGGGGCTAGTCAGCTAGCAAGAAAGCTGCGCACGGATGCCAAGCATTGCTGATTTAATTTTGGCAAAGCCATTTGCCAGTCTTCCTTTTGAGGAAAAAATTAAAGAGCAGGGTAGACCAACGCCTCAAATTGACTTGGTGAGAAAGGTAGGGAATAATACTCGTTCCTTTCAGCTCTCCTGGTACGAGAAAGTGAATTGGCTAACAGCAAGTGACCCACATCAACAACAGTAAATAGGCTACTTTAGTAATATGTCATGGATGGACCAAAAATATAGAATCTATTTAAAATGTTTATGCTGAGTATATTATATTGGAATATATATTTTTCTGGATATGAATTAAACACAGCTACAATTTGGAAAACATTTTTAAACAAAAACACAGCCGAGAACATTTCACACTACAAACCTGGATTAAAAGTGAAGGGTTATCAAAATTGTCAATAAAACATTTCTCAGTCAAAATAAGTAAAATATAGGGAAAGTGTCATTGAATGAAATGTGTGGCACCCAGCTCTACTGCTGAGGTTCCTGACAAAGAGCTGCTTTCAATAATGATCAATTTTTAAACAACATGCCACAATTTTAAAATATAAAATGTTAAAATATAAACACCCCCCCCCCCAACACCACCATCATGTATATTGGACAGTAGGCTAATGGGCCAAAAGAACCTGTTATTTCACAGTTTGTGACCCTGCCAACAATCAGCCAGATCAGAGGCAAGAGTATGGGCAAAATTGATGTTTTTTCTTTTAAAATCTGGAAATATCGTAACCGACCAGCCTCCCCTGTTTGAAAGACTACCAGCCGCCACTGCTTGTCAAGTAAAAATATGCAGCTAAAGACCAGTATACTATTTGTAAATCGAACAACAATGCAAACAACTTCTAAATGGCAACATGAGACTGTCAGTGCTGGAGGTGAAAAATCTTCTGTCTGGTACTCGGCTATGTATGGTTGAATCAGATTATAACTCTGCAATCATCTGCTGTGTTCTGAATCCTACATCCACCAGTAGGTGGCACACATGCATAATATTCTGTAGGCTATGTTAGGCTACGATGCATCTCTAACATCTGCATTGCTGAGGTTATTTATTTTTTATTTGTCTTTTATTTATTTATCTTTTTATTTATCCTGTTTGTTTTATTAATTTTATAGGCCTAGTTATTCTGCTTAATTTATTTTTGTCTACATCCATGTATTTTCTTCATCTGTTATCCTGATTTTTGTGGATTTGTTAGATTGTGCCTGTTTTATATACTTCAATTAGAAAAAAAAGTTAGGCTATACGATGCATGGCTGAATGCAACATGAGAAGAGAAAATGGAGAATGGTTTGCGTCATTCTTATTTACTAGTTTATGAATTCAGTTTCTGCATTACATTACACACATTCATATTAGTCTTACAGTTACATCGACTTTTTTTGTTTAAATAATACTTAATGAGATTAATGTTTATTGTTAGTGATTAATTTAGGCCAATGCTCGATTTTGGTGGTTTAAAATACCTAAGGGGTACTGGGTAAACTAGGTCTATGACTTGCCTCAGTTGACCAAAGATAGATGTTTTTCCTGATTTCCTTCGCATATTCAAGAACATCATTCGACTTTAATATGGATTGGATTGGATGTAGACTAGTGGACGTAGATAGTACATAGAATGTGCTACATCAAAGTCCTTCTAAGGCTATAGAAGTGTCTCTGGCTGCATTCTCACACAGAACGTTGGTGAGAAATATTTATGGGTGATTCTTTAACTATGGGCACTATTGGCCTTGTGAACTTGAAGGGGAAAAAAGTGTGAAAATATAAATTGTCACACTGGGATAGGTAAACACAACTAGTCTAGTTCGATGGTTCATAAGAGAACACACTGATATTCTAAGACAAGTTGGTGATTTTTAACAGATTTCCCGACTCCCCTTGCACAAATGTAATTTCCATCACATGTAAATATTTGTCATTTATTTTAAAATAGTATGATACACATTGGGCGGCACGGTGGTGTAGTGGTTAGCGCTGTCGCCTCACAGCAAGAAGGTCCTGGGTTCGAGCCCCGGGGCCGGCGAGGGCCTTTCTGTGCGGAGTTTGCATGTTCTCCCCGTGTCCGCGTGGGTTTCCTCTGGGTGCTCCGGTTTCCCCCACAGTCCAAAGACATGCAGGTTAGGTTAACTGGTGACTCTAAATTGAATGTGAGTGTGAATGGTTGTCTGTGTCTATGTGTCAGCCCTGTGATGACCTGGCGACTTGTCCAGGGTGTACCCCGCCTTTCGCCCATAGTCGGCTGGGATAGGCTCCAGCTTGCCTGCGACCCTGTAGAAGGATAAAGCGGCTAGAGATAATGAGATGAGATGATACACATCATTTCTTTTCACTGGAAGACCAATTTCATATATAGTTTTAGCAGTTTATGCCTATATTGTAATTCCCATGAATTTATGGATTAGGAAAATTAATTGTGATGAGGACCAAACACGAATCTTACGTCCACCACAACCTGAGATATAACATTGGAATGGTTAGATACACTTCAAGGAGTAACTACTTGTGTTTTTACTTGAAGTGGAACATTACCTCAAATTATGCAGATGTTTTTAATGAGTGATTAGAGTTTTGTAACTATTTGTTTAAAAAGAAATGGGGTGGTGGAAATTACTAGGCGTAGTGGAAATTACTGGTTGTTGTGGAAATTACAATAAATGGACCCCATAGAAAAACAAAACTTTTTATTTTAAAACTTCATGAAGCACCCAATTCCATTCAACAAATTCATTTACTATGTTTGAACCTTTCTTTTTAAAAAGACAACTTCATATACATTTCATATCATATATTGCATACAACATGAACAGTATTTTGAAACTGTTCACAAACAGTCTTGACAGTATCATGAAAAGTATTCTGAACACACAGAGAGGGAGGTTTGTCCTGAGAGCATGACCATTGTTGGCCAAGAGAGCATGACCATTGTTGGCATGTGAATGGTTAATCAGGAACACTAAAAACAAACAAACAAACAAAATAAGGCGGCGGCTGGAGTTGTCACGATGAGAACACAAGTCATTGGGCTGGGAACAGTACTCACAATAAAGAAAGAAAACGTCACAACACAGCCATCATGTGAACTTGCAATCAAGTAAACCTGAAGACATTTGGATGAGATATTGAAACATTCTGATTACTCACAGTTTTCTGAGCTAAGTGAGGAGCGTGTGTGTGTGTGTGTGTGTGTGTGTTCTTTCATATAATGCTGCATACACTTTTGAACGGTTTCTTAGGACCTTTTTTCTTCCTCTTTGTTTTTGCGTCACAGGTTGGCCAGAGGGTAATGGTAAGGGTGGTGTGGGAGGTGGAGGGACAGGTTCCGGTGGAACAGATTCTGGAGTTTGGTGGGGTTGTGGTTGCAAGGTAGGCCTGTACCCCAAGAGCATTCTTAATCTTCTCCCGATATTTTTTCATATAGTTTCTTCTTTGTCTCCTTTTTTTGCATTGTTCTCTTTTTGTTAATTCTCCAGTCGGTTTTACCACACCCCTCTCTTTTTTTCTCTGGTATCTCTCCCGGTCTCTTTTCAGTCGCTCTTCATATTTCACAGGGTCTTCTTTTATACTGTCCCTGTAGGCTTACGACCTTTCTTTTGTGGACTTCTGTGGCATCTTAACCCATTAAGACATGGCCCCTGTTATAAGTTTGTTGTTATCGGAATGACAATGACCAAGTCGTAATATATGACTAAAGACTCTTTAATGTCATAGTATTGTAGTACTATAGTAACAGGTTTTCAGCAAATAGTAAAGCGTTCCACTGGTGGAACGGCGCGTATTATGGGGTTAATATTGAATAATTTAATAAATAAATTGCAGTTTGAGTTGTGCGACTGTACTGTGTGTGTGTGAGTGAGGGTACACTGCCGTGGTGGTTGGCCTGGACATGGGCTCTCTGTGAAAGGGAGATGGAGTATGTGGGACAACATGGACTATACTGGATGCGATGGGCACCATGAACTTTGTGTGTGTCAATGAGAAGTGAGCTATGAGTGGGGTAATGTGAAGGGGCATGAGGTAGTTGGGGTCTATGCATGTCTGTGGTGTGAGAGAGCATTCAGTGATGTGGATGTGGGAGAGCATGGACAGGATGTGATGGGGGAGAGTAGACTGAGTGTGTGAAGTGTGTGCATAGGCTGAATGTGTGGGGAGAGCATGGACAGGATGTGATGGGGGAGAGCAGACTGAGTGTGTGAAGTGTGTGCATAGGCTGAATGTGTGGGGAGAGCATGAGATGAGTGTGTGAGAGAGCAAAGGCAGTGTATGGGGATCCAAGAATTTCGCCTGCATGCATAAATGTAATTTCCACCACACCATTGTAATTTCCACCCAAGAATGCAATGTGGTGGAAATTACGGTGGTGGAAATTACAATCCTACAGTTTTTTGAGGAAAAATCTACGCTAACATCTTATATTAGCTAAGAAGTGGTATCTAGCATTTTGTGCATGCAAAATACATCTATGTGCGTTAAAAAAACAACTTATTTACAAACTCAGTTGACGTTACGGCATGTTTGGAAATTACATACAATAAAAATATTTTCATTTCAAGCTATATTTACCTTGGCTTTTCTTCAAAAGTTGATGGATGAAGTCAAAATTCCCTCCATAGCAGACATGTGCTCTGGTGTCACTGTTCATCTCCATAGAAACTACCCAAACAATCTTTCATACAAACCTTTTAAAGGGACATTACAGTGTTGTGGTGGAAATTACAGCAATTGAGGTTTTTCACCTGACGTCACAGGGTCACGTGATGCCCTGGTGTCCGCCATTTTGAAGGTCAAGCTAGCTAATGTCAACGGAGCCAGTGTAAATAGCTGCCGGAGCGCGCTCCGGCTTGCTCCCCCTCAAATGAAGCAGCGCGCTCCGGCTTGCTCCCCCTCAAGTTAAGCAGCACGCTCCGGCTTGCTCCCGGAGTGCTCCGGCCGAGGTTCCGGAGTGCGCTCCGGCTTGCTCCCCCTCAAATTAAGCAGCACACTCCGGCTTGCTCCCGGAGTGCTCCGGCCGAGGTTCCGGAGCGCGCTCCGGCAGCTATTTACACTGGATCCGGTGTAAATAGCTGCCGGATCATAATTACAGTAAACTAGTAAATACAGTAAAGGAAAAACTTGAGACTGAAAGGTTTTAACAGTCATCCAAATGACTGAATGTAAACATTGCTACAGTAACATACTAGCATATGTTGTTGACATTAGCTAGTGCTAACAGCTAGCTGCTAGTACACTGCTACAACACAGACACCGACCCTAATAATACAGTTCTTGGTCATTGCCTGGTAACAGCAAATTTATAACGGGCCATGTCTCAACAGACTAAGAAGTTATTTCAATGACATTTAATAACATTTTGTTTATCCTGAGGACCGAAAGTAAATGAAAATGTGAACAAACCTTAGCTGTAATAAGATGGCGACCACCGGCTCCAGGGACGACCCGCTGATGTAGGCATGTTACCCAGCCTGACACAAAATATTTGTAGGCATCCAAACTCTTATACGCTTTCAGATCAATACCTGTGTATGGCGATGGGTTTTTAACGACATAGGTATACAGATCACGTGGGCTGAAGTCAGGTAAAGACGAGGGCTTCGTGTACTTCCGTACGTCAGTGAACAATCCTGGTGGAAGCAGGTAAACGTCGTTCTCTAAGCCTGCTAACCTCAATTTTTGCAAATACCTCTCCCTCTGCTCGCCCTGTAAATGCCCTACGTCACTGGATAGTGAAGGTGTTTTCTGCATCTCGCTCCTTTTTCTTTTATATTTTTCGTTTGTCGCCTTCCTCGCATTCAAACTGATTCGAGCCGTGACGTCCAAAATGGCAGCCTAACGATCCATCACATGACTTGGTCACGTGGGTGAAAAACCTCAATAGTGTGGGACAACTACATTTGGTTAAAAAAAAACACAAACAGTTGAATGGCCTCGAATACCCCAATTATGTTTTGATTATTTTACTGATACTTTATTCAGTGACATTTTAAAACATTAGAAAAAACATTTTTTTACAATTAATTTTTATCATTGAAGATCAAAAGTCTGGGTGTGGTACAACCACAAAACAGCAACATTTGCATATATAATGATGTTGAAAAAGGTGAAAACGTCATCATACACTACCAGTACAAATTTCCTAAAACACTCTCATTGTAAAGATAACTATAAAGGTGTGAAATTTCCCTTTTTTTCTCATCTCTCATCTCATTATCTCTAGCCGCTTTATCCTGTTCTACAGGGTCGCAGGCAAGCTGGAGCCTATCCCAGCTGACTACGGGCGAAAGGCAGGGTACACCCTGGACAAGTCACCAGGTCATCACAGGGCTGACACATAGACACAGACAACCATTCACACTCACATTCACACCTACGCTCAATTTAGAGTCACCAGTTAGCCTAACCTGCATGTCTTTGGACTGTGGGGGAAACCGGAGCACCCGGAGGAAACCCACGCGGACACGGGGAGAACATGCAAACTCCACACAGAAAGGCCCTCGCCGGCCCCGGGGCTCGAACCCGGACCTTCTTGCTGTGAGGCGACAGCGCTAACCACTACACCACCGTGCCCTCCCCTTTTTTTCTTTCTTTCTTTCTTTCTTTCTTTCTTTCTTTCATAAAATATGATCAAAGGACATAAAAGTGCCGGTAGTCTAAGAATCACCCTTATAAACATCTGATAAAAACCCGCCGAACTAACGTCAAAGCCGCTCAATTTTTGTCAACCGGCCCAAGCAATTTTTGCCCGCAAAGTAGAATTCAAAACCGCCCAATCTGGCAACACTGTAGTGTAAACAGCGCACCTCTCTCTCTCTCTCGCTCCCGCCTTGCCCCGCCCCCTCCCTGCTTTGTCGGAGAGCGGAGAGTCAGAGCACTGACTTTATTTTTCACAAATATTTGCGAGCAATGGAAGGTATTTTTTTTGTTGTGTTGTTTATATTGTTATATTTATATTTATTACATTGTTGCTTTTGTTTACTTATTTTGCACGACTGACTTTGTTACTTTATTACTGACTTTATTTTTCACAAATATTTGCCTGCAATGGAAGGTATTTTTTGTGGTGTTGTTGACATTGTTATATTTATATTTTTGTTACATTGTTGCTTTTTTATTATTTTGCACTAGTGACTTTTTTCTTAAACAATTTTGTGTAGCAGAAGGTGATAAGGGAATTATTTTATTATTAATATACTGTTACATTGTTTTATATTGTTGTAGTTAGTTAATAAAAAAACATTTTTATTTGCCTAAAATCTTTGTCCTGTGTTTTATCATACTCATAATCAACTAAAAAAGGCAAAATCACAAAATTATTCAATGATCATAACATTTCAAGTAAAAAGTATCGGTATCAGCGGTACTAGCCCTGTATTTACTTGGTATCGCCCACCCCTACTGTTAAAAGAAAAGCGCTGTTAATGTGCTTGTTGCTGTGTTACAGGGAATGGCTCCTTCGCTCCTACATGTGACCTGTATCTCAGAGGGAAAGGCAAAGGAAATGTTCAACCAGTTTGAGGTGCTAAAGAGCTACATCTCTGATATCGCAGCATGCACTAAGTACAGGAGATTATCAAAGATGAAAAGAAATTAAACTTTAAAACAAACTGGGTTTTTTTGTTGTGTTTTTGTTTTACTTCACACTCCTGTAAGCACAGCATGGTGTATTTGTCTTACACAGTATGTAGATAAAAGAGCAAGGTCTTGTGTCTTATACAGTGTTAAACACGCCTTTATCTTGAGCAAACATTTCCTTCTAGAGAAACGAAAGTAAAGCCTCAGATCTGCACAGTCTCTCTGAACCGTGGGGTTCAGCCGAGGCCAGAGTCTCTGTGAATTTGGACGAGTTCACCTGTGCTATCTGCTTACATCTGCTGAAAGATCCTGTCTCTGTTCCCTGTGGACACAGTTTCTGTATGTCCTGCATCAACACACAGTGGGATGGAGAGGCTCACCGCAAAGTTTATACCTGCTCCATGTGTAAACAGCAGTTTAGCCCACGACCAGTCCTGGGTCGGAACATCATGTTGGCTGGCATGGTGGAAAAGCTGAAGAAGACATATGTTGCTGAAAGAACCCTCACTGGACCTGAAGATGTGGAGTGTGACATCTGTGGACAAAAATATAAAGCTGTGAAGTCCTGTCTGGTGTGTGTAGCTTCATACTGCCAAGCTCACTTTGACCTTCACAATGAGCTGAACCCGAGCAACACGCACAAAGTGACAGACACCAGGTATAATGTCAAAGACAGGATCTGCAGCACACACAACAAGCTTAAAGATGTTTTATGTGTCACTGAGGAGAGAGTTGTGTGCTCCGAGTGTGCTTATTGTTGTAATCACCATAACACAATTAAATTTGCAAATGACAGAGAACAACATCAGGTAAGAACCTTTTTTAGCTCTTGTTTTTACATATTAGACACTGTGTGTTTGTGTATAAGTACAAAGGCATGGCGTCCGCCATCCGACATGAGCTACAGAAAGGCAAGATGCTCAAGGAGACTCACAATAATAAAATATAATAAAAGTACAAAAGAAGAATAACTGTTATTTTCTCAAAGTGAAAGTAAATGACATGAAGAGTGAACACAGAATATACTGGAAAGCACAGATATTCCTAAAAAATAATATACAGTATAATAAATTCAGGGGCGGCACGGTGGTGTAGTGGTTAGCACTGTCGCCTCACAGCAAGAAGGTCCGGGTTCGAGCCCCGTGGCCGACGAGGGCCTTTCTGTGTGGAGTTTGCATGTTCTCCCCGTGTCCGCGTGGGTTTCCTCCGGGTGCTCCGGTTTCCCCCACAGTCCAAAGACATGCAGGTTAGGTTAACTGGTGACTCTAAATTGACCGTAGATGTGAGTGTGAATGGTTGTCTGTGTCTATGTGTCAGCCCTGTGATGCAAGGCCGGATTAACTATATGGGCCTGCGGCACAGTGCCCAGGGGCACCAACCACTCACAGCCAGTGGGGGGGCACCACATGACAGAAACTTTAAAAATATTTTTCGTGAATGTTTGTACACTTAAAATGGTTAAGTGTACAAACACTTGACACTGTTAAATAGTCATATATAATTCATTATGAACACTGATTTCATAAGAACAATAATCATAATTCTGAGGAAGAGTGGCCTATGTGACCATTAACCCCCCTTTCCTCAACCTGTCAGTTGAGCCAGTCCACCTACGGTGAAATGCATCAATTTTTTAAAAACCGCGGTAGAAATGAAAAATGGACAGACATCAATTGAGTGGTTGTGCGACGAGAAAATTTAAAAAAGAGAAAGACTCCAGGCATGTAGCTGCAATTAAAAATGTTCCAGTGTTAGATCGTTTTTTTTTATAAAAACATCGACAACTGCTGTCACTACCAGCGCTGAAGCTGAAGCTAGTGAAATCAGCGATGCTAGTGAGGGAGATGGCCCTGCTAGCACTAGCCGGGGAGATGCTACAACCACAGCCAGTGTTAGCCGAGGGGTCGGCGACTGAATATGCCGTACTGGATGTTATTTGAATTTATATTTCGAATTGAGACATTTGAATATGGATAGAATAGAGTATGCTATTTTAATCGATACTATTTTAATTGATACACATTTTGAATTGACACATTTGAATAGGCTGTATTGTATATAGATGGATGCTGTTTAAATTGCTGATGCTGTTTGAATTGATACACATTTTGAATTGAGACATTTTAATACGGATAGAATAGAGTATGGATGCTTTGAAGGTTTTTATTGAGACATACAAATATATGCTGCTCATTTTTGAATAAGACATTTCAATATGCCTACATGCATATCGTTGGTTGTTTTCAGTGAATTTGATGGGCTGATGTAGCCTACTTAATACATTTTCAATGAGGAAGAATGACCTTGTTTATGTGTACTATTGTTTATGTATATGCTACTATTTTTGACAGCAAAGGGCAAGGTTTGTGTGTGCAGGAGGTTACTGAACGCGTGCGCGCAGGGTGGTGGTGGTGGTGGGGGGGGGGGGGCACTTGTGGTATAGTGCCCAGGGGCACCGCATTGGCTTAATACGGCACTGCTGTGATGACCTGGCAACTTGTCCAGGGTGTACCCCGCCTTTCGCCCGTAGTCAGCTGGGATAGGCTCCAACTTGCCTGTGACCCTGTAGAAGGATAAAGCGGCTAGCGATAATGAGATGAGATAATAAATATAAAGCTCATATAATATTAGTTTTACATGGGATGAATAGAAAAATATTTTGGTTTTAGTTTGCAGATTATTATTATTATTATTATTATTATTGAGGAAACTTTCATAATACATGATTTTCAAAAAGGAGCTCATAAATTAAAACTACTAATAAATACAAATAAACAGTGTTTAGAGCTATAAATACATTAAAAAACTAATAATTATCTCATCTCATTATCTCTAGCCGCTTTATTCTGTTCTACAGGGTCGCAGGCAAGCTGGAGCCTATCCCAGCTGACTACGGGTGAAAGGCGGGGTACACCCTGGACAAGTCTCCAGGTCATCACAGGGCTGACACATAGACACAGACAACCATTCACATTCACGGTCAATTTAGAGTCACCAGTTAACCTAACCTGCATGTCTTTGGACTGTGGGGGAAACCGGAGCACCTGGAGGAAACCCACGCAGACACGAGGAGAACATGCAAACTCCACACAGAAAGGCCCTCGCCAGCCACGAACCTGGACCTTCTTGCTGTGAGGCGACAGCGCTAACCACTACACCACCGTGCTTCCACTAATAATTATAATAATTATGAATATCTAGTATGAAAAAAACAATGTTAAGTTACCCTTAAAAAAATACAAACATTCTCTGATTCTTTAATCTCCTAGTTAAGTGTATTGTAATCTTTGACTGCGGAGATACAGAGTTAAGTGTATTGTAATCTTTGACAGGGAACAATAAAATAATTCTGTATGTTTTCTACAGCAAGCGATCCAACAGGTCCAAACAAAGGTTCTCCAGAGAACTCGAGCAGCAGAGAACAGCATGAAAGATTTACAGAAAGCAATATAGTCAATCAAGGTCATTATAAATATAGAGTACAAAACAATGTTAAAAGTCTAGAGATGTAAAGACTTGTAGCTCTGTATCATGATTTACTTTGTGCTAAAATGGATTTCTCTGCTTATAACAATCAATCTTCTGCATCAAATCTGGGTTTTATAATAGTCCTCTGCAAAGACAACACTGGATCAAAGTGAGAAGGTCTTTGTGGAGTGGATCAGCTTAGCTGAAAAGAAACGTTTAGAGTTTCGAGGAATAATCAAAGCTACAGAAGAAGCTGAAGTGCAGCGAGCTGAGAAAATCCTGCAGCGTAAGGAACAGGAAGTGACCGAGCTGAAGAAGAGAGAGAATGAACTGGGTCAGCTTTCAGAGTTGGACGATGAATTCCTCTTTCTCATGGTAACACCACTGATGATCTTTCGAATTTTAATTCATTACATTAAAGGGGTTTTTTTTTGTAATCATGTACAAATAAATCACTAAGGAAACTTTTTGTTAGGGTTTTGCTGGGATTCGAACCTGGTTCGTTGGTGTGATAATCCAGCAAACCCCCACTAGGCCACCAGGGGGATGACTCAAATGCAGAGGCGTGAGGCGGAAGTAGAAAAAGAATCAAAAGGTTTATTTAAACTATATACACTATATACAGGGCAAAACAAAAGACAAAAAAAAAAAACCAAAGAGTATAATCCAAAAGAAAAGCAAAGTGCAAAAATTCAAAAGCTAAGAAGATCAAAAAACACAGTACAAAGGAAACTGGAGATAAACATAACAGCACAAAGACTCCGTGACAAGAGGACTGAACTCAGGGGTATAAATAGACAAACTAATTAAGGACACAGGTGAAGATAATTAGGCAATTAACACAAACACAAGACACAGGAACAGTGGCGGCCTCTAGAGGCCAAAATAAACACGACATGAAAAGGAAATAACAGCGGCCTCTAGAGGCCAAAACAGTCCTAACAGGACCCCCCCCTCTAGGAGCGTCTCCTGACGTTCCCAGGGCGATCCGGATGGGCCGAATGGAAGTCCCGACATAGTTCTTTATCAAGGACATCCCGAGCAGGAACCCAGCAGCGCTCCTCAGGACCATAGCCCTCCCAGTCCACCAGATATTGCAACCCGCCGCGGACCCGGCGGGAGTCAAGCAGGCGATTCACAGTGAACACAGTCTGCCCCTGGAAGATGCGGGGGGGTGGGGGGTTCCTAGGGGCAGGGGCATACGTAGATGTCAGTACGGGCCGTAACAGGGAAACATGGAAAGTGGGGTTGATCCTCAGAGTCCGGGGCAACTGGAGCCGGTAGGAGACAGGGTTCACCCTGCGCACCACCTTGAAGGGGCCAATGTAGCGAGGAGCAAGCTTGCGGTTCTCCACCCGCAGTGGAAGGTCCTTAGTGGACAGCCAAACACGCTGCCCAGGGCGGAAAGCGTGTGCAGGTCTTCTATGGCGGTTGGCCTGAGTCTGGTTGGTTCTGGAGGTCTGTATGAGGGTCTTCCTGACCTTGCTCCAGGTCTTGCGATCTGGCTGAGAGAGTGAAAACAGTCTGCCACGAGGAGGGGTAGTCCCAGGGAGCAAGTCGATGGCACAGTCGTAGGCCCGGTGCGGAGGAAGAACGGCGGCCCTGCTCTTGCTGAATACCTCCTTGAGATCCCAGTACTCTGTGGGAACTTGAGATAACTCGGTGAGATCAGGGGGCTCGGCAGGAGACACAGGAGAGCTAGAGAGCAGACAAGAGGCATGGCATGCAGGGCCCCATTCCACAACCTGGCTTGTTACCCAGTCTATGCGAGGGTTGTGGCGAGTAAGCCAAGGAAGGCCTAGAATAACTGGGAACTCAGGTGAAGGAATCAGGTGCAGGGATATTTCTTCCTTGTGACCTTGAGACTGGAGGAAGACTGGAGAAGTAACTTGGGTGACTCTTCCATCACCTAACGCTTGGCCATCGAGGGCAGACACAGACAGTGGGACTTCAAGAGGTGCAGTCGGAATATTGATGCTTTGGGCGAAGTGAATATCCATAAAGTTCCCAGCCGCCCCTGAGTCTATCAAAGCTTGACAAGAGTGGACAGACTCACCCCAGGAGATGGAGACCGGGATGTAGATTCCTTGGCCAGGGAGTCCGGGAGAGAGGGTAGGCCCCGTCACAACCCTCCCTCGGCTGGACGGGGCGGTCCTTTTCCCAAGAGTTCGGGACATGATGCTCGGAAGTGACCAGGCTTGCCACAGTAGATGCAGCACTTGTCCCTCCTTCTGCGCTCCCTCTCAGATGCGGAGAGGCGAGTACGACCCACTTGCATGGGTTCTGGACAGTCACTGAAGGAGGTAGACGGTCTCCAGGTAGAGGTAGGGAGGCTGGGGGGGCTCAAGGCTTGGTGGCGTTCTCTCATCCTGTTGTCCAGACGAATAGCATGTGAGATGAGGGTTTCGAGGTCACTTGGGCATCCAATAGAGGCCAGACCGTCCTTGATGGGGTCAGACAGACCATGGTGGAAGGCTGACACCAGGGCAGTCTCGTTCCATCCACTTACTGCTGCGAGTGTTCGGAACGAGATGGCGTAATCTGCGACGCTTCCTCCTTGCCGGATGGACATGAGCTTTCGGGCTGCGTCGGTACTGATGTCTGCCTGATCGAAGACCCGAAGCATCTCTTCAGAAAACAGCTGGAAATCAAAGCACTCAGGTCCCTGTCTTTGCCAGATAGCAGTAGCCCAGGCTCGCGCCTTACCAGCTAATAAGGTGATCACAAAGGCAATCTTGCGGCGATCCATAGTGTAGGTGGTAGGCTGAAGCTCAAAGGTGAGTTGACACTGGGTAAGGAACTCTCGGCACTCACTGTGCTTGCCGTCATACCTCTGTGGTGCAGGAAGGCTGGGTTCGCAAGGTGAAGAAGGCAGCATTGCAGGAGGCACTGGAGCAGGAGTGGGAGCTGGATCAGGAGCAGGAGATGCAGGCAGAGATGTCAGCTGTGCCAGGGTTTTCCCAATTTGCTGAAGCAGTTCCTCGTGGCGAGCGAGGGCCTCACGTTGGCTGGTGAGCGTACGTCCATGAGCGTCCATGGTCGCTCCGAAGCGTGTCAAAGCTGCCATAATTCCCTGAAGGTTGGCCGGGTAGACAGTTGAAGCAGCCTCTGCTGAGTCGGTCATGACGGAGTCTTTCTGTTAGGGTTTTGCTGGGATTCGAACCTGGTTCGTTGGTGTGATAATCCAGCAAACCCCCACTAGGCCACCAGGGGGATGACTCAAATGCAGAGGCGTGAGGCGGAAGTAGAAAAAGAATCAAAAGGTTTATTTAAACTATATACACTATATACAGGGCAAAACAAAAGACAAAAAAAAAAACCAAAGAGTATAATCCAAAAGAAAAGCAAAGTGCAAAAATTCAAAAGCTAAGAAGATCAAAAAACACAGTACAAAGGAAACTGGAGATAAACATAACAGCACAAAGACTCCGTGACAAGAGGACTGAACTCAGGGGTATAAATAGACAAACTAATTAAGGACACAGGTGAAGATAATTAGGCAATTAACACAAACACAAGACACAGGAACAGTGGCGGCCTCTAGAGGCCAAAATAAACACGACATGAAAAGGAAATAACAGCGGCCTCTAGAGGCCAAAACAGTCCTAGTCCTAACACTTTTGCTGTTGTTAAACATCCATCACAGACCTACATGTCCCTCTGTGACTTCTCAAAATTTGATGATGTTACACATATTACTGTCAACCTGTCACCTTTTAAAGAAATGCAAAACTCTGTGTCTGAGTTGGCAAGAAACGTGAAAGCGTTGTGCAGGACTGGATTACACACAACATCCGGATCAGGTAAGAACATGACCAGAATGCCATTCATTTATTAGCTCTCTTGTTTTAAAGTGCTCCGTATTTGTCTTTCCTTCTAGTAAATAGATGCTTCATGGTTCAAACCTCCATTCCAATCTTCAGAGAAGATTTTCTTCAGTGTAAGTTACTTTAAGATAGATTTGCAGTTCTTTTTTTCATGTGGGTATTTCTGTTTTGATTAGGACTCCGGTTTCCCCCACAGTCCAAAGACATGCAGGTTAGGTTAACTGGTGACTCTAAATTGACTGTAGGTGTGAATGTGAGTGTGAATGGTTGTCTGTGTCTGTGTGTCAGCCCTGTGATGACCTGGCGACTTGTCCAGGGTGTACCCCGCCTTTCGCCCGTAGTCAGCTGGGATAGGCTCCAGCTTGCCTGCGACCTTGTAGAACAGGATAAAGCGGTTAGAGATAATGAGTTGAGATGATATGAGATATATGGATAATTTTAAATTATCCACTTTTTCCCTCTGTGTTTTGGCCTTCTGTTACTGAAAACAGACATTTTGAAGCAACACTTCGAGGTGAACAAATTTTAAAACTCAATGTTTTGATGTAGCTGTAGATAAATACACCAGTGTCACAGTGTGAATCTGCACATGTCTGTTCCGTGTGCTTAGTGCATACCTGTCAACCCTCCCGTTTTTCCCGGGAAATCCCTTATTTTGACTTATTTCCCACTGTCTTCCCGTTTTTTTATTTTCCCGAAAATATCCCGTATTTTCACATTATATAAAAGTCGGTAGGTCCAGAATTCATGACGCGCCTCTGACAGGAGTTTACAGCAGGAAGTCAGGCTATGAAGGAGTGTCATGGCTCAGATGGCTAAGGCACCATACCATAAATCCGGGGACCCGGGTTCGATTCCGACCTGAGGTCATTTCCCAATCCCTCCCCGTCTCTCTCTCCCGCTCATTTCCTGTCTCTCTACTGTCCTATCTATTAAAAAAAAAAAAAGTTGGGCCATGAATTCATGTCCCTGCCCTCTCCAGTACAGCAGGTGGCAGTCTAGTAATTACACATTGACTTTAATTGCATGTCTGTGAAGAAGACTGTCAGAACCATAGGGCTAGTCTGACCCATAGATTTACATAGAAGACTAGATTCGGGGGCTGGTCAAGATGGCGGTGTGAGTAGTCGAGCTCTCAGCACCACTTTTATTTTTACTGTTTATATGGTCACTTATATGAGTAGATACTTCTACAAAAGTAAAGCTATAAGTTGGAACCTTTGAACCTTGGAAATGAATACTGCACAAAAAAGATCAAGTGAACAAAGTGAGGAAGAAACCTTATGCAGCATGAATGGAATCTTCAACGACCACAGCTACGATGGCCAGGATTTACGTGTGGACGACTGGCATGAATTTCCTGAGTTGCCTGCCACACCAAGTAAGCATCCTCTTGCAAAAAAGCCAGCTCATGAACAGGTCAGGAAAGATAATGTAAGCTTGGACAAAGTGATTTCTGATGACTCGGTCCGTGCCCTGGCAAAGCTGATCAACTCAAGAAGTGATGCACTTGAAAAAATGCTGGAGGCGGTGCACATGGACATGCAAACTCTGAACGAAAAAGTGAACAGCATTGAAAAGCGTGTAGAAGACTATGAAGTGGCGGGAAAGGACTGCAGGAACCGGGTGTCAAATCTGGAGCGGTATGGGCGACGTTGGAACCTGATACTGTACGGTGTGCCGGAGCCTGAGAAGGAAAATGTTAAGGAAAACATAATGGATGAGGTAACCAACATTTGTCAAGAAATGCTTCCTTCAGAGAAAGAAAAACTAGCAGATGCTATAGACGTTGCTCACAGACTGGGGAAAAACAAGCGCACTGATTCGAAGCCGTGTGGCATCATCCTCCGGTTCATCTCCCGTCGGCTAAGGGATGCAGTGTGGAAGGCAGCCAAGAAAAACTCCTTCCTCCAGGACAACGGTCTCCACTTCGCCGAGGATTTAACTAAAGAGGACAGAGACAATCGTAAGAAACTGTGGCCAAAAATCAAAGCTGCACGGGATAATGGGAAAAATGCCTACTTTGTAGGTGGTAAGGGTTTCATTGAAGCGTCTGAAATTCATAGTTAAACTTAGTGTTAACTAATCTACACTCACTACTCGCATTATGGTTGATTTCTTATTTTACACATACCTCTGCATTGTTTTTCAATTCACATGGAGTCATCCTCAAGAGGTCTTCTGTTGAACTTAGGATGAATGAGCCATTGGTTCACGTTAGGCTCACTACTTTTTTATCACTCATCCGTATTTCACCAACTTCTCAAGTATATCAAAGGATTATAACTTCTCACAAAATGTTCAAATTTTAGTTTAAACGTGAGGGGTCCAATAAGCTATAAATAGATTCAGCAATTCGGTGCTGAGCTCGATATTAAGATTCCAATCCACTAACAAAAACAAAATGCTTTAGCAATCTATTGCTTGTTCTGTTTAGAGTTGTTAATCTGTCTCTGTCTTTCGTATCACTCAATGCTAGGGGGTTACGTAACAATGTCAAGCGCAAAGCTTTATTTCTTTTTGCTAAGCAGTTTAAATCAGATATTTTCTTTTTCCAAGAGTCTCACTCTACTTTAAATGATGACAACTTCTGGAGATCACAATGGGGTAACTCAATATGGCTCTCTCATGGCACAGAACGGTCGGCTGGGGTAGCCACTTTGAAAAACCGTTTTAGCGGGGAAATTTTGAGAACAGAATGCGATCCTGTGGGTCATTTTATTTGTCATGCCATTAAGTGCAACGACAAAATAATATTAATTGCCAACATATATGGGTATAACAACAGAACAGAAAATGTAAACCTACTATTATCTATAGAAAACATACTAGTAAGCTGGCTTAACTCTTTCCCTAATGCCATATTGTTGTTAGGGGGAGACTTTAATATGGTGTTGAATAGCGAGCTGGATAAATGGCCTTCTGGGCACCGTAACAGATCTAACACATTTCTCCAATGTTTTATGGATAAATTTAATTTAGTAGATATTTGGAGAGAAAAACACCCATCTGATAAGATATGCACGTGGAGTAACAAAACAGGTTCTTGTAAGTCTAGAATAGATTTCTGGTTAATTTCTAAGAACTTAAATAAGGAAGTGGTAGAGGTTGAAGTATGCCCTACCCCTCTTACAGACCATAAAGCAATACACATTAAATTAAATCTCTGCCCTTCTAAACTAACCACACACTCTATATACTGGAAGCTTAATAACTCCTTACTGAAAGATGATGAAGTCAAAAAAGAGGCTGATAGACTTATTTCTCTCTACTGGTTCAAAGCAAATGAAGAAAACTGTTTTGGTAGGAACTGGGAACTTTTAAAATTTGAATTGGGTCAATTTTTCAGAAAAACTGGCAGTATTAAAGCAAAGTTGAAAAGGGAAGAGGAAGTGAAGTTGGTGTCTAGAATCTCATCACTCTCTTATCAGTTACCTAACACTTTGTCACATGATGAAAAACTGGAATTAGCTAATTTACAGGTCAAGTTAGATGATCTATACACTCTCAAAGCAAAGGGTGCGTTTATCAGGTCTAGAGCAAAATGGCTCGAAGAAGGTGAATAGAACTCTCATTACTTCTTTAATCTAGAAAAACATCACTCCAACAATAATGACATTAATCGGTTAAACATAAACGGGATGGTCACAGAGGACCTGAAGAAGATTTCTCACTTTTGTTGCAACTTTTATAATGACTTATATACATCCAGATTCTCACAGTCTTCCTCTGACAATTTCATGAACACTCTGACAGTGAAAACTATTGATAAGTGTGATATGGAGACATGTGACAAGCTAATTTCAGTGGAAGAAATAAAAAACGCAGTGGATGGTCTTAAAAAGAACAAAGCTCCAGGTATTGATGGCCTAACAGCAGAATTTTACAAGTTATTTAATGAAAAACTTGCCCCCTTTCTTGTTAAAGTTTTTTCTGAAAGCATGATGAATGAGCAACTTCCACCTACACTGACTCAGGGTCTTACTACTTTAATCCCCAAACCCCACAAGGACAAGTTATTTATAGATAACTGGCGTCCGATATGTTTGCTTAATAACGACTATAAAATATTTGCGCTGTGGGTGCAATCAGTTAATTATTGATATTAAGTGATCAATCTCGTTAAATCAGTCTCATTAAATTTTGAAGGTCAATAATTAAAATGAATCAATCCCATTGAATCATTTAATTTGACTCGTTTGAATTGAATCATACCATAGAATCACTCTCATTTGAAGTGAATCGTTCAGTGAATCGTTCAATGAATCATTTAGTGAATCATTTAGGGAATTGTTCAATGAATCATTTAGGGAATCATTTAGTGAATCATACCATTAATCCTGGTGCTTAATAATAAATTACCAAACAGCTAAATTATGGTACATTTCCAAATTATTAAGATCACTTACCATATTATATAACATTTGCACCCTTTTTGAATTCTTTGAGAAAATTGGGGACTTCAGATGTTGTTCACACAAATAAACACAGTTTGTTTAATAAATGAATTTATTATACAAAGATAAAAAGATAAATCAATATATACAAGCAGTGAGGTGTGTGTGTGTGTGAGAGAGAGAGAGAGAGAGGGGGAGTGTGAAGGACTTGACCATGTGTTTAGCCTCGTGTAGCTAGTATGTGTTTGTGAAAGGCCCTATAGCCTAGCTAAAGTGTGTTTGTTAGGCCTGATGGCTTGCTGAGCACATGGTAGGCCTTGATTAGCTTTGTGTTGCTAAGCAGACAAAAGCAAAGCTGTAGCTAACCCACTAGCTCAACCATACTGAATCCACTGAAATCTTAATGACATCAAGATGTATAATAATGAGAACTATATGTTAGTAGTAAAGAATAAAAGAGAGAAGCATGCGCAGCCTATCTATTAAACAATTGAGAGAACATAGAACCAAAATAAATCAACACGCTGCGTGTTCAACAGTGTAACAATAAACCTGGGTTTAAATTCACACTATTTCAAATAAAAGCAAATTCCTAAGACTATCCTAATTATGCCCAAATGCCAAAATCTTACTTAATCCTGCCTTTAGCAAGATATGAAGAACTATTCGCCGGTGTAGCTTCAGGCCTCGCCGTGGGAGCACGTGAGCTGCTCGTGATGAAGGCGCAGAAAACTTTCGGGTCCAGCGGAGCACTTGGGTGGTTCCCGTGGAAAACAGAGGGTTCTTGGTCCGAATCTCAGCGATCGTGAGGAAAAGTCTCTGATCAGAATAAGATGCACAGCGCTTTGAGTTAAAAAGGATTCAATCGCTTCTTAACTTTTAACTGCCTGGGCTGCAGTCGTGACGTCACTTCTAATGCAAGTAAACCGGTTGTAACTCAGGTTGAGTTTAAAGATCGCGCGACTCTAGAGTTTACCTTTGCCAAGGGTAAGAAGGAAAATCGCGCTGAGTGATGGATCTTGCAAGAAAGAAGACGTCTTTTTGGGGTGGAGAGCGCGCCTCTTTATACATCCAGATCCATCGGAAGCCAGACGTGAGAGAGCGAAGATGGAAGCGTTGTCCCATTGTTTTATGTTTCCTTGTATGATGACGTAGATGATCCCGCCCACGCGTGACGTAGGTCACACGGAAGTGGACTGGGAATTGTAGTTCTGACACAAGATGGCGGCATGATACCTACAGTCCCCCTTTTGGTCTCAGGGGTATGACGGAGTCGTAGCACTGAGAGCACCGTATCGTATCATCGCCGTGTCCATAGTCCTTGAGGTAGAGTTGCTCTGCACAGTCCATGGTGTCCTGTGAAGACTGTGTAAACTTGTGAGTTCCAGTAAGACAGTTGGAGACAGAGGCATTTTGGGCATATAATCACTATGGGCATTTTGGGCATATAATCACTAACTAACTAGATCAAAACCACATCAAAAAAATTAAACATTGAACATGAAACATGTAGTATTCAATTTCTTATGCATAAAAAAAAACAAGAAAAGAGAAGAAATGAAGGAAGGAAAGAAGTATTAGTGTTTGGGTTGGCAAACCTAATCTTCTGGGAAGGTGATAGCAGTGGGGGGTCTGGCTAGAAAGCGTGCGCTACTGCGGCTAGCTGTCGGGGACACAGACCATCTTTATCTAGCTAGGTGTGTAGTGTTATGTATGGGTTGCCTGGGCAGACCCAGTGGATGTCTTTCGTGAAGGTGCACATCTCTAAGTTTTGTGGATTCACAAAAGTGAGGATAGCACTGCCAAGACTATACGCCAGGTGTATTTGCGATGACTACACACTAGTAATAATAGCGGATTTTAGTATTTTATCTTCCATGTTATACTGAAGGGTTACTTCATTGTGTTGGTGAAGTCTGACCGGGAATGTTAGTGTACGCTTATGGTTGAGTGATGCGTACAAGCTAAGTGGACAGGATGGGTCTAGCTGTCGTCCACCCCCTTTTGGAGTGAGGACTGTTCAAAAGGTTTGATTCGATTATCATGGAAATCGATATGAAAGCATTTGATTAGGCCTAGATATCCTAATGTGATACGCGACGGGGAACGGTTTTCCCACGATCGAAAGGTCTCGACCAGGGTGGTAGGAACTTCTCTGAGATTCGGGCGTAGTAGGCTTTGTGTCCTTCTACTCTCGAATCGAGATTCTTTTGGGCACCTGTAAAGGTTGACTGTAGGTGGCATCGTAGGTCGGCGACATGTTGATGTGCGGTGTATGCAATCGCGACGCTCATGGCCTCTGGTTTGTATAGGAGATGCGGGGGAAGAACCGACTCTCGCCCAGTCATCATCCCAAAGGGTGTGACTTCAGTGGCGCAATGAGGGGTGGACCGAATGGCCCTTAGCACCAAGGGAAGTTTCACATCACAAATTTTACCATGGTTTGTGATATACTTTTGCAGCATGCTCACAATGGTTTGAATGGCTCGTTCAGCCTGACCAGAGAATTGAGGGTGGTACGCGATATGGAATTTCGCCTTGACGCCTAACATGTTCCACAGCGCAGCCATTACACCAGCGGTGAAATGGGTGTCTGTGTCTGAGTCGATGGATAGAGGGAGATTTTTGCCACTAGGGGGAGTCGCGATGTCAGGTGTTTCGACACCGGACTCGGTGTGCAAAGACATGAACTGAAGTTCTTCAGAAATTTGATCTCGCGTGGCGCTCGGTTGATCGGTGTTCGCACTGATCTCGTCGCAACGGTTTGTGCATATTTTGTGGGATTCAACGACTGTGGGGTTTTGTTTTGTGTGAAGTTGACTAAGTTTATGTCGCAGGGCTTGGTTGGGATTGGGTCGCCTTGTGAGAGCCGTGTGTCTGAGAGATGATGGTGAAGACTTTAGCGCACATGAAGTGCGTTTTGTGTGTTTGCCTTCGCCACCAGGGGGGGCCCTACATCCTGACCCTCGCCTGCTGTTTCAGAGGGATCTCCTCCCCCTTTCACGAGATATACCCGTGGTTCCTGGCCTAGTCATGCCAGTGAATGGCCTTTTGCCATTTTTCTTGGGCTCTTTTGTTTTATCTGTTGAGGGGTCTGACGTCTCCTGTAACAGTTCTTTAATCTCAGCCAACTGGGCTTTTAAAGAGTCCAGCTCTGAGTGGAACTCACCAGGTTGGTCTGAGTCACTGTGTTGGTCGTCTCTACCCTTGCTTTTAGAGCTACGGTCGGAACGCTTCTGCCGTTTCTGGTCAGAGCGGGGATGACGGTTTTGCTGCCAACCGTTTTGTTCCCTACGACCCTTTTCATTTGATGGGCGATTGCCATCGTCACTGTGGACTCGCCCTCGGTCCCTCCTGGCCTTACCTTGTCGATTTTTCCACTCACCATTGTGATGGTTCGGCAAGGATCGGGCTGGACCGGAATTCTTCCAGGTGGGTCCCCCTTTCGGTGCTTCACCTCCTAAGGTTAGCGGGGGCTTGTCCTCACCCTGGAGACTAAGGACTCTGGGTTCATCATCATTTCCGTTTGCGGTTTTGACAATGGTCTCCCAGGTCATTTGGGCTAGTCGCCTAATTTCCCTCATCGAATAGCGACCTTGTCGACACGTCAGTGTGACATGGGTCCGCACGCTTGGGTGGAGGTTATGCAAGAAGAGAGATATGAAACCTCTATCTTCTTCCAACCCTGGTGCACTACTACCTTGGAAATAGGCAGTACGTAGCCGTCTGTAATATTCACGAGGCGCCTCAGACCGTTTTTGTTTGACTTGTAATGCACACAATATCGCGGAGGTTTCGTCCGTGTATGGCGCATATTCTTCCCTCATGTAATTGCGAAGTTTCGAATAACTATCGCGAATGTTTGGGGGTAGTGTCTCTAAAAAGGCACGAACGCTACTACTGGAGGTCTTCCAGATTAGTTTAAGTTTTTCACGTGTTGTGGCGTTCGGCAGGTCCATCAGGCATCGATCAATTTCTCGTAAATAGTTATTTACATTTGTTCTTTGATTGTCGGGATCGAATTGTTCGACATCTTTGGCAAGTAGGTCAATTTGCCGTAAACGAAGGGTTTGGTGCACGTCCTTGTGCGACCTTCTTGGCTCTTCTGAGTACTCACTGTCTGAGCTACTCTGGAATCGCTCCCGCTTCGCACGAGATGCGTGGTCTGATTCGTCTGGAGATGGATCAGGGAGACTGAAGCGCACTGACCTAGGTGTGCTACGGGCCTGGGCTCGGGATGAGCGCAGGGCGGCTCCATCCTGGCTAGACGACGACGGAGTCGTGTAGCGAGTTGATGGAGTTTGGCGGGATGTCTGGTTCTCGACCAGATCATTTACGGTGTCCGGTTCGGACGCCTCTTCCCGCTCTGAGCTTTGGTGCATTGTTGGGGGTCTTTCACGCCCCTCGCACTGCTCTTGGGGGGTCTGCTCCTGGGCAGCCCTCTTAGCAACCATTTCGGCTTTCTCTAGCCGTTTGGTGCAATTATCAAGGGAGGTCTTCAAGAGCTCACACTCCCTATGTAAATCATTATGATCGGCTGTCAGCTTGGCGTTGCTGGTGGTCAGCCTTTCAACCTCTCCGCGAAGGCATCTGATTTCTGAATCAGCATTTTGGAAGTATGATAGGAATAGCTTACCTAGTGCCACTTGGATACTAATAGTTGTTCTTTTTGGATCTCTCATATGTTTGTTTGAATTGTCTAGGTTGTTTTGGCATTCACTCTCACTCATGTACTTAATGTTTGCCTTTTCGGAGGCAGAGCAGTGAATGAGGTCTGCAATGACCTCAAGGAGAGACACGTCTTGAGCGTTGTCTTCCATTTTTGAGACATGAGGGGATGCCATTTTACTTAGGCTGGATGTTAGATAATTAATCAAGTTAATTATTAATTTAATCATTATTAATTAACTATGTAATTAATTATGAAGGTTTATTTGGAAATGCTCTCTTATCCTAAGTTGAATAGGTTATGAGTATTGGTGATATGGTTATCACACTACTGTTAACCGTTTTAACACACCTGGGGATATACCTTAGCATTTGAATTAACTGAGTTTATTTGTTGTTGAACAATATTCCAGAAGTCAACAAACCAATCTCCTCACACGGGGCACCATTTTAACTGTGGGTGCAATCAGTTAATTATTGATATTAAGTGATCAATCTCGTTAAATCAGTCTCATTAAATTTTGAAGGTCAATAATTAAAATGAATCAATCCCATTGAATCATTTAATTTGACTCGTTTGAATTGAATCATACCATAGAATCACTCTCATTTGAAGTGAATCGTTCAGTGAATCGTTCAATGAATCATTTAGTGAATCATTTAGGGAATTGTTCAATGAATCATTTAGGGAATCATTTAGTGAATCATACCATTAATCCTGGTGCTTAATAATAAATTACCAAACAGCTAAATTATGGTACATTTCCAAATTATTAAGATCACTTACCATATTATATAACATTTGCACCCTTTTTGAATTCTTTGAGAAAATTGGGGACTTCAGATGTTGTTCACACAAATAAACACAGTTTGTTTAATAAATGAATTTATTATACAAAGATAAAAAGATAAATCAATATATACAAGCAGTGAGGTGTGTGTGTGTGTGAGAGAGAGAGAGAGAGAGGGGGAGTGTGAAGGACTTGACCATGTGTTTAGCCTCGTGTAGCTAGTATGTGTTTGTGAAAGGCCCTATAGCCTAGCTAAAGTGTGTTTGTTAGGCCTGATGGCTTGCTGAGCACATGGTAGGCCTTGATTAGCTTTGTGTTGCTAAGCAGACAAAAGCAAAGCTGTAGCTAACCCACTAGCTCAACCATACTGAATCCACTGAAATCTTAATGACATCAAGATGTATAATAATGAGAACTATATGTTAGTAGTAAAGAATAAAAGAGAGAAGCATGCGCAGCCTATCTATTAAACAATTGAGAGAACATAGAACCAAAATAAATCAACACGCTGCGTGTTCAACAGTGTAACAATAAACCTGGGTTTAAATTCACACTATTTCAAATAAAAGCAAATTCCTAAGACTATCCTAATTATGCCCAAATGCCAAAATCTTACTTAATCCTGCCTTTAGCAAGATATGAAGAACTATTCGCCGGTGTAGCTTCAGGCCTCGCCGTGGGAGCACGTGAGCTGCTCGTGATGAAGGCGCAGAAAACTTTCGGGTCCAGCGGAGCACTTGGGTGGTTCCCGTGGAAAACAGAGGGTTCTTGGTCCGAATCTCAGCGATCGTGAGGAAAAGTCTCTGATCAGAATAAGATGCACAGCGCTTTGAGTTAAAAAGGATTCAATCGCTTCTTAACTTTTAACTGCCTGGGCTGCAGTCGTGACGTCACTTCTAATGCAAGTAAACCGGTTGTAACTCAGGTTGAGTTTAAAGATCGCGCGACTCTAGAGTTTACCTTTGCCAAGGGTAAGAAGGAAAATCGCGCTGAGTGATGGATCTTGCAAGAAAGAAGACGTCTTTTTGGGGTGGAGAGCGCGCCTCTTTATACATCCAGATCCATCGGAAGCCAGACGTGAGAGAGCGAAGATGGAAGCGTTGTCCCATTGTTTTATGTTTCCTTGTATGATGACGTAGATGATCCCGCCCACGCGTGACGTAGGTCACACGGAAGTGGACTGGGAATTGTAGTTCTGACACAAGATGGCGGCATGATACCTACAGCGCTCTTATTAGCAAGAAGACTAAAATCAGTCCTCAATTCTGTGATTGCAGAAACACAGTCTGGCTTTATGCTTAAAAGACACATCACTAATAACATCAGGCTTGTCCTGGATCTTCTAGACTACTCAGAACTGATTGAGAGTAATGGTTTTATTTTATTTTTAGATTTCTATAAAGCGTTTGATACCATAGAGCATGCATTTATTCTACAGTCGCTTAAGAAATTCGGATTTGGGGCTTACTTCTATACAGCCATCAAAACTCTGTATAAGGACGGTAGCAGTTGTATTAAACTAAAAGGTGGTACATCCCCGAGGTTTAGTCTGTCTAGAGGGATCAGGCAGGGTTGTCCTGCCTCCCCCTACCTCTTCCTCCTGGTAGCTCAGCTTTTAACGGACCATATAAAAGCTAGTACAGTAGACGGTATCTCTATAGTGGGCAAAGAAATAACCATAACCCAACTGGCAGATGACACCACTCTTTTTTTAAAAGATGAGAAACAAATACCAGTTGCAATAGAAGCCATCACAGAATTCTCTAAGGCCTCAGGCTTGTGTCTGAATATAAACAAGTGTAAACTTATGGCTATCAAGGAGTGTGCCGTCTCCTCACTCTACAACATCCCAGTAAAAAACGAAATTGTATATCTAGGTATTATAATCAGTAAAGATGAAAACAGAAGAGTAACTTCAAACTTTAACCCTATTATTGATAAAACACGTAGAAAACTTAATCAATGGCTCTTGAGAGACTTATCACTAAGAGGCAGAATTCTAATCACCAAAGCGGAGGGCATTTCTAGACTGACATATGCAGCGCTCGCTTTGCACCTGGATGACAAACTGCTCAGAGAAATTGATAGGCTTCTCATCAACTTCATATGGAAAAATAGAATACATCATTTAAAGAAAACAACTCTTATGAACACATACGAAAAGGGAGGAATGAACTTTATAGACTTCACAACTTTAAATAACACCAAGTTGAACTGGGTAAGATATCTGTTTTGCAATCCTTCATCTGTTTGGAATATTATTCCGCTCCATGTTATCTCAAAATTGGGTGGCTTAAATTTCTTTCTCACATGTAACTTTGACGTACATAAAATTCCTATAAAAATGTCGTCTTTCCACCGACAGGCCTTCCTCACTTGGTGTCTCATTTACAAACATAACTTCTCTCCTCATAAATATTACATATGGAACAATAAGGATATTTTGTACAGACGTAAATCTATGTTTTTGGAACAATGGTTTATCAACAATATTTTTCTGGTTGACCAATTATTTAACAGGGATGGCTTGCTCTTTTCCTATGAAGAATTTTTGGCAGAATACAAAATCCCAGTAACACCTGGGGATTATGCAAAGGTCTTTGGTGCGATCTCATCTCCCGTATGTATGTTATACAGGGGTCAAGCAAGAATACACCACACACTCACACTCACTCCAACATTCTCACCAACTTCTACCCCCATAGGAGAAAGCTTGCTCTCAATATCATGCAGTAATAAGTTTGTGAGAACACTGCTCCAAAAAGAGACATCTGGTACACCACACTCAGTAGTTTACTGGAATCAACTTGTGAAGGATATAAAGTGGAGGAAGGTCTGGCGTCTGCCAAACCGTTTTCTTATCTCCAATAAAGTAAAAGAAGTCACTTTTAAGTTATTACATATAATATATCCAGCTAAATCCTACATTAAATCCAAATTCAAACTTGACATTGAAGAGAATTGTACATTTTGTCAGTCATACCCTGAGTCTGTTATTCACTTGTTTTGGTATTGCCCTTTTGTGTATGATTTTTGGTACGATCTTTGTGGTTTTATTTCAAAGGTAACAGGGGAGAAATTTGTACTATACTGGAAGGATGTTCTTTTTGGTCTCCCAGATTGTGAAACACGCAGTAGCACACACACACACATCATTAACCTTATCATTTTAATGGCTAAATATCACATACACAGAGGTAAATTCCTGGGCAGCAAGCCATCATTCTGTGCCTTTCAGAATGAAATGAGCCAATATGTGTATTCTATACTGTGCTCCCCCAATTTGAAAGCTAACAGGACTATCAATGCTTGTGCTGAACTCTGTATATATTTTTAACTTGCCTGTAAATCTGTAACCCCCTGATAGCAATAGCAATTACAATTTTATTAATGTGCTTATTTGTAATTACTAGTAATGACATTGTTCTTTTTTGTTACTGTGTAATGTACTGCCAATTGATTTTTCTTTAATAAAAAAAAAAGACTAGATTCCTCACCGCGTATTCCAGAACGTCCGCACAGGGCGGCCATCTTACCACAGACAAGGGGTATGAACATAGACATCCTATGGGTATGAAGACTTACGCAAGCACAGCCCAGCACTCACATTATGATTTACAGGAAATCAAAATACTGACTTTGATGACAAGCTGATGTGTGTGTCTGTTTTAATTGTAGATGTTTATATCAGTATGTTTAGTTTTATTTTAACTGCACATTGGAGCCTAGTCAAATGAAATTTCAATCTTCTGTGCTAACATATATTGACTTTGGCATGATAATCAGCTTTGAATGTTCTTTTTGTAAATGTAAACATATCTTTTTATCCTTGAAAGTATAACCACGTGATTAATTAAGTGCTTTTTTGTCACAAACTACTGTGAGTCGCTGTCACTGTTTTATACTATTACTTACTCGGGCAGTGCATTTGTTATTATGCTATGATGTGAGTTTACATTTGTTATTATGCTATGATGTGAGTTTACATTTGTTATTATGCTATGATGTGAGTGCATTAGGTTTTTGAGGTGGATGAAGTATTTATGAAGTTTCAGAAGTGAGTAAGCTGTTTATTTAACTTTAGCTTCCCCTACGGCCCTATCACATGTAAAAATATTTTCACTAAAAATTGGAAATAAACTGTATGGTTATTTGTCCTAAGGCCGCAGTTATCCATAAGTATGCAGTGTTAGGCTTCTCACAGCATAGGAATTTCAGCATGCATCCTGTCTTACAGTCTGTAGTATACTGAAATATTTTCGCCAAGCTACCTGGCGATTTGTCCAGGGTGTACCCCGCCTTTCGCCCGTAGTCAGCTGGGATAGGCTCCAGCTTGCCTGCGACCCTGTAGAAGGATAAAGCGGCTAGAGATAATGAGATGAATGAGATGAGATTTTCGCCAAGCTATGCGTATTTTTTTTAAACATAAAATGATTATTCATCATTAATATCATAAATACATACTTCCGTTTGTTTTTTTTATATAACAAACCAAACCGTTTGAATATTGATTGAAATTTGAGGAAGTTACGGTCATCTGAAAAGTACATATCGCTACCAACACAATGTAATGGGTAAGCCAGCTGTCTGAGGTAAGATGGCCGCCATGTGCGGACGTTCGACTTCGTTGACGGGCAACGGGGACGAGGCATCTAGTCTTCTATGTAAATCTATGGTCTGACCAAGGTCACTGCTCGGAACTTCTCACAAAACTAAAAGATGGTCATAATTCTTTCCTCGGAGCGAGTTTCAGTAGACGGCGAGACTAGAGACATGAATAAAGAAAGGAGCGAGGCAAAACCAAAAAAGGTGTATTGCAGCTACTTGCCCAAATGGCAGGACGAATTTAATTTTGTGAAGAAAAGTCAGTTCGATTACCGACTTTCTGAAATTTTCGGAAAGTCCGACTTTCCGAAATTTTCCCTTATTTTGAGTTAAAATCTGGGAAATATCCCTTTTTTTCAAACCTCAAAGTTGACAGGTATGGCTTAGTGCATGTTATGAATGGACTTGGCCTCACTTCATCATGGATTTTTAACTTTTAGAAAACTGTGGGTGGTAGAAATGGGCAACTGGACTTGCTTGAAGATTCTTGAAAACGTTTCACCTCTCGTCCAAAAGGCTTCCTCAGCCCATGTTTACATTAGACCGTATCAGCGGATCATCAGATTAACGTTTTTAAAACGATTAGTGTGCACACAGCAACACCAATACACGATTTGCGTGCACACAGCAACACCAATACACGGATACGCTCGGCTCCGCAGGCATCCTGCGCTCCAAATCACTCCGCCCTGAACAGCGAGTGCCCTCTGGAGGGTGCGCACTCCGGCCCTGCGCAGCTCACAGAGCATGCGAGTGAAGTGCACGAGCCACGATTCGGGACTGAGCCGCTGTGTGTGTGATCCCAGCGCATATCACTTACCACTTGCAAGTGGAAGGATGGCAAGCCTAAAGACAATCATAAGTACACAATGGGCAGTATTTGCATCAGTATTTGCAGTATTTTCATACTTTTATACTCTTTTTAATGAAAGGTGATACAAGGCGGAAGTCCGTGCTGTTTTTCAGCAGTCGCGTCACATGACCAACGCCAGCGAATCAGGAAGGTGGATGTCACAGTGACGTTGTCCAATGACGACGCCAGCTAGAGGTCAGCACAGCGTATCCGCGTATCTCAATGTTTACACAGCACCGGAGCTGACACGATCTAGATTGAATACGTGGACCCTGGCGGATTCCCGTTTCCCGGCGTTTCCAGGCGGTTTAATGTAAACGGACAGTGCATCCGCGAAGAAAACGAGACAGATACGGTCTAATGTAAACTTGGCCTCAGTTCTGTCTGACTAATAGGGCTATTAGTCAGACAGAACTGAGGAAGCCTTTTGGACGAGAGGTGAAACGTTTTCAAGAATCTTCAAGCAAGTCCAGTTGCCCATTTCTACCACCCACAGTTTACTATGACCTGGATGATTGAGAATCTTCACAGACATGTTAACTTTTAAAACTTTTGTTGGTGTTTTTCCAGTGAGTTTATGATGTACTGTCTAAACATCCTCACTTTTTCATGTGAGCATTTTCACATCATTTTTGCACAGTCACATTCATATGTTCTGAAAACATTGCTTATGTGGAAGGGATTTTTTAATGGAGAGGTCAAAACTAAGTTTTCAAAAATATCCATATATGTGTGGACAAAAAAAAAACAATAGAGTAACATAAAATTGGCAAATTTCTGATTGTCAGATGAAAAAAAATCAATACTGAATTTATATTCTGATTTTTTAGTGTGTTTTAAGGTGTTCTATGTTGAATTTGTTCTGTATTGGTAAGGTAGGATTCTGACATTTGTGGACTTGACTCAGTTGTATCTAGATTCTTGCCACTTGTATTGTTGTGGGTGGTAGAAGAGAGCAACTGGACTTGCTTGCAGATTCTTGAAAACGTTTCGCCTCTCATCCGAAAGGCTTCCTCAGTTCTGTCTGACTAATAGGGAGTATCAGGTATTTATCCTCTGGATCATAATAGAATCAGAATCAGAATTCTGATGGCTGTATTGTAGGTGGCTGAAAGATGATGTCTTAGACCCCCACCTCTGTTCAGTGATGGCCGTTCCAGGTTGACAAAAAAGAACGATCCTCTCTGGCTAAAATGTCTGCTAGTTTTCTGGAAGTCCTCTCATACTCCCGCACCAGTCGAAGGGATCTCATCCCAAAGTGCGTAGAAACATGTCTGTGAAGATTCTCAGTCATCCAGGTCATAGTAAACTGTGGGTGGTAGAAGAGAACGTTTTCAAGAATCTTCAAGCAAGTCCAGTTGCTCTCTTCTACCACCCACAGTTTACTATGACCTGGATGACTGAGAATCTTCACAGACACTCGTATTGTTGATTCTGTAGTGTTGTTGGAAGTGCCTGCTGGTCTGTGCGAATGGGCCCATGTTTACATTAGACCGTATCAGCGGATCATCAGATTAACGTTTTTAAAACGATTAGTGTGCACACAGCAACACCAATACACGATTTGCGTGCACACAGCAACACCAATACACAGATACGCTCGGCTCCGCAGGCATCCTGCGCTCCAAATCACTCCGCCCTGAACAGCGAGTGTCCTCTGGAGGGTGCGCACTCCGGCCTTGCGCAGCTCACAGAGCACGCGAGTGAAGTGCACAAGCTGTGATTCGGGACTGAGCCACTGTGTGTGTGATCCCAGCGCATATCACTTACCACTTGCAAGTGGAAGGATGGCAAGCCTAAAGACAATCATAACTACACAATGGGCAGTATTTGCATCAGTATTTTCATACTTTTATACTCTTTAATGAAAGGTCATACAAGGCGGAAGTCCGCGCCGTTTTTCAGCAGTCGCGTCACATGACCAACGCCAGCGAATCAGGAAGGTGGATGTCACAGTGACGTTGTCCAATGACGACGCCAGCTAGAGCTCAGCACAGCGTATCCGCGTATCTCAATGTTTACACAGCACCGGAGCTGACACGATCTGGATTGAATACATGGACCCTGGCGGATTCCCGTTTCCAGGCGGTTTAATGTAAACGGACAGTGCATCCGCGAAGAAAACGAGACAGATACGGTCTAATGTAAACTTGGCCTGAGTTCCCTCAAGTGCCTAATTAAGAGAGGTTCATTCTCCCTTAAGGTGTGAATTGTGGGCAGGACTTACTAATGGCCCTTTTCCACTACCCTTTTTCAGCTCACTTCAGCCCGACACGGCTCGCGTTTCGACTACCTCAGAGCAGCACGACTCAGCTCGCTTCAGCCTTACTTAGCACCCAAAATGTCGCATGGTTTTGGAGTGGGGCTGAAGCGAGCCAAACCGAGCCGAGTGGGGCTAGGGGCGTGAGGAGACACTCCCCTGTGCACTGATTGATGAGGAGGAGTGTCCTCACATGCCCACACACGCCCCGCGAGCACTCTGGGATCTGTAAACACCGTAAACCCGGAAGAAGAAGAATTACGAATTACGAGAATTTCTGAAGCCTTATGCGCCTCGCCTCATCTATACGCTCTTGCCAGTATCTGTTGGCGTTGTCGGTGACAACAAGCCACAGCACCAAGACCAGCAACACTAACGACTCCATGTTTATTGTTTATTATCCGGGTCGTGAGACTACCGCTTAAAAGATCACTGATGTCACTGTTTGCGCCGCCTAACGACATCACGTGACGTCCACCCACTATCGTTAACTCCACCCAATGTGTCCACCCACTTCCAGCCAGCACGGTTCAGCGCGGTTGTAGTCGAAATGCAACTCCAACAGCCCCACTCAGCTCGACTCAGCCCAACTCAGCACGGCACGGCTCAGCCCAACTCAGCCGCGTTGGTAGTGGAAAAGCGGCATAAGATATATTCAAGGTTATTTGCTGTCTGTAGTGGTCAGAAGCATACATTTAGCTAGAAAATGTTTGGTGGTGTTTGTTACGTCTTGTTCAGTTAGGGTTACTAGAATTCACTGACCTCATTACTGACTGGGCTGTGGACATGTGCCTCAAACTTATCTCTGTCACCACATCTCACAATTTCACAATCAGGTGAATGTTCACCCTGTTTTATTTAAAGAACAGAGATCTATCAAAGTCTGAGCTTCACAACACACATTTGTGGAAATGTATCATGGCATGAACAAAGGAGATTTCTGAGGACCTCAGATACAAAGATTGTCATGGAAGTCTGTATCTCAAAAGTAGCCAAAAAATATACTTACCTGAAAGAAGTTGCCTTCAATGCTTTTATTGCACAGAATCTTGGAAAAACACTGACCTCTGAACTTCTAATTTCTAATTGAATAATTATAAATTAGATAATTAATCTGATAATTTAATCTGGGGGTCAAACAGACACTGTCTTTTGTGTAAGCACGGCTTAATCTGTCTTCAATATGGTTCATTTTTGTGCTGATTTTGGGTGTTCAAATTGTTCAAATAGATAAAAGGTATTACCGTCTCCTTGCTATTAAGAAAAATGTTAACAAATAGAACCAAACTCTTCAAGAACAACAAAGAAATGAGTGGTTAAAGAGAATACGACGAGAGGAGCTAAGCCTGAAAGCGAGATAAGAGGAGAGGAGCTAAGCCTGAAAACATACACAGACTGAACTTTACAACAGCTGCATGCATGTGAAATGGAAATACAGTGCTGCTTGAAAGTTTGTGAACCCTTTAGAATTTTCTATATTTCTGCATAAATATGACCTAAAACATCATCAGATTTTCATACAAGTCCTAAAAGAAGATAAAGAGAGCCCAGTTAAACAAATGAGACAAAAATATTATACTTGGTCATTTATTTATTGAGGAAAATGATCCAATTTTACATATCTGTGAGTGGCAAAAGTATGTGAACCTCTAGGATTAGCAGCTAATATGAAGGTGAAATTAGAGTCAGGTGTTTTCAATCAATGGGATGACAATCGAGTGTGAGTGGGCACCCTGTTTTATTTAAAGAACAGGGATCTATCAAAGTCTGATCTTCACAACACATGTTTGTGGAAGTGTATCATGGCATGAACAAAGGAGATTTGTGAGGATCTCAGAAAAAGCATTGTTGTTGCTCATCAGGCTGGAAAAGATTACAAAACCATCTCTAAAGAGTTTGGACTCCACCAATCCACAGTCAGACAGATTATGTACAAATGGAGGAAATTCAAGACCATTGTTTCCCTCCCCAGGAGTGATCGACCAACTTATGCCGCTTTTCCACTACAAACGCGGCTGAGTCGGGCTGAGCCGTGCCGTGCTGAGTCGGGCTGAGCGGGGCTGTTGGAGTTGCATTTCAACTACAACCGCCCTGAACCGTGCTGGCTGGAAGTGGGTGGACACATTGGGTGGAGTTAGCGAAAGTGGGTGGACGTCAGGTGATGTCGTTAAGCAGCGCAAACAGTGACATCAGTGATCTTTTAAGCGGTAGTCTCACGACCCGGATAGTAAACAATAAACATGGAGGACATGGTGTCGTTAGTGTTGCTGGTCTTGGTGCTGTGGCTTGTTGTCACCGACAACGCCAACAGATACTGGCAAGAGCGTATAGATGAGGCGAGGCGCATAAGGCTTCAGAAATTCTCGTAATTCGTAATTATTCTCCTTCCGGGTTTACGGTGTTTACAGATCCCAGCGCGCTCGCGGGGCATATGTGGGCATGTGAGGACACTCCTCCTCACCAATCAGTGCACAGGGGAGTGTCTGCTCACGCCCCCAGCCTCACTCGGCTCGCTTTGGCTCGCTTCAGCCCCACTCCAAAACGGTGCGAGTTTTAGGGGCTAAGCAGGGCTGAAGAGAGCTGAGTCGTGCTGGTTTTTGGTAGTCGAAACGCAAGCCGTGTCGGGCTGAAATGAGCTGAAGTGAGCTGAAAAAGGGTAGTGGAAAAGGGCCAAAAGAGTACTCCAAGAGCAAGGCATGTAATAGTCGGCGAGGTCACAAAGGACCCCAGGATAACTTCAAAGCAACTAAGGTGGGGTTTACATTAGACCGTATCAGCGGATCATCAGATTAATGTTTTTAAAATGATTAGCGTGCACACAGCAACGCCAATACACGATTCGTGTGCACACAGCAACGCCAATACACGGATACGCTCGGCTCCGCAGGCATCCTGTGCTCCAAATCACTCCGCCCTGAACAGCGAGTGCCCTCTGGAGGGTGCGCACTCCGGCCCTGCGCAGCTCACAGAGCGCGCGAGTGAAGCGCACGAGCAGTGATTCGGGACTGAGCCGCTGTGTGTGTGATCCTAGTGCATATCGGGTATGCGCATCACTTACCACTTGCAAGTGGAAGGATGGCAAGCCTAAAGACAATCATAACTACACAATGGGCAGTATTTGCATCAGTATTTGCAGTATTTTCATACTTTTATACTCTTTAATGAAAGGTGATACAAGGCGGAAGTCCGCGCCGTTTTTCAGCAGTCGCGTCACATGACCAACGCCAGCGAATCAGGAAGGTGGATGTCACAGTGACGTTGTCCAATGATGATGCCAGCTAGAGCTCAGCACAGCGTATCTGCGTATCTCAATGTTTACACAGCACCGGACCAGACAGGATCTGGATTGAATACGTGGACCCTGGCGGATTCCCGTTTCCCGGCGTTTCCAGGCATTTTAATGTAAACGGACAGTGCATCCGCGAAGAAAACGAGACAGATACGGTCTAATGTAAACTTGGCCTAAAGGCCTCTCTCACATTGGCTAATGTTATTGTTCATGAGTCCACCACCAGGAGAACACTGAACAACAATGGTGTACATGGCAGGGTTTTAAAGGTGCCCTTCCACCAAAAACGTTTAATACTGGCTCTTTTTGAAATACCATAGTTCACTCCGAGTTGCATATGCATGCTGCATGTGAAAATGTAATTCCACCCCCATTCCCTGTATTAGCTTATGAAAGAAAATAGTCAGAAAAACAAACAGATCGGAAAACGCCATACGATCTTACGTCACTTCGTAAATTAGTATTCATGGCCCCACCCACCTTGGCTTGCGACCGCCCACGGGAAGGAAGTTCGGATTTAAGTGAGAGGAGAGATATCAGAGCCAGTGTTGCCAGATTGGGTGGTTTTAAGTGCATTTTGGTGGGTTTTGAACGTATTTTGGGCTGGAAAATGTCAGCAGTATCTGGCAACACTGAGCAGAGCCCATTTCGTCAGTAGCTCACGAAGAGGACCTAACAGCAAGTTGAAAACATGTCTGAACAAGTTCGTGCCTGTGTTATTTGTGGCAGTAACACATCAACGTTTCATTTCTTGCCCAAGATAGAAGAGGTGAAGAAGAAATGATTGGAATTTATCTTTGGAACACCACCAGCGAAGTATAAGACAGCATTAGTACTGTGTTCTGATCATTTCAACCACAGTGACTTTTCAAACTTCAGTGCCTTCAGTAGTGGTTTTGCTTCGAGGTTGTTTTTAAATACCTGGATCTGTGCCGTCAAGACAATCGACCACCAGCTCACAAGCTGTAAGTAAAACATGAACTTTTTGTTTGAAGGTTTTTATTACAAAATAGTAGGGTTGGGCGGTATCCAAATTTTGATACCTTTAAACTGTCTCTGTGTTTTCTCGGGGTATACGGTATTACCGAGAAAAAAATAATATTTTGTTTCGGCCTACTGTGTAACGTGCGCCTATGCCTCAAATGTATACTATTTAAAAGCAGCATAGCGAATTGTGTGCATTGTAGTATGGATTAAGCAGCAAAGCGAATTTTGTGCATTGATGAATGGATTAAGAGATATTTCAAAGCATCACGCAACTCTTCCTTCATCTTGAAAATAGCATTCAACTGTCGTTTACACATGTCTGCGTTGAAACGCCATTTGCAGCACTATTTCACCTACTCCATCAAAAAAAGTACACGATGAGCAGGATCATACCCTTTCAAGCATGGGAAATAAAAAAAAGAAAAAGAATCAACCAACACCCAAGTCCGTTTAGACTGCGCGATAAACCATATTCTTCAGCGCAAATGAGGCGAACCTAATTCAAATGCGTGATGGCTGCACAAGGCAAAATCATATGGGCCCACGTCATGCCATGGCGGGGAAATTAATAATCAAATGGCCTTACCTTGCTTAAAACGTTGTCTTGATCACATAACTCCTTACAATTATTCCACTTAAATCCATATGGTTTAACACACCCAACAAAGATAGCAAGCGCATTGCTAATTCCCACCAGAAACCTAACAGTTTACGCTACGATGTTTTCTTCCATTTCTTCAGTAGATGACATTTCAAACGTTTATTACCCACATCCCAAATGTCATACGTTATATTATTTTACCTTGTTGTTACTCATGTAACCTACTCAAAACACAACTCATTGGAGAGATCTCGTGGAAGTGGAGTACCCCAGGCTATGGTGTGCCTTAGGGGACATATTAGATTTTTCGTTTGGTTTGAAACCAAAATACTGCCACACTGCCGATGTTGTATTTTTTTTTGCCACTAACTCATTATCTTGACTTGCCATCTTTCAACCATGGTCACAGTCTCTCTCTTTTTTTTTTTTTTAGATAGGACAGTATAGAGAGACAGGAAATGAGCGGGGGAGAGAGAGACGGGAAATAACCTCGGGTCGGAATCGAACCCGGGTCCCCGGATTTATGGTACGGTGCCTTAGCCATCTGAGCCATGACACCCCCGGTCTCAATCTCTTGCGAAGCTTTCTGTCAGACTCCAAATGTCACGCAGGGTTGCCATGGTAACGACATAAACAACCCTGCACGCGATGAGAACTTCTTTAGGAAATTGATAGAATTAGTGAAAATACAATCACACAGTTATTCAGGATGATCTTCAATTTATTATTTTATATTATGACCTCATGTACTCCATATTTATTTAGATATTATATATTTTTTTAAAATGACGGTAATGAGACCGATACCGTTGGTACTTTTGGATACCTCGGGATACCTTCTTACCGTAATACCACCCAACCCTACAAAATAGCATGTTCATATTCTCCACGTTAGCATGCATGACATGGTCACAAGCTAGGCAGGGATGAGAGTTTTCCGCTTTTCGGCGGATTTCCGCTTTTTCTGAGTAAAAAAACGACATTTTTATATTATGCCAAATCCGTTGAGAATTTTTTTTTATTAATTTCAGGGGGTTGGGGTATGTTCCTTCATGCTGTTCAAACTTTATTAACTCCAACGATGTTTACACATTATTTGTAAGTCGCCATCTTTAGTCTCGTTTAAATCTCGTTGAATGTGATGTAAAATTCGTGTTATCTACATTGTTACTGGTCAAAACATCGACATCGAGACCATAATAGCCAATCAAAACAGTTTTTACAAAGACACCCACATTCCTTTTTTTTAAGTCACTCGTTCATTTTATTCATTTTTGTTCAGTAAAACCCCAAATATTTGTTGAATTTTTCTTATTTCCTCGCGTTGCACCTCAATGACATCAGCGCGTGGTATTTTTCGCTTCGCGGTTTGTTCCTTCTCTCTTGCTGTAGTAAGACACCCACATCCGCTTGTTCTGACTCACTGGAGGTAGCGTCACAGTGCTGTTAGCCAATCAGAGGTAAGACGTTTACATGTCATGAATATTAATGAGTAAGAGCTGAAATCCTGTCGGTCTCCCGCCACCCGCTCCTCCAGCAAACTAGAACAGCCTGAAAAAGGAGAACCACAGCATTTTTTTTCACCAAAACCGGCTCACAGGGCATTCATTCATACTAGAGACCACCGCACAATTAATGAAAAAACAATGCAAGGAGACCTTTAAGGAGAAAGCCACTGCTCTCCAAGAAGAACATTGCTGCTCATCTGTAGTTTGTTAAAGATCACGTGGACAAGCCAGAAGGTTATTGGAAAAATGTTTTGTGGATGGATGAGACCAAAATAGAACTTTTTGGTTTAAATGAGAAGAATTATGTTTGGAGAAAGGAAAACATTGCATTCCAGCATAAGAACCTTATCCCATCTGTGAAACATGGTGGTGGTAGTATCATGGTTTGGGCCTGTTTTGCTGCATCTGTGCCAGGACGGCTTGCCATCATTGATGGAACAATGAATTCTGAATCATACCAGCAAATTCTAAAAGGAAAATGTCAGGACATCTGTCCATGAACTGAATCTCAAGAGAAGGTGGGTCATGCAGCGAGACAACGACCCTAAGCACACAAGTCGTTCTACCAAAGAATGGTTAAAGAAGAATAACGTTAATGTTTTGGAATGACCAAGTCAAAGTCCTGACTTTAATCCAATTGAAATGTTGTGGAAGGACCTGAAGTGAGCAGTTCATGTGAGGAAACCCACCAACATCCCAGAGTTGAAGCTGTTTTGTACGGAGGAATGGGCTAAAATTCCTCCAAGCCGGTGTGCAGGACTGATCAACAGTTACCGGAAACGTTTAGTTGCAGTTATTGCTGCACAAGGGGGTCAAACCAGATACTGAAAGCAAAGGTTCACATACTTTAGCCACTCACAGATATGTAATATTGGATCATTTTCCTCAATAAATAAATGACCATAATATTTTTGTCTCATTTGTTTAACTGGGTTCTCTTTATCTACTTTTAGGATTTGTGTGAAAATCTGATGATATTTTAGGTCATATTTATGCAGAAATATAGAAAATTCTAAAGGGTTCACAAACTTTCAAGCACCACTGTAATTCCACTAAGGCAGGAAAAACTATTTTGGATTAAATTCTTACTGTCTGTTGCACACTGATCAACCTGTATGACTCAGTTGTGCCTTTTGAATAGAGAATAAATGAAGAGGGAACTGAACATTAACTGTTTATTGAAATTATTATTATTATTATTATTACAAGGGTGATTATAGTTACTGTATGACTACAGCTACAATTTAAAAGTGCTGATTCTGTTAGCATTTGTAATTATTGTACCATCCACTATTAGGTAAAATTAAAATAAAATCTTACAATATTGTTTGAAAGTCTAGAGCAGGATATTTTGTTATTGTACAAATAACACTTCAGATATTGTTTTAACCCTTTGGTGACTGACCCCTTGAACATGGTTCCTCCAGGAACGATGACGTTTCAGTCGTCAAGACAACGGAAAAACTAAAATACAAGAGCATTTTGTTTTGTGCACAAGAGCATTGTGACGTATCTTTCTGTTTTTGTATTTTAGTTCTTCTGTTGTCTTGACAACTGAAAAGTCATAGTTCCTGGAGGAACCATTTTCAAGGGGTCAGTCACCAAAGGGTTTAACAATAACAAGTATCACTGTGGTGGCACGATGGTGTAGTGGTTAGCGCTGTCACCTCACAGCAAGAAGGTCCGGGTTCGAGCCCCGTGGCCGGCGAGGGCCTTTCTGTGCGGAGTTTGCATGTTCTCCCCGTGTCCGCGTGGGTTTCCTCCGGGTGCTCCGGTTTCCCCCACAGTCCAAAGACATGCAGGTTAGGTTAACTGGTGACTCTAAATTGACCGTAGGTGTGAATGGTTGTCTGTGTCCATGTGTCAGCCCTGTGATGACCTGGCGATTTGTCCAGGGTGTACCCTGCCTTTCGCCCGTAGTCAGCTGGGATAGGCTCCAGCTTGCCTGCGACCCTGTAGAACAGGATAAAGCGGCTAGAGATAGTGAGATGAGATGAGAAGTATCACTGTACAAATGATAGAGTTCAAATAGCTGTGTAACTACATGTCCTTGGAGTTGCTGAGACATGGAGTGCTGGGAATACCATCTAGCCCACAGTTCAGGTTGTAGTCCTTGAGAGGAAATGTTTTGGCTTTTGCAACATTCTGTTCCCAGAAGCTGATGTCTGGAAAAAGTCTTTACACAAAGGTTTTCTTGTGGGTTTTTTTTTTGTGTGTGTTTTTTTTTTAACTATTCTTCCATGTCGGAACTGTTTGGGGGAAAAAAGAAGGTATATTCTAACATGTAGCTAATGCTAACGCTAGGCCACAAATCTGCACCATCACTCCAGTTGTTTCAAGGAATTTTGTACAGATCATAACTGCTAATAAACTCTAATTTCCATGTATATCTATCCTTTGATTCTTTCTAAGATTATTCAAGTAATCCGGTAGTAGAGCTTTTTTTAGCTGTAGTTTTCTTCAGACAACAGCAGCAGATGATGGAAATCTTCATTTGGCTTCAGTATGTGAACAGTATGTAAATAAAGTTCGCTTGTCCCCCAGGTCTAGGGTAGCAATGGTTGCTACCGTAAATGTGACATCAGTGCAAAGGGTCTATTAAAATTATTGTGAAAGGACTTTGTTTGAAACACAGACTTCTGACTGGCTGCCCAATATGGGACTTCCCATTGGCTAAAACATTTCCCACTATTTTTCAAAACAGACATACAGTACTAGCATTGGCCATATGGCATTCTATGGATTTTATTACTTAATGATGAGTCTGTATTTGTCACGTGAAATGCCTTTACAATGATAATCAATGGTGGAGGACACAAGATGATCACAAATACATGAGGTCCTCTAAACATTTAAACTTGGTGTACCGGTACTTCGGCTCAGCTTAAAGGAGCTTGATGTTAAAATCCCTTCTAAGTAAAATATAATCATACATTCATGCTAAATAATACAACAATTTCACCATGATCTCGAAAATAATTGTAGCAAGCTAAATCAATTGTGTGTGTGTGTGTGTGTGTGTGTAGGTATGAGGCCCATAAAATACTGAAATGGGAGAGCAGCCTTTCTAAACTAGTCAACAATAGATAACTGTGGTTACAGAGACAGAAAGTCTACTGGAACCCCAACACATTCTGAAGCTCTAAACAGCAAGCTAGAGACAAAATTCTCTCACAAGATCAGGATGGAAAAGATCACAAAACCATCTCTTTTAAGACTTGTGTGAAAATCTAATGATGTATAAGGTCATATTTGTGCAGAAACATAAATTCTAAAGGGTTCACAAACTTTCAAGCACCACTGTTCACCTGTGACTTGCAGCTGCACTACTGTTAGATCTTATAGAAAATTAATCAACACCTTCTGACCAATCACAATCCAGAACAATAGTCATCTCATCTCATCTCATTATCTCTAGCCGCTTTATCCTTCTACAGGGTCGCAGGCAAGCTGGAGCCTATCCCAGCTGACTACGGGCGAAAGGCGGGGTACACCCCGGACAAGTCGCCAGGTCATCACAGGGCTGACACATAGACACAGACAACCATTCACACTCACATTCACACCTACGGTCAATTTAGAGTCACCAGTTAGCCTAACCTGCATGTCTTTGGACTGTGGGGGAAACCGGAGCACCCGGAGGAAACCCACGCAGACACGGGGAGAACATGCAAACTCCGCACAGAAAGACCCTCGCCGGCCACGGGGCTCGAACCCGGACCTTCTTGCTGTGAGGCGACAGCGCTAACCACTACACCACCGTGCCCAGAACAATAGTATGGTGTCAAATTTAAATTACACCTTTTCCGTGTGTGTGTGTGTTGTGTGTGAGAAAATAACAGATTTTCGTCAGCTGACAGTGGATCCTAAAACAGCCCACGCAGACCTCCAGCTTTCTGAAGGCAACAGAAAAATAATCTTAGGTGACACAAACTCAAGGTCAAACAGAGGGCCTGGGAATTTTAATTACTTTGCTCAAGTTCTGTGTGGAGAAGCTCTTCAGGAACGCTGTTACTGGGAGGTGGAATGGGGAGGCCAGCAGGTTTACATCGCAGCATCATACATAGGAATAGAAAGACAAGGCTGCTGGCATTATGTGGCATTTGGACATAATGAAAACTCCTGGAGTTTATGTTGTAATTCCTCAGAGTTTGCATTCTTTCACAACAACTGTCTGTTCACAAAGACCATTATTTCAGGTCCGGTGCCCACAAGAATAGGAATTTATCTGGATCACAGAGCTGGGTCTCTGTCCTTCTACAGCGTCACAGACATTATGACTCTCCTGCACCGATTCCACACCACATTCACCGAGCCCCTGTACGCGGGATTCTGGGTGTTCAATGAGTCCAATGTGAAACTGTGTGGGAAAAATGAGAGTGTTCTTCCTCAAACACGCCCTACTGTCGCCAAGAAAACATACGGGTATCAATTTCATCTTGAACCATGCATATGATGTGAAACATTTCAAGTTGGTTAAACTTACAAATGAAAGTCCACCTACTGCCTTAAAAACGCATGTTAACTCAACTTGAGGTTTATCTTTGTTTCAACTCAGAAGTCTACGTTTAAAAAGTTGATTGTACTACATTGTCGTTGTTGTCTCAACATTGTGTTTTAAGTTGTCAAAGTTAATTTAACTTTTTATCACTTGCTGTCTCAACTTGATACTTGATACTAAGAAAACTGTTAATCACGTATTGTTTCAACTTAAGACTGTGAGTTAAAACAATAAAATCAATCAATATAATACACTTTCCTTAGCTAGTTGAAAGGTCCCCTTGCATCATTTTTTCATTAAAGGTGCCCTTCCACCAAAAACGTTTAATACTGGCTCTTTTTGAAATACCATAGTTCACTCCGAGTTGCATATGCATGCTGCATGTGAAAATGTAATTCTACCCCCATTCCCTGTATTAGCTTATGAAAGAAAATAGCCGGAAAAACGAGCGGATCTGAAAAAGCCATACGATCTTACGTCACTTTGTAAATTAGTATTCATGGCCTCACCCACCTTGGCTTGCGACTGCCCACGGGAAGGAAGTTTGGATTTAAGCGAGAGGAGAGATAGCAGAGCCAGTGTTGCCAGATTGGGTGTTTTTAAGTGCATTTTGGCGGATTTTGAACATATTTTGGGCTGGAAAACGTCAGCAGTATCTGGCAACACTGAGCAGAGCCCAACTTGTCAGTAGCTCATGAAGAGGACCTAACAGCAAGTTGAAAACATGTCTGAACAAGTTCGTGCCTGTGTTATTTGTGGCAGTAACACATCAACGTTGCATTTCTTGCCTAAGATAGAAGAGGTGAAGAAGAAATGGTTGGAATTTATCTTTGGAACACCACCAGCGAAGTATAATGCAGCGTTAGTACTGTGTTCTGATAATTTCAACCACAGTGACTTTTCAAACTTTGGTGCCTTAGTGGTTTTGCTTCGAGGTTGTTTTTAAATACCAGGATCTGTACCGTCAAGATGATCGACCACCAGCTCACAAGCTGTAAGTAAAACATGAACTTTTTGTTCGGAGGTTTTTGTTACAAAATAGCATGTTTATATTCTCCACATTAGCATGCATGACATGGTCACAAGCTAGGCAGGGATGAGCGTTTTCTGCTTTTTCTGAGTAAAAAAACGACCTTTTTATATTATGCCAAATTCGTTGAGAATTTTTTTTTATTAATTTCGGGGGGTTGGGGTATGTTCCTTCATGCTGTTCAAACTTTATTAACTCCAAAGATGTTTACACATTATTTGTAAGTCGCCATCTTTAGTCTCATTTAAATCTCGTTGAATGTGATGTAAAATTCGTGTTATCTACATTGTTATTGGTCAAAACATCGATGTTGAGACCATAATAGCCAATCAAAAGTTTTTACAACGGCACCCACATTCTTTTCTTTAAGTCACTCATTCATTTTATTCATTTTTGTTCAGTAAACACCCAAACATTTGGCGAATTTTTTATTTCCTCGCATCGCACAATAATGACGTCAGCATGCGGTATTTTTCCTTTCGCGGTTTGTTCCTTCTCTCTCGCCGTAGTAAGACACCCACATCCGCTTGTTCTGACCCACTGGAGGTAGCGTCACAGTGCTGTTAGCCAATCAAAGGTAAGATATGTCATGAATATTAATGAGTAAGAGCTGAAATCTTGTCGTTCTCCCACCACCCACTCCTCCAGCAAACTAGAGCAGCCTGAAACAGGGGAACCACAGCATTTTTTTCACCAAAACCGGCTCACAGGGCATTCATTCATACTAGAGACCACCGCACAATTAATGAAAAAACGATGCAAGGGGACCTTTAATTGTGCGGTGGTCTCTAGTATGAATGAATGCCCTGTGAGCCGGTTTTGGTGAAAAAAATGCTGTGGTTCTCCTGTTTCAGGCTGTTCTAGGTTGCTGGAGGAGTGAGTGGCGGGAGAACGACAGGATTTCAGCTCTTACTCATTAATATTCATGACATGTAAAGTCTTACCTCTGATTGGCTAACCGCACTGATGCTACCTCCAGTGGGTCATGAATTAATTAATTTATTTATTTATTTATTTATTTTTACTTTTTTATTTTCGAACATTTTTCGAACATATATAAAAAAAAGTATGTAACTATTTGTACATACAAAAGAAAGAAAATGAGAAATTAACTAAAAATAAATAAAATAACAAAGAGCTAAGACATTACAAAACACCGCACATTGTTTGAAAAAGGAGTGGGAAGAAGTACAATACAAGTGGATGTGGGTGTCTTACTATGGTGAGAGAGAAGGAACAAACCGCGAAGGGAAAAATACCGCGTGCTGACGTCATTGAGGTGCCACACGAGGAAATAAGAAAAATTCGACAAATGTTTGGGTTTTTACTGAACAAAGAAACGAATAAAATGAATGAGTGACTTAAAAAAAAGGAATGTGGGTGTCTTTGTAAAAACTGTTTTGATTGGCTATTATGGTCTCGACGTCGATGTTTTGACCAATAACAATGTAGATAACACGAATTTTACATCACATTCAACGAGATTTAAACGAGACTAAAGATGGCGACTTATAAATAATGTGTAAACATCGTTGGAGTTAATAAAGTTTGAACAGCATGAAGGAACATACCCCAACCCCCCGAAATTAATAAAAAAAAATTCTCAACGAATTTGGCATAATATAAAAAGGTCGTTTTTTTACTCAGAAAAAGCGGAAATCCGCCGAAAAGCGGAAAACTCTCATCCCTGCCTAGCTTGTGACCATGTCATGCATGCTAACGTGGAGAATATGAACATTGCTATTTTGTAACAAAAACCATTCGAACAAAAAGTTCATGTTTTACTCCCAGCTTGTGAGCTGGTGGTCGATCGTCTTGACGGCACAGATCCAGGGATTAAAAACAACCTCAAAGCAAAACCATTACTGAAGGCACCGAAGTTTGAAAAGTCACTGTGGTTGAAATGATCAGAACACAGTACTAACGCTGCCTTATACTTCGCTGGTGGTGTTCCAAAGATAAATTCCAACCATTTCTTCTTCACCTCTTCTATCTTAGGCAAGAAATGCAACGTTGATGTGTTACTGCCACAAATAACACAGGCACGAACTTGTTCAGACATGTTTTCAACTTGCTGTTAGGTCCTCTTCATGAGCTACTGACGAGATGGGCTCTGCTCAGTGTTGCCAGATACTGCTGACGTTTTCCAGCCCAAAATATGTTCAAAATCCGCCAAAATGCACTTAAAACTGCCCAATCTGGCAACACTGGCTCTGATATCTCTCCTCTCGCTTAAATCCGAACTTCCTTCCCGTGGGCCGTCGCAAGCCAAGGTGGGCGAGGCCATGAATACTAATTTACGAAGTGATGTAAGATCGTATGGCTTTTTCAGATCCGCTCGTTTTTCCGACTATTTTCTTTCATAAGCTCAGGGTTCCCGCGGGTCCTTAAAAAGTCTTAAATACAACTTTTGGTTTTCAAGGCCTAAAAATGTCTTAAATTGTTTGGAATGACTGGAATTTTCGAAAGGGAGGTATTAAATTTAATATTGGACCGGACGAGTGAAATGTCTCCATCCAGTTTGGGTATTTTTTTAACCGTAATTTTAAAAGTGACCAGCGTACCTTTTGGGGGCAGCATTGGTTCTGTGTGTCTTCTGTGCATTCTGTAGATCAAGAACTAACATTAGGAGGCTACTGGAGGCAGTGTGGTGGTTGTGAAGAGCGAGAGATACGTAAGTACCTTACGCGGGCGCTAGAAAGCGTTGATAATTATGGGAAGATGTCTGTTTAACGACAAGTGGTTGGGGGATGACAAATACCCCCAAAATAAGGAGAAGAATCGTTTGCGATAAAAAGCGCTGGATCGCATAAATGTGTTTAAAGACGGTAACGCAGCACTGGGGACACGGCAGACTGGGAAACTGGTTTTTCACGGACACGAGGCGCGCGCGTGTGTTAGAGGTCAAGCACTCCGGAGTGAAACGCAGGGGGGTTCGCGCATGCTCACAAGAGTCAGGTGTAAAATGGGACTTATAGGAAATAATAATAATGATAATGATGATTAGCATCATTTTTTTACATAATTAACATTGTTTATTGTACTAAGTTTAATATAAATATATAAACAACCTTTATTTCAAAACTCAATTAAAAAGAACTCCAGAAAATACAATAATTCTAAATATAGTACAATATAAATAATTTGTACAAAAAGTTTTTTAGTTTTGTTACTTATTGTCTACAACAGTGTTTTTAATATACAGTGGTGCTTGAAAGTTTGTGAACCCTTTAGAATTTTCTATATTTCTGCATAAATATGACCTAAAACATCATCAGATTTTCACTCAAGTCCTAAAAGTAGATAAAGAGAACCCAGTGAAACAAATAAGACAAAAATATTATACTTGGTCATTTATTTATTGAGGAAAATGATCCAATATTACATATCTGTGAGTGGCAAAAGTATGTGAACCTCTAGGATTAGCAGTTAATTTGAAGGTGAAATTAGAGTCAGGTGTTTTCAATCAATGGGATGACAATCAGGTGCGAGTGGGCACCCTGTTTTATTTAAAGAACAGGGATCTATCAAAGTCTGATCTTCACAACGCATGTTTGTGGAAGTGTATCATGGTATGAACAAAGGAGATTTCTGAGGACCTCAGAAAAAGAATTGTTGATGCTCATCAGGCTGGAAAAGGTTACAAAACCATCTCTAAAGAGTTTGGACTCCACCAATCCACAGTCAGACAGATTGTGTACAAATGGAGGAAATTCAAGACCATTGTTACCCTCCCCAGGAGTGGTCGACCAAAAAAGATCACTCCAAGAGCAAGGTGTGTAATAGTCGGCGAGGTCACAAAGGACCCCAGGGTAACTTCTAAGCAACTGAAGGCCTCTCTCACATTGGCTAATGTTAATGTTCATGAGTCCACCATCAGGAGAACACTGAACAACAATGGTGTGCATGGCAGGGTTTCAAGGAGAAAGCCACTGCTCTCCAAAAAGAACATTGATGCTCATCTGCAGTTTACTAAAGATCACATGGACAAGCCAGAAGGCTATTGGAAAAATGTTTTGTGGACGGATGAGACCAAAATAGAACTTTTTTGGTTGAAATAAGAAGCGTTAGTTTTGGAGAAAGGAAAACACTGCATTCCAGCATAAGAACCTTATCCCATCTGTGAAACATGGTGGTGGTAGTATCATGGTTTGGGTCTGTTTTGCTGCATCTGGGCCAGGATGGCTTGCCATCATTGATGGAACAATGAATTCTGAATTATACCAGTGAATTCTAAAGGAAAATGTCAGGACATGTGTCTGTCACGGGCGATTGCTCTAAGACAACGAGGGAGGCTCAGCCTCCTCTAAAAATGACGAACATCGTGTAGGATGAATTGCGCTAGGCTTATGTTATAGCCGACCTTATAACATTGCTATTTCAGATCCAGAATCATAGAAATATATGTGCTCAACCCAACTACAGTGCGAAATCATTCCCTTATAACTTTCCCCAGTTCGCCTAATGTGCACATGAGTTTTTCCCCCTCGTGACAGCGTGATGCAACCAATGTTGCCAGATACTGCTAACGTTTTCCTGCCCAAAATATGTTCAAAACCTGCCAAAATGCACTTAAAACCGCCCAATCTGGCAACACTGGATGCAGCCCAGCCTCAGTGCACTTCAATGGCATTTGGGAGCTATGCGCTTTTCAATCTCAAAATGCAAGACAATTATTGGACAAATACTGCGAAAATGCCCGCCCACGGAGTCTCACGGACTCCCAGCCTCAGTGGACTTCAACGGCATTTGGGAGCTATGCGCTTTTCAATCTCAAAATGCAAGACGGTTATTGGACAAATACTGCGAAAACGCCCGCCCACAGACTCCCAGCCTCACATGGGAGGGACATGGCAGTTTCCGCGAGGAGACTGATGATTGGTGAAAGCGGCCGGATATTTTCTTTGATTGACAGCTCGTTTCAACTATAGACAGGCAGCGGTGAATTTCAGTTCAGTCCCATGCGGATTCGCAAGTGGTGTGGTGTATTGTAAGAGATCAGCTTACATTTCGATTTCATTCATTACATACGGTTTCTACCAGCTTTTTTAGTTTGTATATATTTTCATTGTAAATAAAGTGTAAATATAGTGTTGTCAAGTTTGCTATGTTAGTTCCAGAAATGTCGTTTATTTGAGTGACTGAACTTGAACTTGAGGGGGCTAGTCAGCTAGCAAGAAAGCTGCGCACGGATGCCAAGCATTGCTGATTTAATTTTGGCAAAGCCATTTGCCAGTCTTCCTTTCGAGGAAAAAATTAAAGAGCAGGGTAGACCAACGCCTCAAATTGACTTGGTGAGAAAGGTAGGGAATAATACTCGTTCCTTTCAGCTCTCCTGGTACGAGAAAGTGAATTGGCTAACAGCAAGTGACCCACACCAACAACAGTAAATAGGCTACTTTAGTAATATGTCATGGATGGACCAAAAATATAGAATCTATTTAAAATGTTTATGCTGAGTATATTATATTGGAATATATATTTTAATGGATATGAATTAAACACAGCTACAATTTAGAAAACATTTTTAAACAAAAACACAGCCGAGAACATTTCACACTACAGACCTGGATTAAAAGTGAAGGGTTATCATAATTGTCAATAAAACATTTCTCAGTCAAAATAAGTAAAATATAGGGAAAGTGTCATTGAATGAAATGTGTGGCACCCAGCTCTATGTTTGGCTCCCCAAGGTCAGTGCTTTCCGGAACACTCTGCTGTTACTGCTGAGGTTCCTGAAAAAGAGCTGCTTTCAATAATGATACATTTTTAAACAACATGCCACAATTTTAAAATATAAAATGTTAAAATATACCCCCCCAACACCATCATCATGTATATTGGACAGTAGGCTAATGGGCCAAAAGGACCTGTTATTTCACAGTTTGTGACCCTGCCAACAATCAGCCAGATCAGAGGCAAGAGTATGGGCAAAATTGATGTGTTTTTTCTTTTAAAATCTGGAAATATCATAACCGACCAGCCTCCCGTGTTTGAAAGACTACCAGCCGCCACTGTTTTATAGTGTGTTTTAAGGTGTTCTATGTTGAATTTGTTCTGTATTGGTAAGGTAGGATTCTGACATTTGTGGACTTGACTCAGTTGGATCTAGATTCTTGCCACTCATATTGTTGTGGGTGGTAGAAGAGAGCAACTGGACTTGCTTGAAGATTCTTGAAAACATTTCGCCTCTCATCCGAAAGGCTTCCTCAGTTCTGTCTGACTAATAGGGAGTATCAGGTATTTATCCTCTGGATCATAATAGAATCAGAATTCTGATGGCTGTATTGTAGGTGGCTGAAAGATGATGTCTTAGACCCCCACCTCTGTTCAGTGATGGCTGTTCCAGGTTGACAAAAAAGAACGATCCTCTCTGGCTAAAATGTCTGCTAGTTTTCTGGAAGTCCTCTCATACTCCCGCACCAGTCGAAGGGATCTCATCCCAAAGTGCGTAGAAACATGTCTGTGAAGATTCTCAGTCATCCAGGTCATAGTAAACTGTGGGTGGTAGAAGAGAACGTTTTCAAGAATCTTCAAACAAGTCCAGTTGCTCTCTTCTACCACCCACAGTTTACTACGACCTGGATGACTGAGAATCTTCACAGACACTCGTATTGTTGATTCTGTAGTGTTGTTGGAAGTGCCTGCTGGTCTGTGCGAATGAGTTCCCTCAAGTGCCTAATTCAGGCCCTGTCCACATGGCAACGGATTCAGGTGACTCCGATACAATTGCTTATCGTTTAGGCCTGGCGTCCACACGGCACCGGCGTTTTGGGTGCCCAAAACGCAATCTTTTTGAGAACGGGTTCCAGAGTGGAAAGATCTGGCAACGTTGCCGTTGTGAAGTCGTCTGGATGAGTAGAACGGATTTGTTTACGATGACGTCACAACCACATGACTGTGAGTGCTTCACGCCGGGTAGAAGTGTAACGAATATCACCAGGAAAAAGCCTTACAGAGCACTAGTGAGAGTGAAACACGAGCTTGGATATTATTATTATTATGTTCAGTGTTAGTTCACAGTAGTAATGCAAGAAGCAGAATAGTGACAGTAATAGTGAAGCAAAAACATGCAATTGTACAAACACTGCAGCTCTACAGCAAAATATTCATTTATGAAATGGTCTGATTCTTAACACCAGTAGTGCCAATGATCTTCTCATTGCGATGCGAGTTGTCAACAAATCCTATAACTTGGTTCATGAAACGCGCTTACAAAATATTTTCACTGTGAATATTTATTGTGTAATGGTGCAATCCCGCCAGCAAAAATAGGGGAAAAAAGGAGCGATCTCACCTCTTCAGATGTTGATTTAAGTCCGACAATACATTCCTCAAAAAGGGCGTAGAGGAGCAAATTAATCCAATTTATTCCAGACCATTAAAGACGCTGCCTTCCGCGTAGAATCATACGTCATCCTCGCCGCCATATTGGAGAGGTCAAAGCGGAGAATAAAGATTAGCTGCGTTTAACTGTACCAACAGGTTTACCGTCCAAACAAGATCATATGGGATTACCTTTCACAGGTGAGAAACAGCAAATTAATCCATCAACGTGTATCATTCAATTTATTCCGGACCAATAAAGATGCCGCCTTCCGCGTAGAATCATGTGTCATCCTCGCCGCCATTTTGAAGAGGTCAAAGCGGAGAATAAAGATTAGCTGCGTTTAACTTTACCAACAGGTTTGCTGTCCAAACGAGATCACATGGGATTACCTTTCACAGGTGAGACTGGAAAAATACTTTTCATTGTATTTGGTCATTATAATGTAATTTTACAAACAGATTTTCCTGAATTTGTGGCTAATATGAAGTCTCGCGCATAATAGTTTATGCGCATGCGTCCTTACTTCTTCTATTGTTCTGGTGTCTCCGAAGGGACCGTCTTACAGCGCCCCTAGAGGTGTGGCATGTGTATTGCATCGTTTTCAGCAAGCGTTGCGTTGCCATATGGACCTGATATTTTACTGATTGTTGCCCATTTGGACGCGATATATTTTTAAATAACATCTCATTGCCGTTGTCGTGTGGATGTAGCCTAAGAGAGGTTCATTCTCCCTTAAGTTGTGAATTGGGGGCAGGACTTACTAATGGCCCTTTTCCACTACCCTTTTTCAGCTCACTTCAGCCCGACACGGCTCGCGTTTCGACTACCTCAGAGCAGCACGACTCAGCTCGCTTCAGCCTTACTTAGCACCCAAAACTCGCACGGTTTTGGAGTGGGGCTGAAGCGAGCCAAACCGAGCCGAGTGGGGCTAGGGGCGTGAGGAGACACTCCCCTGTGCACTGATTGATGAGGTGGAGTGTCCTCACATGCCCACACACGCCCCGCGAGCACGCTGGGATCTGTAAACACCGTAAACCCGGAAGAAGAAGAATTACGAGAATTTCTGAAGCCTTATGCGCCTCGCCTCATCTATACGCTCTTGCCAGTATCTGTTGCCGTTGTCGGTGACAACAAGCCACAGCACCAAGACCAGCAACACTAACGACTCTATGTTTATTGTTTACTATCCGGGTCGTGAGACTACTGCTTAAAATATCACTGATGTCACTGTTTGCGCCACCTAACGACATCACGTGATGTCCACCCACTTTCGTTAACTCCACCCAATGTGTCCACCCACTTCCAGCCAGCACGGTTCAGCACGGTTGTAGTCGAAATGCAACTCCAACAGCCCCACTCAGCTCGACTCAGCCCAACTCAGCACGGCACGGCTCAGCCCAGCTCAGCCACGTTGGTAGTGGAAAAGCGGCATAAGATATATTCAAGGTTATTTGTTGTCTGTAGTGGTCAGAAGCATACATTTAGCTAGAAAGTGTTTGGTGGTGTTTGTTACATCTTGTTCAGTTAGGGTTACTAGAATTCACTGACCTCATTCCTGACTGGGCTGTGGACATGTGCCTCAAACTTATCTCTGTCACCACATCTCACAATTTCACAATCAGGTGAATGTTCACCCTGTTTTATTTAAAGAACAGAGATCTATCAAAGTCTGAGCTTCACAACACACATTTGTGGAAATGTATCATGGCATGAACAAAGGAGATTTCTGAGGACCTCAGATACAAAGATTGTCATGGAAGTCTGTATCTCAAAAGTAGCCAAAAAATATACTTACCTGAAAGAAGTTGCCTTCAATGCTTTTATTGCACAGAATCTTGGAAAAACACTGACCTCTGAACTTCTAATTTCTAATTGAATAATTATAAATTAGATAATTAATCTGATAATTTAATCTGGGGGTCAAACAGACACTGTCTTTTGTGTAAGCACGGCTTAATCTGTCTTCAATATGGTTCATTTTTGTGCTGATTTTGGGTGTTCAAATTGTTCAAATAGATAAAAGGTATTACCGTCTCCTTGCTATTAAGAAAAATGTTAACAAATAGAACCAAACTCTTCAAGAACAACAAAGAAATGAGTGGTTAAAGAGAATACGACGAGAGGAGCTAAGCCTGAAAGCGAGATAAGAGGAGAGGAGCTAAGCCTGAAAACATACACAGACTGAACTTTACAACAGCTGCATGCATGTGAAATGGAAATACAGTGGTGCTTGAAAGTTTGTGAACCCTTTAGAATTTTCTATATTTCTGCATAAATATGACTTAAAACATCATCAGATTTTCACACAAGTCCTAAAAGTAGATAAAGAGAACCCAGTTAAACAAATGAGACAAAAATATTATACTTGGTCATTTATTTATTGAGGAAAATGATCCAATATTACATATCTGTGAGTGGCAAAAGTATGTGAACCTCTCGGATTAGCAGTTAATTTGAAGGTGAAATTAGAGTCAGGTGTTTTCAATCAATGGGATGGCAATCAGGTGTGAGTGGGCACCCTGTTTTATTTAAAGAACAGGGATCTATCAAAGTCTGATCTTCACAACACATGTTTGTGGAAGTATATCATGGCATGAACAAAGGAGATTTCTGAGGACCTCAGAAAAAGCGTTGTTGATGCTCATCAGGCTGGAAAAGATTACAAAACCAGCTCTAAAGAGTTTGGACTCCACCAATCCACAGTCAGGCAGATTATGTACAAATGGAGGAAATTCAAGACCATTGTTACCCTCCCCAGGAGTGGTCGACCAACAAAGATCACTCCAAGAGCAAGGCGTGTAATAGTCAGCGAGGTCACAAAGGACCCCAGGGTAACTTCTAAGCAACTGAAAGCCTCTCTCACATTGGCTAATGTTAATGTTCATGAGTCCACCATCAGGAGAACACTGAACAACAATGGTGTGCATGGCAGGGTTGCAAGGAGAAAGCCACTGCTTTCCAAAAAGAACATTGCTGCTCATCTGTAGTTTGCTAAAGATCACATGGACAAGCCAGAAGGCTATTGGAAAAATGTTGTGTGGACGGATGAGACCAAAATAGAACTTTTTGTTTTAAATGAGAAGCGTTATGTTTGGGGAAAGGAAAACACTGCATTCCAGCATAAGAATCTTATCCCATCTGTGAAACATGGTGGTGGCAGTATCATGGTTTGGGCCTGTTTTGCTGCATCTGGGCCAGGAAGGCTTGTCATCATTGATGGAACAATGAATTCTGAATTATACCAGCAAATTCTAAAAGGAAAATGTCAGGACATCTGTCCGTGAACTGAATCTCAAGAGGAGGTGGGTCATGCAGCAAGACAACGACCCTAAGCACACAAAATAAAGAACCCTAAGAATAAAGTTAATGTTTTGAAATGGCCAAGTCAAAGTCCTGACTTTAAACCAATCGAAATGTTGTGGAAGGACTTAAAGCGAGCAGTTCATGTGAGGAAGCCCACCAACATCCCAGAGTTGAAGCTGTTCTGTATGGAGGAACGGGCTAAAATTCCTCCACGCAGGACTGATCAACAGTTACTGGAAATGTTTAGCTGCAGTTATTGCTGCACAAGGGGTTGTCACACCAGATACTGAAAGCAAAGGTTCACATACTTTTGCCACTCACACATATGTAATATTGGATAATTTTCCTCAATAAATAAGTGACCATGTATAATATTTTTGTCTCAGTTTTTTAACTGGGTTCTCTTTATCTACTTTTAGGATTTGTGTGAAAATCTGATGATGTTTTAGGTCATATTTATGCAGAAATATAGAAAATTCTAAAGGGTTCACAAACTTTCAAGCATCACTGTAATTCCACTAAGGCAGGAAAAACTATTTTGGATAAAATTCTTACTGTCTTTTACACACTGATCAACCTGTGTGACTCAGTTGTGCCGTTTGAATAAAGAATAAATGAAGAGGGAACTGAACATTAACTGTTTATTGAAATTATTATTATTACAAGGGTGATTATAGTTACTATGGAGCGCAGGTGGCCAAGTGGTTAGAGCGCTTGACCGCTAAGCGAATGGTCCCTGGTTCGAGCCTCGGCTCGACGGGGATCTGGGGCTCGCTCCCTGTCCACCCAGCAGTGAATGGGGACCTGGTGGAAACACTGGGGAAGTTAAAGGCGGCGAGGAAAGGAACTGGCCACCCTACCTCACTATGCCGATGGCCCAGGACAAGTGCGCTCTCTAACAGGCATTCCCCCAATGTACGAATCGTATATGGGACTCCCCTTTGCTTTTTTGCTATAGTTACTATATGACTACAGCTACAATTTGAAAGTGCTGATTCTGTCAGCATTTGTAATTATTGTACCATCCACTATTATGTAAAATTAAAATAAAATCTTACAATATTGTTTGAAAGTCTAGAGCAGGATATTTTGTTATTTTACAAATAATAACACTTCAGATATTGTTTTAACAATAATAAGTATTACTGTACAAATGATAGAGTTCAAATAGCTGTGTAACTACATGTCCTTGGAGTTGCTGAGATATGGAGGGCTGGGAATACCATCTAGCCCACAGTTCAGGTCGTAGTCCTTGAGAGTAAATGCTTTGGCTTTTGCAACATTCTGTTCCCAAAAGCTGATGTCTGGAAAAAGTCTTTACACAAAGGTTTTCTTGTGGGTTTTTTTTTTTTGTGTGTGTGTGGTTTTTTTTTTTCCTTTTAACTATTTTTCCGGCATGGTGGTGTAGTGGTTAGCGCTGTTGCCTCACAGCAAGAAGGTCCGAGTTCGAGCCCCGTGGCCGGTGTTCTGAAATTTCTTCCTACCTATAATTTCTTCCTACCCGTAGCAGAAATTTATAGCTGTATCTGAAATTTCTTCCTACCTATAATTTCTTCCTACCTGTAGCGGAAATTTATAGCTGTATCTGATATTTTGTCCTACCTTGTGAAAATATCCTACCAGCACATATATCTTCTTCCCTCTGTGTTCAGGGTGGTAGCAAATTATTATAGACATCAAACCCCTATAAATATCTGCTTCCCTCCATCTTTTAGGTGGTAGCACATTATTATAGATATCAAATCCCCATAAATATCTGCTTCCTCTGTGTTCAGGGTGGTAGCAAATTATTATAGACATATAACCCCTATAAATATCTCCTTCCCTCCATCTTTTAGGTGGTAGCACATTATTATAGATATCAAATCCCCATAAATATCTGCTTCCTCTGTGTTGAGGGTGGTAGCAAATTATTATAGACATATAACCCCTATAAATATCTGCTTCCCTCCATCTTTTAGGTGGTAGCACATTATTATAGATATCAAATCCCCATAAATATCTGCTTCCTCTGTGTTGAGGGTGGTAGCAAATTATTATAGACATATAACCCCTATAAATATCTGCTTCCCTCCATCTTTTAGGTGGTAGCACATTATTATAGATATCAAATCCCCATAAATATCTGCTTCCTCTGTGTTCAGGGTGGTAGCAAATTATTATAGACATATAACCCCTATAAATATCTCCTTCCCTCCATCTTTTAGGTGGTAGCACATTATTATAGATATCAAATCCCCATAAATATCTGCTTCCTCTGTGTTCAGGGTGGTAGCAAATTATTACAGTACAGTGAATATGGTCCAACAACTACTTCAACTTTGCCGCGGTCTTTAGCCGCCCAGAGTTCCTTCACTAAAACAAATACAAAGAAAAAGTGTGGCAAAATATATTTATTAACTTTATGAAAACGTGAATAAATCTTGCAACTTCTGCAGCTGATTTGGACTTGAGTGGAAAAGCTTCCACCCACTTGGAAAAAAAATCAGTAGCTGTCAAAATGTATTGAAAGCCATTGACAGTTTTGGGAAGTGGTCCAGTAAGGTCGATCCCAATCAAATCCCACACGCCAGAGACCTAAAAAAAAGTAATATAAATATAACCATAACACTAAACTGTTCACCTCCCATAAGGACATAGGGAGAATGTGATTTCACACTATTGTTACCTACTGTATAGTTTTGCACGAGTATTAATATGTATTTACCTTTATCGGCTGCAACTCCCCCACTGCAGTCAATGGTTTTCCAACCTTTTGGCATCTGTCACATTCTAAGATCTTGAAAATATATAAACTACATTATTAACATTATTTGTGTGTGACAGTCAGTTTATATTAAACAAACAAACAAAAAAAAAACATTAAAAAAAACATACCCAATTTTTTTATGTCTACAGACATCCCGGTCCAGTAGAACCTGGAAGAGATTGCTGCCCATGTTTTAAGGATGCCAGTATGACCTCCCATGGGGGAGGAATGGAACTCCATGAAAAGTCTCCTGGCTTCCTCCCTCTTTTTCACCACCTTCTTATTACCAAACCAGAGATCTTTTTCTGTTAATGATACATTACTTTAATAATGCGTTATCGCCACATACAGTATTCTAAATAACATGCATCATAGACTTGTGATACTAACCCCTTACTCTGAATTTGGAGGCATATCTCCTCAGGTTTTGCCTCTGACTTTTTCCATACCCCGAGGGGTATGTGCCTTCTGTCAGGAGGGCATGCACCTGATCCCATTTACTTTCCATGTCTGTACAGTAATGTTAAAATGACTGTAGGTCAATACACTCTCAAAAGAGATGTGTTAAAAACAACACATATTTAACACATCAGCGTGTTTATATAAGGACAACACAGTTTGTGTTAATAAATGTGTTGAACTCTATAACACAGTAACTGTGTTGAACTATTTAACACACTAGTGTGTTAAAACAACACAGTTTGTGTTTTATTAAATAAATAATTAAATAAATTAAATATTAAATAAATAAAACACAAACTGTGTTGTTTTAACACACTAGTGTGTTAAATAGTTCAACACAGTTACTGTGTTATAGAGTTCAACACATTTATTAACACAAACTGTGTTGTCCTTATATAAACACGCTGATGTGTTAAATATGTGTTGTTTTTAACACATCTCTTTTGAGAGTGTATCATAGAGACTTGCAAACGAGCCTATGTAATACCAGAGACATGCAAACCCTGCGCTAATGTAAAGGTAGGCTACTGAGTAAGTTTCGAAACAGCTGGTAAACAGAGCTATTACACATCGAACTGCATGCTCTCAGAAACAATCATATCATGTATCATAAAAACGTACATCGTCTTGTAAACTAGCTTAGGCTACACAGCGAGATAATGTATTGTAAAGATGTATTTCGTCTCGCAAACTGCAAAGTCTGGGCTAATTTCGTAGGCGCATGAGCAAGTTGTATGACTACATGAAAATGACAATGCTTCGCAGTATTAGCTATTCAAACTGCATTCAAACACATATCATGCACGTGGCAAGTTGAACTATTTGACTGTCAAACATATGCATTGAATACTGGTCATAGAAGGTATTAAAAATACAAGAAACTAACCTTGTGTAATACAGTAGCAGAAAATTATAGCCCTGTGAATTCGCCGTTGTACGCATGCGCAGTTAACTCGGGTAGGACGTTTTCATGGGTAGGATGAAATTTCAGAACACCGGCAAGGGCCTTTCTGTATGGAGTTTGCATGTTCTCCCCGTGCCCACGTGGGTTTCCTCCGGGTGCTCCAGTTTCCCCCACAGTCCAAAGACATGCAGGTTAGGTTAACTGGTGACTCTAAATTGACCGTAGGTGTGAATGTGAGTGCGAATGGTTGTCTGTGTCTATGTGTCAGCCCTGTGATGACCTGGTGACTTGTCCAGGGTGTACCCCGCCTTTCGCCCGTAGTCAGCTGGGATAGGCTCCAGCTTGCCTGCGACCCTGTAGAACAGGATAAAGCGGCTAGAGATGATGAGATGAGATGAGATTCGATGAGATTCTTCCGTGTCGGAACTGTTTGGGGAAAAAAGAAGGTACAGTTAGGTCCATATATATTTGGACACTGACACAAATTTTGTTTTTTTACCTGTTTACTGAAACATATTCAAGTTATAGTTATATAATGGACATGGACATAAAGTCCAGACTTTCAGCTTTCATTTGAGGGTATCCACATTAAAATTGAATGAAGGGTTTAGGAGTTTCAGCTCCTTAACATGTGCCACCCTGTTTTTAAAGGGACCAAAAGTAATTGGACAGTTGACTCAAAGACTATTTAATGGGCAGGTGTGGGCAATTCCTTCGTTATGTTATTCTCAATTAAGCAGATAAAAGGCCTGGAGTTGATTTGAGGTGTGGTGCTTGCATTTGAAAGATTTTGCTGTGAAGAAAATATGCGGTCAAAGGAGCTCTCCATGCAGGTGAAACAAGCCATCCTTAAGCTGCGAAAACAGAAAAAAACCATCCGAGAAATTGCTACAATTTTAGGAGTGGCAAAATCTACAGTTTGGTACATCCTGAGAAAGAAAGAAAGAAAGAAAGAAAGAAAGAAAGAAAGAAAGAAAGAAAGAAAGAAAGCACTGGTGAACTCATCAATGCAAAAAGACCTGGATGCCCACAGACGACATCAGTGGTGGATGATCGCAGAATAACTTCCATGGTGAAGAGAAACCCCTTCACAACAGCCAACCAAGTGAACAACACTCTCCAGGAGGTAGGCCTATCAATATCCAAATCTACCATAAAGAGAAGACTGCATGAAAGTAAACACAGAGGGTTCACTGCACGGTGCAAGCCACTCATAAGCCTCAAGAATAAAAAGGCTAGATTGGACATTGCTAAAAAAACATCTAAAAAAAACAGGACAGTTCTGGAAGAACATTCTTTGGACAGATGAAACCAAGATCAACCTCGACCAGAATGATGGAAAGAAAAAAGTATGGCGAAGGCATGGTACAGTTCATGATCCAAAGCATACCACATCATCTGTAAAACACGGAGGAGGCAGTGTGATGGCTTGGGCATGCATGGCTGCCAGTGGCACTGGGTCACTAGTGTTTATTGATGATGTGATACAGGACAGAAGCAGCCGGATGAATTCTGAGGTATTCAGAGACATACTGTGTGCTCAAATGCAGCCAAACTGATTGGTTGGCGTTTCATAATACAGATGGACAATGACCCAAAACATAAAGCCAAAGCAACCCAGGAGTTTATTAAAGCAAAGAAGTGGAATATTCTTGAATGGCCAAGTCAGTCACCTGATCTCAACCCAATTGAGCATGCATTTCACTTGTGAAAGACTAAACTTCAGACAGAAAGGCCCACAAACAAACAGCAACTGAAAACTGCTGCAGTAAAGGCCTGGCAGAGCATTAAAAAGGAGGAACCACAGCGTCTGGTGATGTCCATGAGTTCAAGACTTCAGGCAGTCATTGCCAACAAAGGGTTTTCAACCAAGTATTAGAAATGAACATTTTATTTACAATTATTTAATTTGTCCAATTACTTTTGAGCCCCTGAAATGAAGGGATTGTGTTTAAAAAAATGCTTTAGTTCCTCACATTTTTATGCAATCATTTTGTTCAACCCACTGAATTAAAGCTGAAAGTCTGAACTTCAACTGCATCTGAATCGTTTTGTTCACAATTCATTGTGGTAATGTACAGAACCAAAATTAGAAAAATGTTGTCTCTGTCCAAATATTTATGGACCTAACTGTATATTCTAACATGTAGCTAATGCTAACGCTAGGCCACAAATCTGCACCATCACTCCAGTTGTTTCAAGGAATTTTGTACGGATCATAACTGCTAATAAACTCTAATTTCCATGTATATCTATCTGTAGCGCGGACAATGCGTGGGTGGAGCACAGAGGACGGCAGGACAACGTTTGGAGGAAGTAACAGTGTATTTTATTAATAAACTTTTCAGTTTAAAAGAACTCGCAGCACACAGACACACTCTCAGCCTCCACTCCCGGGTCGCGCTCCCTCTGCTCTCTCTCAGCCTCTTAAAATAGGGAGCGGTTTACTGGGAAAACACACACAAAACACAGGTTAATTACCGTCAGGTGTAGCGAATCTGCCACTCACCTTCCCCGGCTCCACCCTCCCGTCACAGACCGATGCTTGACCACGCCCCCGCTGCCACATACCCCCACCGCCCGACTCAGGCCGGGCGCCCGTCCGGCCCGCAGCCGACTCCCCCCCCCCCTTGACGGGAGAGGAAGTCCGCCACGACCATCTGCGCCCCCGGCCTGTGGACCACCTTGAAGTTGAAGGGTTGGAGTGCCAGATACCAACGGGTGATCCGCGCGTTGGCATCCTTCATGCGGTGGAGCCACTGGAGGGGCGCGTGGTCCGAACAGAGGGTGAAAGAGCGCCCCAGCAGGTAGTAACGGAGGGCGAGGACCGCCCACTTGATCGCCAGGCACTCCTTCTCAATGGTGCTGTAGCGCCCCTCACGCACTGACAGCTTGCGGCTGATGTATAGGACTGGGCGGTCCTCCCCCTCCACCTGCTGGGACAAAACGGCCCCCAGCCCTCTGTCCGACGCATCCGTCTGCAACAAAAAAGGGAGAGAGAAGTCAGGGGAGTGTAAGAGTGGCCCCCCACACAGTGCAGCCTTTACCTCAGAGAAAGCCCGCTGGCACTGCTCCGTCCACTGGACCGGATCTGGTGCCCCCTTTTTAGTGAGGTCAGTCAGCGGGCTGGTGACGTCCGAATAATTAGGTATAAACCTACGATAGTAGCCAGCCAGCCCCAGGAACTGTCTCACCCCCTTTTTGGTCTTGGGCCTCGGGCAGGCCGCAATCGCTGCAGTCTTATTAATTTGGGGACGCACCTGCCCGTTGCCCAAGTGGAAGCCCAGATACCGTACTTCCACCCGCCCAATCGCACACTTCTTCGGGTTGGCAGTGAGTCCCGCCCGCCTCAGCGACCTAAGGACGGCCCTCAGGTGTTGCAGGTGCCGCTGCCAGTCATTGCTATAAATGATGATGTCGTCTAGGTACGCGGCCGCATAGGTGGCGTGCGGCCGGAGGACTCGGTCCATCAGCCGCTGAAACGTAGCGGGCGCCCCAAACAGCCCAAACGGAAGTGTGACGAACTGGTGTAAGCCGAACGGTGTGGAAAAGGCCGTTTTCTCTCGGGATAATGGAGTCAAGGGGATCTGCCAATATCCCTTCGTCAAATCCAGTGTCGAGTAAAAGCGAGCCGTGCCTAGTCGATCGAGCAGCTCATCAATACGAGGCATTGGGTATGCGTCGAATTTAGACACCGCGTTGACTTTTCTATAGTCCACACAGAACCGGACCGACCCGTCGGCCTTGGGAACCAAGACCACTGGGCTGCTCCAGTCACTGTGGGACTCCTCGACGATGCCCATTTCGAGCATGGCCTGAAGTTCTTCCCGAACCACCTTTTTTTTGTGTTCGGGTAGTCTATAAGGGCGGCTACACACTACCACCCCCGGGGGCGTCTCTATGTGGTGTTCTATGAGGTTCGTGCGACCGGGCAGGGGCGAGAACACATCCGAAAACTCGGCCTGCAACTGGGCGACCTCCGCGAGTTGGGTCGGGGAGAGGTGGTCTCCACAAGGGACCGGAGAGGTACGTGATGCCAATGACCCTTTGGGGACCTCCGGCCCCAGCTCCGCCTTCTCCGGAACTACCGACACCAACGCCACGGGGACCTCCTCATTCCAGAGTTTCAGCAGATTGAGGTGGTAGATCTGTAGCGCCCCCTCCCTGTCCGTTCGCCTAACCTCGTAGTCGACGTCCCCGACTCGCCGTGTGACCTCAAAGGGTCCTTGCCACTTGGCGATTAATTTGGAGCTCGACGTGGGCAACAGGACGAGTACCTTCTCTCCCGGAGTGAACTCTCTAAGGCGCGTGCCCTTGTTGTACAGGCGGACTTGCCGTTCCTGGGCCTGCCGCAAATTCTCCTGAGTTAGGTGGGTGAGCGTGTGGAGTTTTGCGCGCAGATCCATAACGTACTGAATTTCGTTTTTGCTCTGTGAAGGTCCCTCCTCCCAATTTTCCCGCAGTACATCTAAGATGCCGCGCGGCTTACGCCCGTATAATAATTCAAACGGGGAAAACCCCGTGGAGGCTTGGGGGACCTCTCGCACTGCAAACAACAAGGGTTCGAGCCACTTATCCCAGTTACGTGCGTCCTCACTTACGAATTTTTTAATAATATTCTTGAGGGTGCGATTGAACCGTTCAACTAAACCGTCCGTCTGTGGGTGATAAACGCTGGTGCGGATCGGCTTAATACCTAGTAGCCCATACAGTTCGCTCAGTGTCCGTGACATAAACGAGGTGCCTTGGTCAGTCAGAATCTCTTTCGGGATTCCAACCCGGGAGATGACGTGGAAGAGGGCCTCTGCAATACTGCGTGCTGAGATATTGCGAAGAGGCACCGCTTCCGGGTATCGCGTTGCATAGTCCACCAGGACTAATATAAAGCGGTACCCTCGTGTTGACCGATCTAATGGCCCAACGAGATCCATCCCAATTCTTTCGAACGGGGTCTCGATTAATGGTAGGGGGCGCAAGGGCGCTTTTGGAATGGCCGCTGGATTTACTAACTGGCATTCGCGGCACGCCGTACACCACTTACGGACGTCGCCGCGAATCCCTGGCCAATAGAATCGGGCCATTATCCGGGCGAGTGTCTTATCCTGCCCGAGGTGTCCAGCCATGGGATTAAAGTGGGCCGCCTGGAATACCAATTCCCGGCGGCTCTTTGGAATTAATAACTGGGTGACTCGCTCTTTCGTCTGAGTGTCCTGCGTCACTCGATATAATCTATCCTTCAAAATGGAAAAATAGGGGAAGGACGGGGTGGCGTTCGGCTGGAGCGTTTGACCATCGATTACTCTCACTTGGTCAAACGCGTGTCGCAGAGTCTCGTCTCGCGATTGTTCCAGTGGGAAATCCACGAGGGATTCCCCAATAGAAAGAGGAGGGGCCGGCGGCTCCTCCCCCTGTCGCGGAGGTGACGTAGACGGCTCTGCGACCGCCGCTCCAGCCAAAGCGACACCGGGACCCTCCCCCGTCAACCGGCAGGACCCACTCTTTACTAGGCGTGCCATTAAACCCCGAAATCCCGGCCAATCGGTCCCCAAGATCAAAGAGTGGGTAAGGCGAGGATTAACCGCCGCCTTCACTATAGATTTTTCCCCTCTAAAATATATGTGGACTGACACCAACGGGTAGCTGTGAATATCCCCGTGCACACACAACACCTTCACCCCTTGTGCTCCCCCCAATGCCTCGTCTTGCACCAGGCTTTGGCGGATCGAGGTCTGATTGCAGCCTGAATCCACCAACGCCTGATATGTAGCCCCTTGTACACTTACCGGTATGCGATACGCTCCGGCCCGATCGAGGGCAGCCTCTGGCGCGTTGGGGATCCGCACCACCGCCCCCACCTCCATCGCTGCACATTGTTGCTGCAGGTGGCCCGGTTCCCCGCAGCGCCAGCAAACCGGCCCGGGCCTCCCCTCTGCAACTGTGTTCTGGGGCTCACTCACCTGAGGGGGGGGAGAGACAGACACAGAAGGGAGAAACGGGAGGGCACCACGGGTGCGGCGGGCCGGCTGGGGTGGGGCCGGCCCCCGCCTCCGTGGTGGGGGAATGGGGCGAGGACGGGACACGGGAGGAGGGGGGGAAGACAGAGAGAGAGGGGGGGAAGACAGAGAGAGAGAAGAGGAGACAGAAGACGATGTCATCCGTTGTCCTGCCGCCGGTACAGCCGCCAGATGATCCTCCGCCAGTCCTACGGCCTGATCCAGCGACGCCGGGCGGTGGCACTGGACCCACTCCGCGGTTCCGGCTGGTAAGCGGGCAACGAACTGTTCCAGCGCCACCTGGTCGATGATTCCCTCGGCGTCGCGATCTTCGGCCCTCAGCCACCGCCAGCAGGCGTCCCGGAGCTGCTGGCCAAACGCGAACGGGCTGCCGGCTTCCTCCATCCGCAGCGCGCGGAAGCGCTGGCGCTGCTGCTCCGGCGTGCGCCCCACGCGCTGGAGGACGGCCCGGCGAAGGTCAGCGTAGGCCAGCCGGCGGTCGGCGGGGAGCTGTAACGCGGCCAGCTGCGCCTCTCCAGTCAGGAGGGGGAGGAGGCGCGCCGCGCGCTGCTCCATCGGCCACCCCGAGGCTTCGGCGACCTGCTCGAACAAGGTGATGAAAGCCTCGGGGTCGTCCTGCGGGCCCATCTTGGTCACAGTGAGGGGAGACGGGCCCGCGGCCGGGGCGCTGGTGGACCCCGCCGACGCGAGGAGCCGCCGGAACGCCTCTCGATCTTCCTGTTGAGCCAGCACCAGGGCTTCGAAGCGGCACTCCTGCTCCGTTCGGAGCGTGACGAGTGCCTGGTGCTGGCTCTGCTGAGCCGTGGCGAGGGCGTGGACCAAGTCCGCGAACGGGGAGGATTCCATGGAGCTGTAGCACTGGTGCTCCACCTTTTCCCGGGTTTCAGCACCACTGTAGCGCGGACAATGCGTGGGTGGAGCACAGAGGACGGCAGGACAACGTTTGGAGGAAGTAACAGTGTATTTTATTAATAAACTTTTCAGTTTAAAAGAACTCGCAGCACACAGACACACTCTCAGCCTCCACTCCCGGGTCGCGCTCCCTCTGCTCTCTCTCAGCCTCTTAAAATAGGGAGCGGTTTACTGGGAAAACACACACAAAACACAGGTTAATTACCGTCAGGTGTAGCGAATCTGCCACTCACCTTCCCCGGCTCCACCCTCCCGTCACAGACCGATGCTTGACCACGCCCCCGCTGCCACACTATCCTTTGCTTCTTTCTAAGATTATTCAAGTAATCCGGTAGTAGAGCTTTTTTTAGCTGTAGTTTTCTTCAGACAACAGCAACAGATGATGAAAATCTTCATTTGGCTTCAGTATGTGAACAGTATGTATAAAGTTCGCTTGTCCCCCAAGTCTAGGGTAGCAACGGTTGCGACCGTAAATGTGACATCAGTGTAATGTGACATCAGTGTAGGGGTCTATTAAAATTATTGTGAAAGGACTTTGTTTGAAACACAGACTTCTGACTGGCTGCCCAATATGGGACTTCTCATTGGCTAAAACATTTCCCACTATTTTTCAAAAGAAAACAGACATACGGTACTAGCATTGGCCATATGGCATTCTATGGATTTTATTACTTAATGATGAGTCTGTATTTGTCATGTGAAATGCCTTTACAATGATAATCAATGGTGGAGGACACAAGATGATCACAAATACATGAGGTCCTCTAAACATTTAAACTTGGTGTACCGGTACTTAGGCTCAGCTTAAAGGAGCTTGATGTTAAAATCCCTTCTAAGTAAAATATAATCATAAATTCATGCTAAATAATACAACAATTTCACCATGATCTCGAAAATAATTGTAGCAAGCTAAATCAATTGTGTGTGTGTGTGTGTGTGTGTGTGTGTGTGTGTGTGTGTGTGTGTGTGTAGGTATGAGGCCCATAAAATACTGAAATGGGAGAGCAGCCTTTCTAAACTAGTCAACAATAGATGACTGTGGTTACAGAGACAGAAAGTCTACCGGAACCCCAACACATTCTGAAGCTCTAAACAGCAAGCTAGAGACAAAATTCTCTCACAAGATCAGGATGGAAAAGATCACAAAGCCATCTCTTTTAAGACTTGTGTGAAAATCTGATGATGTATAAGGTCATATTTGTGCAGAAACACAGAAAATTCTAAAGGGTTCACAAACTTTCAAGCACCACTGTTCACCTGTGACTTGCAGCTGCACTACTGTTAGATCTTATAGAAAATTAATCAACACCTTCTGACCAATCACAATCCAGAACAATAGTATGGTGCCAAATTTAAATTACACCTTTTCCGTGTGTGTGTGTGTGTGTGTGTGAGAGAAAATAACAGATTTTCGTCAGCTGACAGTGGATCCTAAAACAGCCCACACAGACCTCCAACTTTCTGAAGGCAACAGAAAAATAATCTTAGGTGACACAAACTCAAGGTCAAACAGAGGGCCTGGGAATTTTAATTACTTTGCTCAAGTTCTGTGTGGAGAAGCTCTTCAGGAACGCTGTTACTGGGAGGTGGAATGGGGAGGCCAGCAGGTTTACATCGCAGCATCATACATAGGAATAGAAAGACAAGGCTGCTGGCATTGTGTGGCATTTGGACATAATGAAAACTTCTGGAGTTTATGTTGTAATTCCTCTGAGTTTGCGTTCTTTCACAACGACCGTCTGTTCACAAAGACCATTATTTCAGGTCCGGTGCCCACAAGAATAGGAATTTATCTGGATCACAGAGCTGGGTCTCTGTCCTTCTACAGCATCACAGACATTATGACTCTCCTGCACCGATTCCACACCACATTCAACGAGCCCCTGTACGCGGGATTCTGGGTGTTCAATGAGTCCAATTGAATTCAATGTGTGGGAAAAATGAGAGCGTTCTTCCTCAAACACGCCCTACTGTCGCCAAGAAAACATACGGGTATCAATTTTGTTTTCGCATATGGAATTCATGGTAAATTCCATATCCTGCAGTTCTCTTTCTTTCTTTCTTTCTTTCTTTCTTTCTTTGACTGTGTTAACTATTGATGTAAAGACTATTTTAAGCCCTTCTCGTTATAAAACTCTCTCTTTAACTCTAAACTCTACTTGTTTTGCTGTATTTTATTCAAGCTGCTCTGAACATATTAAGGATGTGTATTTAGTCGTCACTGGGTTTGTTCCAGTAATCACTCACTGATCATCATGTTGAGCTCCCTACAGCGTTAAAGGATCAGGATAATTAGATTTGTTTCAGTTTATTAAAGATTGTAGAAGTGTATTTGGAAGTCAGTCTTTTGTTACATCTTGGAAGTGAAATCAAAAATGCAGAATTTGTCAATTTACTTAATTATTGCTTTCATGTTTGATCACCTTATGAGTCTGTATCAAGCCTTCTGAAAATCTGTTTTATTTACAAGTAATTTAATTAATAAAACATTTGATTTATTTTCAGTTGTTCTCTTGTTAGAGTACAAACACTAACATGTTCAGTCTGCTAGGAAAACTCTAACAAATGGACAGATACTGCCAGAAATAAATCAGCACACATTCACAAAATCATATAAAACATTTCAGCGTGCGATCAAGTTAAATAAGATCTTTAATAATGTATATTATTTAAAAAACTATTCAATAAAGAATAAAGTAATATCGCTGTACCTACAGAATGGACAGTAAACATGAACTGTGTGTGAGTGTATATAGAGGATATTACACAGTTGTGCAAAGATATGAAGTTTATCTTCGAGTGGTGAATGTATATATCATGAGTGAGTGAAGCAAACAAGTGAAAATATTTTCAACACAAGAAGATAAACTTCATATCTTCATGCCACTGTGTAATGTTCTTTATATTATGTGGACACATCCCCCCAAAAATGCAAGTTAATCAAAAGAATTTTAATTTTGAACCAATTTTCCATTTTGACAACACGCATCTAGTCGGCGGGAAAACACTGGGAGTGATGTCATAGGTGTGAAATATCAGGAAATATGTCGCTCAGAGCCGTGATGCATTTTGTATGAAAAATGTGAGTTTTTCAACATGAGAAAATAAACTTCATATCTTCAAGCCCATGTGTGATTTCCTTTTTATTATACAGACACATTCACAAACAAAAAGTCCCCAAATTTATCAAAATAATTCATTGATTCCTCACGAGTGACATATAGAGATTTATGCCACAGTTTTGGTTCTTCATGTCCTGGATGGAGCTCGTATGAAAAATACAAGTGGTGTATTTCCTAGTAAAACACTCGTGTCCATACAATATATATCATATATATTATGTCTATCTGTGCCCATTTCTAATATATATATATATATATATATTGTTAGGGTTCACCCAGTCGGAAATGGTCAATTTACTTCTCGGGACCCCCGCCCTTGTGCCACCCAGATGTCTGGGGGGTTAGTCGCAAAGAAAGACAGGAACCCCAACGTAGTTCACATCTTTATTCGCAAGTTCCCCCAATTGGACAAGAATACAGAGGGTTATTATATACGAGTGTTATCTGTGTGTAAATGACATCACTGTTTGATATCTATGTGTATGTGTGCATGAATGTGTGTGTGTGTCTGTCTATGGGGGGGTGTGAGTGAGTGACATCATTTTGATATCTGTGTCTATGTGTGTGTGTGTGTGTGTGTGTGTGTGTGTGTGTGTGTGTGTGTGTGTGTGTCACATCTTAATTACATCACTGTTCTGATGGAATGTTCAGATGTATATGTGTGTGTTTGACTTGCGTGCAAGTGAGCAGCTTGATCTTGGGGCAGGTCAAATAATCTCCATCAGTGTGTGTGTGTAAATCATAACATAATGACATATTTCTGATGATATGACATGATAGCAAGGTACAAACAGATTTTAAAGGTCATTGCTTATGTACACCCCTTCAGGTCAGATATAACATAGGGCAATATGTACTTAAGATGGTGATGGAATTTTTAAACACAGATATGTTATAAGAAAGTAAACAAAAAATAAGAACAAACCTAAACAAAGACAGTCATACGAAACATAAACAAAGAAGTGCTACATCAGGAAGGTCAAACAGGATTCAGGATTAAACTCATAAAGTATTAACATTAGAATCATAAAGTCTTAACAATCCTAAATTATATTCTGTAATTATAAAACTAACTTAAAACTATAAAACTAACTTAAATCACTAAATGCATCTTAGATCTAACAATTAAATCTAACATACACGTTGGATATGCAGCTGTGGGTGTGTGTGACATCATTGCAGACCTTGGCGCCATTCAGACACATCTCTGTTCAATAATACACATTTCATATCAAAATAAAATGTTTCCAAACAATGTCCAGCCGAGACAGAAGGTCATTTCAACTAAGAATATAATTTTGTCACAAAAATAAATTGCTGCCTTCTTGGTCAAGAATAATACTTATATAAACCTACATAGAAACCTAACATATATAGAATAAAAATCAATATATCAAGCAAGTGTATCCAACATGCTTCAGTATTAAATACAGAATTAATTAATATTACAGTATATTTTTACAAAATTTTCTGAGAAACAAAAGTTCAACGAATAAAACTAATAAAAACTAGAAAAAGTTTTTAACTTGTGTAACTGCTTTAAGTTTTCAAACCTTTAAATCTTCTCATAGTTGCAATTAATAAATCTGCTGAAAATACAGGGTGTTTCATAAAATTTTATATTATTTGAGATGTAAATATTCCAGAAACTACACAGTCTAGGCAAATGAAACTGAACAGGCTTAATGTTGAGCAATATAAGAATTATTCCTCAAAATTTGAATGAGAAATTCAAAGGTATGTGGATTCCATGAACGATTTAACAAATTTTCAATATGCGTGCCGCCTGAGACACAGACACACAGTCCATATCTGCATTGCAGTTGGTGCATTTTTAGAGAATTCTCTCATAAATGCACACTGCACAATCTTGTTCGACTGTGTTCGAATGTAGTCTAACACACAAAACACTTTTTTCTTTTCCAGTGAATGGCATTTCTATACCTAAAAAGATAAAAACAAAAAAACATTGAACATAAAATTTTGACCTGTTTCCACACATGCTGTTAAAATTTGAAGTCAATTGAACAAGAATTGGCAAATTTATTAGATTGTGAAATTATGTCAAATTTTTTGAAACACCCTGTATTTTCCCAATGAGCCTTGTTTAGTTTAACAATATAATCTCCTTTCATCCTGCAAGTGATTCTAAAGGATGGTACATTCACAACATCTCTTCCTTTTAGGTCTGTTCAAAAAGACCAAATCTGATTCGTTCTGCGAGTCGTTCTCTGGTATGATCTCGATGCAGGTGTCCCAGTTCCTCGGAGAACTGACTGCTGGCATTAAAGCGGTGGTCCTTTGATTGACAGGAGGCGTGTGTTTGGGTTGAGGGATAGAAATGTTCAGACCTGTGATGATCACAGGCATTTGGACAGTGTACTCAGGTTTCCTTGAAAACCCAGTTCTCCAGAGGAAGTCGTTTAAACTCAGACCCTGGATGAGCTTCAGGAGGCCTTTGCTGATGCGGTACGTGACGTCTGAGTTGTAGTTGGAGCGATCATTATGTTCAGTCACATAAACTTTATCAAACCACTCATTATCCATGCTGACTATGATGCGGTCCGTGTTGCTGTTGTCATACAGACCAGTGTACTCCTCTCGGACATAATGGGGCAGCTCGTACGATCGGGGTTTGTTCAGATTCCCCACCACGTAGTATGGCAGATCCACATCAGGTAGAAGTTTATCTCCAGTTCTCTCATATCGGTTCTCAAACAGGTGGAACCCGAACTCTCCATCATCTGGATCGCACTCGGAGAGCATTTCATTGTTGAAATCAAATGAGATACAGTCTTTAGCGAACCAGAAGAGCAGCTTGAGTCCGTGTCGTGGAGAAGGACGGCCGAAGCGACACCGCTCCAGATGAGACATCTCATTCAGCGTCTGCAGTCTGCTCATGGTGACAAGCTGGATGACGATCTGACAATAATAATGACACATTTATCACATTCATCGCTGCTGTTCGCAAATTACCAGCACCCATTATATGTGCAATAGCTGATTTGTTTTCATTTCTTACAAGTTTAATTTTAAATTTTCTACTAGTAGTAAATCTGTAGAATTTGTTTAAAAAACATTATTGTTGAAGCCATTGCCTCAGCACACGTTTTTATATGGCTGCAAAACCTCATTTGGAAAACTGCCTTATGGTCCGGAGTGCTTATTTGGGTTTGGATTGGCCTACTGTCAGTCATTTTTACTGACACACCCCCAACACCCCTTAACATCTCAGTCTGAAATCAGTATGTTCCCAGTGCAGCCTGATAATTCTCCTGTGAGCAAAGTCCATGGTGTGCTTTAAAAAAATGTTAATAACACCTTAATTGCTAAAAAAAATTATTAAAATCCTTACTTGCTCCTGGACAGGTTTGTAAATATAATCTGTATAAGTGTAAACAGTAGATACTTTATTCATTACAAATAAAAAAGGATAGTGACCGTGCATGCTCAAGAATATCCTCATAAATCAGAAGGAGCTGTATTTTGTGTCTGAATGTTCGTGTCCTTGGAAGTGAAGTCATGATGGTCCTTACTAAAGCTGACAGTTGGACATCATTCTGGGGGCAGAGCTTTGTGTACATGGGTGGAAATATGGGGCAGGCTCAAGGAATAAAAATAAATAATCAGTCAAATCTTAATCAGCTCCACTGATTTAACCTTTCGAGACCTGATCCTGACTCATTTGCATTCGATTTGTGGATGTAATGTTCACAGCTTTCACTATATCTCTGTTTCTGAGGAACAGAAAAGACACAAAATCTTAAATAAGCTTAAATTTAAAAAAAATTTAAATAAACACACCATGTGAATAATATGTGATAAATAAAACCACATATGTAAAAAGATAACATGTGAAGATAAACATATCCACTCCATGTGAAGCGTACAGTAACACGTGACGTCTCTAAAATCCACATGGATAAATTTCACATGTGATGTTTCTGTAAAGAACAAACCAAAAATTACATTTATCATGAGTTTTTCATGATCAGTCGAGAAAAATACAAAATCACATCATTTTTCATGTTGAAATAAATGTTTGAAAACTGAACACGAGAGAAAAGAATAAAAAATCTACAACACCTGAAGCCTGATTAAACCCTGACTGTCATGGGGTTATTAAACTGAATTCAAATAAAACTAAAACTAAAAATTTTATTTCAGAACTACCTGATCCTGAAATACACCACATGTTCAATAGATAATTGTCAAGTTTTATTTGTATAGCGCTTTTAACAATAAACATTGTCGCAAAGCAGACAATTGTTAATTGTTAATTTTTCTATAGTTATGTCTAAAGGGGTTTTAAAAATCAGAAAAAAAATCTTTACCTTTGTGAAATAAAACTATTTTTTATGTTTTTAAATATTGACAGTTGACGATATAAACATACCACCAATCACTATGACTACAGGTGTCACATGATCCCAGGTGCCACATGATCCCAGGTGTCACCTGCTGTAGAAAAGGAATCAGCTGTTTTTCTCTCCTAACTGTTTGTGTTTAATTATAGACACATGACCAGAGTCTCTCAAGAATTAAACTGTAAAAGACAGTGATGTAAGAAGATCAGCTCAAACCCAGGACTTTACGCACACTTCGGGAATAACGTGCTGTTGTGTGTTATCCTCCAGCTGCAAATCACATATGTGATCGTTTCTATAGTAACAGCTCATTTGTGTCAATAATAAGTCATTCATCCATTATCTGTAGCCGCGTATCCTGTCCTACAGGGTCGCAGGCAAGCTGGAGCCTATCTCAGCTGACTATGGGCGAGAGGCGGGGTACACCCTGGACAAGTTGCCAGGTCATCACAGGGCTGACACAGAGACAAACAACCATTCACACTCACATTCACACCTACGGTCAATTTAGAGCCACCAGTTAACCTAACCTGCATGTCTTTGGACTGTGGGGGAAACCGGAGCACCCGGAGGAAACCCACACAGACACAGGGTCTCACACACACACACACACACACACAAACAAACAATGCGCATTTCAGTATGAAATATAAATCAATAATAAACTAGAAGGATAAAGCTGTACCTCTGACAGGAGTGAGGAGCTTCTCCACAGAGAGAGAAAGTGTGTGTGTGGGTGGCCACTTCAGAGGAAAATGAAACCTACAGCGAGTAGCAGCAGGAGGAGGAGTCATGACTCAGGGGTAGGTTTATGACCCAACTTTGTTCTTTACTTTAATAAATGAATAGTTTTGTTTGTTTGTTTGTTTTTCACAGAGTTGTGTCACATCATTAACAGATTCAGCTTCAGATGATTAATGAACCGAAATCTGACTTTCTGAAAAAGCTGATTTAAGGCTGAATATTTAAATATTATTTGCTGGCCTTTTTTTGTGGTCTATCAGATATATTCCATTCAGTCAGCATGATATTGAATGAGTTGAAGACGAGTAGCTGAATGGAATAAATCTGATATACCATGAAAAAAAGCCATTATTATTATTATTATACATTATATATACATTATATATATTATGTAAATTATATAAACTAATAATAAACTAATATACATTATATATGTTTTTCTCTTATAAATTACAAGATTGGGACGTCACGGTGGTGTAGTGGTTAGCACTGTTGCCTCACAGCAAGGTTCTGGGTTCGAGCCCCGTGGCCGGCGAGGGCCTTTCTGTGCGGAGTTTGCATGTTCTCCCCATGTCCGCGTGGGTTTCCTCCGGGTGCTCCGGTTTCCCCCACAGTCCAAAGACATGCAGGTTAGGTTAACTGGTGACTCTAAATTGACCATAGGTGTGAGTGTGAGTGTGAACGGTTGTCTGTGTCTGTGTGTCAGCCCTGTGATGACCTGGCGACTTGTCCAGGGTGTACCCCGCCTTTCGCCCGTAGTCAGCTGGGATAGGCTCCAGCTTGCCTGCGATCCTGTAGAACAGGATAAAGCGGCTAGAGTGTTAGGTTCAACCCAGTTAAAAGGTCAATCGGTCAACTTATTTCTCGGGACCCCCGCCCTCGTACCACCTGCAGAATTCTGGGACGGAACACCGCAAAAAAACAGAGAACCAGAGATCGGTTTAACTACTGTTTATTCACAGTATTCTCGCCAAAGATGAAAGATTACAAACACCTTTTATAACAAATCATAATCTCTCCAAACGGCTATTGTGTCTGTCAAATGTGTGTGTGTGTTTGTATGTGACCTCAGAGAGGTGTGTGTGTGTCTGTCTATGGGAGGGTGTGAGTGAGTGACATCATTTTGATATCTGTGTCTATGTGCTAGGTCAGCAAATCACATCTTAATTCCATATGTATGTGTGTGAAAGAAACCTTCAATCATAAGCAAAATAATATTTTAGCAATTCAGCTATTTCATTTACGCACGTCAAAGCGCGCGAGATGTTTTTACGACAATGTTTTAAACAAAGACTATGTTTAGTCTAACAAAGAAGTGTTCTTCTCCACTGGACGAAGGTCAGGCTACACAGGAACAGTTTAAAATCACTGCCATAGTATATGCAATAGTCCAAAATAATAAAGGATCTTAAAAAGCTCTAAAATATAAAGTCTTAACTCTTTGTTCAGCAATAAGGCTACCATTACATCCAACATTAAAGTGTGTGTGGGTCGATCTGACATCAAAACAGACCTTGGCGTTGTTCAGACACATCTCTGATCAAAAATACACATTTCATATCAAAATAAACAAAATGTTCCCAAACAATGTCCAGCCGAGACAGAAGGTCATTTTTAACTGAACCTTAAGTTTAACTGAACCTTAAGTTAATCCTTAATTTTGTCACCATTTTAATAAATTACTGCCTTCTTGGTCAAGAATAATACTTATATAAACCTAACAATCCCCCCCTTTGATAATAGTATCACTATTATCAAATCCTAGGACCATATATTATCACCTCATGATCATATATGTGATTACATCGAGAATTAATCTTGAGTTAATCTTTGCCCTTCTTGACGTATATTGGTGCTCAGAGGGCGGGCATGCCCAATCAGCCCTCGTCCCACATCACCGGAGCTTAGAGAAACTCAAAACCTCTTAATTCCCAAATACACGCTACTTCCTTCAGAGTAATTTGTTCTAAAACAGTGAGGAAAAATGAAATTAGAAGGGTACTATAAGGGAATTATAGGGCATATCGACCTATAGTGAGAACAGAGTCCTGTAAGAATACAGAGTTTCAGAGCATAGAGATGTGTAATAATAGTAGAAAACGGCATCAGATGAAAGACATAACACATTCGTGTGGTGTGCGCTTGTGCAGTCCAGTTAGCGAAGTTAGTCCAGAAGATGTTGTCTCGAAGTCCAGCTCGAGCGGGTAACCCTGCTCCGAACAATGAAGTCCAGCTCGAGCGGGTAACCCTGCTCCGAGCAATGAAGTGGTCCAGAAGGCTCGGGCGGGTAACCCTGCCCTGAGCGAAGATGAAGCAGTCACGAAACCCGTGATGAGGACTGTCATGGTTGTAGTGAGGATGACTGGTTCCAAATGGGGCGCAAGATCTCTTCCCCTCTTTGTTCACAACGTCTCGAGGATTCTCAGTCGAATCTGTGTAGAGCTCAGAAATAGAGAGACAGAGAGAGAGAGAACAGAGATTCTCGGGACACAGAGAAAACGTTAGTAGCAAACTTGTCATTGTAACACAACTTTGTTATGGAGCCTTCTTCAATCGCGTGGCATGGATCCACTGTGGAAAAAGATCAGTTAAAACAGCAGTAGAAGTAATGGCGACTATGTCTGCAGGCCCATTATATTGTTTTCCCAATTGTCCAAATCATTACTTTAAAAAAATCACATCAGCACTTGTCTCCAGGGCTTTGAACCAGAATTTTTTTCCTATTGGTTCGTTCCGAACAGAAACGGAATTTTAACGTTTCCGGTTTTGGGTTCCACCATTAAATAGACGTTCCCGAACCGGTTAGAACAAAAAAATTTCGTTTCTGGAATGGTTAATTACGTTCCCTGTCAGCTGTTTAACAAATGGCTATAAAATTATGTCTCTGTCGCTTCCAGCTTAAGCCAAATGTAGGCTAATTCTATTACAACCTTCATTAAATAAGACAATAAATAATTCAAAACAATTATTATTTCAAATGTTGGCGATTTGGATTCTCAGTATGTCTTCCCATCTACACAAACAGAAAAAGTGCCAAAAATGAAAGATAATTCATTTAGTGTGTTACCAAAGGCTAGTCAGGCCCTATAGAGGGCTACCGCATGACGTCACCGCGCCGCGAGATTTTGTTAGGCGCCATATTGGAAGACCAAGTACACATCTATGCAAGTACATACATACATACATACATAAAACAAACTACACCTGAAATGTAGCCAGGGCCGGTTCTGCCCTAATCTGGACCCGGGTGCAACATCGCGCAACCCCCCCCCCCCCCCCCAAAAAAAAAAAAAACATTCTAAATCAGGACAACCATCACATAACTATAAACATTTTATATAAACTATTTTAACTAAATGGGCTATAATAAATAAGCCTGCAGGCAGCCACGGCGGGCTGCCTCAGAAAAGTAACCATTCAATGACAACTGGAAGCCTGCAGCCACGGCGGGCTGCCTTAAAAAGTTAGTAACCATTTGTCCTACCTTAAAACTTGTTTTGCATTTTCTGCCTCCTTTTTTGTATTTTCGACCCTCCGTTTATTTTCTTTCGTTTTCTGAAAACCCGATTTGTGTCCAGACATTTTGTTCTGCTACCAACGAACTAACTCGTCAGGTCTCGTCTCTCGAGCCCGCGATGAAGAGCAACAATTGATACATTTTTACAAACAGCCAATAGGGAGGTTGCAACGTTCAGGCTCTTCTTTGCTCAGACACTCAGTAATTCACTTATTATCACATGGAGACGTGATAGCAGTCCACCTTCCTGCTCTCTCCATTCAGTCAGCGAACGTCACACAGGAAGTGAACCCCAGCGGGTCATAGAAACTTGCGCAGGAGAAGAATGACTTTTATTTGTAGGCTACAGAAACTTTGAGGAACGAAATAAAAACCGGTATTAACCGGTTACCATTATTTTTAATAAGCGTTTCTGTTCCGGAACATAAAAAATAATAAAGTTTCTGGTTTTGTTTCTGTTCCATGTGAAATAGAAAAAGTTCCCGGTTTTCGTTTTCGTTCCTTGAACCGGTTCAAAGCCCTGCTTGTCTCCCACGTGAAAGGGGTGTGTGGTGGAGATAATATTGTATTATTGACCTTGGTACAAATTTTATGCAACTTATCTATAAGGGCTGCAGAATACTCATCCATATGCATTTTCAAATCAGAGGTACCCAGAGCCGGAGTTCCCTTCTTCCAGGGGAGAACTTTATTTCCAAAAATAATTTCTTGGTGTCATACGAATTTCAGCCAGAATGAATTATGGATTACAGAACCAAACCTGTGTCCTGCATGACCTTAATTAATTTGTCTTTCAATGTTCGATTAGTACGTTCTACGATACCAGAGGACTGAGGAATGTGAAAACACCAGTTTAGTTTAGAGATACTTACAAAGGTTTTGTGTGACTTTTGAGGTGAAAGGGGTACCCTTGTCTGAGTCTATGGCATTTGAAACCCCATAACTATAATAATAATTATTATTATTGATTTATTATTTTATTGTTATTTTATTGTTCTGCTCTTATTGTTTGTTTTTCTTATTTTACTGTCCAGTGTCCTTAGGTACCTTGAAAGGCACTTATAAATAAAATGTATCATTATTATTATTATAACTAGGTATTATTTCTTTTGCCAGAGTACGAGTGAACTACCTTCGCATTCTCTCGAGAACAGGGAAAAACTTCTACCCATTTAGAGAATTTGTCCACAATCAAGATGACAAAAATCAAATGAGAAAGAGCAAGCGTATTTCTCATGCAGAATATCAGGCTGATATTGATTGAACACACAGAATAACCACAGAGGTGTGATAATATTATAAATTATAAAACAAGAACCGTCTGAGGGTTTAGAACAAGAACCACCAACAGAGTACATCCCCCATCCCTAGAGGGCTGGAGGAGAGACCAGACCTGATACTAGTAGTATGTACGATTTTTAGACAGACAATATCAATGTCATCCCAAGTATCATCCCGAGAATTAAGGAGGTGTGCGAGAGCGCGACCTACATTATCAAAAGAGGATGTGACACGAACTTCGAGATTGTTAGTAAAACAGAGAATAAATAGTCATATGTTAATTTAATTATCTATTAAATTAATTTAATGGGTCTGTAAATTTTGCAACACCTGTTTAACTTGATGTGACGAGTGCAAAATCAGTGGGTGAGACAAAATCAATTTTTCCGCATCTAAAACCATCAAAGCACATGCGGAGACAGCCCCAGACACGCAGGTAAGCCTTGAGCAACAATGTCTAATGTTTTGGATAAAAACGCACAATGATGCATTTCCCCCCCCTCACGCTCCCCAGAGGCTGTGCCCCGGTGTCCACAGGCATAGAGGTGGAAGGGCTTGAAGTGAGCAGGTGACCCAGGGGCGGAACAAAGGGTGCTTCTGAGGGAGTGATAAGCAACCACCATAGCGTCAGTCCAGGTCAAAGGATGTTGCAGTGGATCGTGATGAGAGATTGCAGAACGGAGAAGCTTGTCATATAAAGAGCAGTCAGGGATCCATTTTCTGACCCAGAAAAGACATCAGTGGATGTTTAGCTGCAGGGCATTTTGTGTCTAGAATGACAGCCTTGAGAAAGTTCAAAACTTCAAAAGTTCAAATACTTAAGTGTCCATGCAATATTGCAGCTTGTTTCTGGAAACCTTAAAGCCCTTATGCACCAGATGTTGAAGCAGGCGCAAGTGTCAGTGTCTTGGCAGATTTCTGGTGACTCAGCAGACACCAGAACACACAGACCACAGAGTCCTGAGGGAGGAAGAAGGTCACAGAGCGCGTTATGAATTACAGCTGAAAAAAACAGCAGGAGAGTCAAATGAAACCTTGAGTCCAAACGTTATCTCCTCATGTGCATGGAAAAAAAAAGGCAGAACATTACAGACATTACAGAAGAAACAATCAATTCATTAATCTTACGTAAATCTTGTGTAAAGTGTCTCACCACGCCTTGCTTGAGAAGAGACTGTAGGATGACATCGGTCCAAAGAGAGAGAGGTACTGCTTAACATCTCATCTCATCTCATCTCATTATCTCTAGCCGCTTTATCCTTCTACAGGGTCGCAGGCAAGCTGGAGCCTATCCCAGCTGACTACGGGCGAAAGGCGGGGTACACCCTGGACAAGTCGCCAGGTCATCACAGGGCTGACACATAGACACAGACAACCATTCACACTCACATTCACACCTACGGTCAATTTAGAGTCACCAGTTAACCTAACCTGCATGTCTTTGGACTGTGGGGGAAACCGGAGCACCCGGAGGAAACCCACGCGGACACGGGGAGAACATGCAAACTCCACACAGAAAGGCCCTCGCCGGCCCCGGGGCTCGAACCCAGGACCTTCTTGCTGTGAGGCGACAGCGCTAACCACTACACCACCGTGCCGCCCACTGCTTAACATAAACAACTTAACTCTGTTAACTCTGTTTCTTGCTGAAAAAAATTATGGTTAACTAAGTACATTAAAAGCCTATCCATTCCATATCCTCTGTGGTTTTTAAAGGCAAAAGTATGGAGGTTTAAAACTCAGCAAGCAGTTAATCAGAGCATTTCATATCAATAGTTCGAAATTAGGAGGAACATGTTTAAGCTTAGCCTCATAAGAAGCAATAAGTTTAAAGAAAGAAAAGGAGATAAAAAACCGGGGCAAATTGAAATGACAAACAATTTCACTGAATGTAATTTGAATAAAATTGAATAGCTGATAAGCACTCTTTGTTGGATTCGATATGTGACAGAGACTCAAAATACATTTTTAATTCAATTAACAGTATTAATGAGAATTGGTTGTCTGTCTTGGACATTTTGACTTTATGTATATGGAATTTACCTAATAATATAAAAGAGATTACTTATTAAATTTATTATTGTGAGAAAGTGCCAAAAATAATGATTTTCTCTGCCCATTGCAGATTTCTGTGGCTGTCCTTGCCTGCTGTTCTTGCATGAGTTGTTTGTTTATATTATAGCTATCTGTAACAGTCTGGGAGCCCTTATCTCAATGTTGACTGAGAAAAGAGACAGAGACTATAGAGACGGAACAATTATTCAAAATATTATTTATAATAGGACGACAATTATTCAAAAAAATGTCAAAAATGAAGTAAAGAGCGGGTTAGCTCGCTGTTGAACTAATTGCATGCTTCCCAGACAAGACAAGTCCACATTTCGCTAAAACGCGTCAGAAACAGGAGTATATAGGATATTTAAAGGTTAGAATTACATATGATTAATAAAAATACCACTACACCAGCGGCGGTGAGAGTGCCGAATCCTAACCACTAGACCACCACACGATCAGTTTTAAATGTTTTAGATCAACATTAAACATTAGGTTAAACATTAAACTTTTCGGCATTTCCATTCACACGTAAGGTAAATATATTTGATGCCTTTTATTATGCCTTTAAACAGGAAGTGGTATAATACTCAATATTTTAAAAATGATTCCTGATAAATATCTTCAAATCTGAAAGTGATATTTGATTTGGCTGAATTAATCAAACTCTAAGCCATATTTTATATATATTTCTTCTGTTTTTACCATGTTTTAAAAATGGTTTTTGTGTTGTATTTGCTTGTACAGTTATTTCATTATTTAAGGTCTGAACGCGGGGCAGCATGGTGGTGTAGTGGTTAGCGCTGTCGCCTCACAGCAAGAAGGTCCTGAGTTCGAGCCTCGTGGCCGGCGAGGGCCTTTCTGTGTGGAGTTTGCATATTCTCCCTGTGTCCGCGTGGGTTTCCTCCGGGTGCTCAGTCCAAAGACATGCAGGTTAGGTTAACTGGTGACTCTAAATTGAGCGTAGGTGTGAATGTGAGTGTGAATGGTTGTCTGTGTCTATGTGTCAGCCCTGTGATGACCTGGCGACTTGTCCAGGGTGTACAGTACCCCGCCTTTCGCCCGTAGTCAGCTGGGATAGGCTCCAGCTTGCCTGCGACCCTGTAGAATAGGATAAAGCGGCTACAGATAATGAGATGAGATGAGATGAGGTCTGAACGCATAGAATTACTGCCCAAATCTGATGAGACGAGAGTTTTGCCCTAAAGAGCTGTTTTTTTCTTTTATCCAGTTCACAAGCATCATGGGAACTGGAGTTCTCATAATTTTGAAAACTTCGTATTCATCATTTATAAGAGCTAGACATGAAACTGTATTAATAGCTGCACTATTAATTATTAAAACGCATTAATAGTCTTGTAGAGTGCTCGCGGACCACTCGTGACTTTCCTGATAACCTTCCAGTTACAAGTTTCGGACTGTCAACACACAATGAGATGATCTACTCACCAAACGCTGAAACTAATTGATTAAGAAGCAGATTTTTCCTCTGATGATGTTATGGGAAGAGGATCTCTTCTCTTGGATTTCTAACAGTGATGAGATTCACAAACGATTCGGATCTTCTTCGGGACGAAACATAAATGACTCGATCGAGCGAATCGATACAGACGCATGGACTGCATTTGTTGAGTTCATGCACACGTAATGGGTTGAGGAAAGTTCATACTTTAATTTCATGCAGCATGAAAGTGTGATTATTGTTTACAATTTGAAAACAGGAATACAAATAATGTTTCCGTAGTTTCTGAGTCAAGAATCAAGAGTGAATCAAGTAAATTGATTCACACGCATGCGAGTTTGTTCTAAAGAATCGATTCAGTGAAGCTTTCGTTGAGATTAAAATGCACAATATACAGAATGTCCGTATTTTATACGGATTTGATTCAATAAACATAGTATACGGGCGTACAAATAAAGTTATACGGATTATTTTAAACAAAAAATACCCTTCAATATTTATTTAGAGCTATAATCAATTCCCACGATGATAAAAGAGCACATAACATTTACACTTTGTGTTTTTTTGTCAAACATTGAAGCTTTGTATTCATTCTTAAAGTTTATTGAATAAAAAGTACCTGGGATATATCATTGTTAATTATCATTCAAATTTTAGGAAATCGTTTTAATTTGCATCTTATAAGGATTTTATAAAGGAAATAAGGATTTTGGAAGTTTGTTATACAGGTTTGATTGACCAAAGGTTTGACATTTATGCACACCAGGAACACAGTTCTAACTGTTCATGTCCAGAGTACTGATTTGTTGTTTCATTATTTTGTGCATATCCAGTAATGCCTTATATAAATGCTAAAACAATTAAAGATACATTACACAGCTCCTAGAGATTGCAAATACCTGAATGAGGATAAATCAAAACTGAGCCGGCCAAACTGTCTAGAATCTGTGTAGAATGCTAAACCACATCCAATCCCGTGGGTTTTTTCTCGGGGTCCGGGTACCTTAATACAATAATGCAATTAATATAATACAATTTTTCCCCCCATGGTGGCACGAAGGAATCAGTCCCGATATTAATTAGGGTAATTATTATGGGTTTAACATAAAAAGCGCGCTCTTCCCGTGACAGCTCCTTCACTTCACGAGGGTCACCTTCCCGTAAACAAATTACGAGGATAGCCTTCCCGCCGGGGCGTGGCCACGGGGGGGCTGGGGTGGGCACTGCCCCCCCAGGGACAAGTCCTGCCCCCCTGAGAAATGCCCTGTCCATCCAAAGAAAACTGGCCAGAAAAAAGGCCACGATTTATGATCTCTGTTTGTGTCTTGTATTGGTAGAATAAATGCTGGTGTTGATTTAAAAACAGCATATATCTGCAAAGTTTATAGCTTTAATTATTTTTTGTTATCGTGTTTCCCCCCTCCGTAACCTTAAGGGGCAGAACAATCGTCAAAACTGCTTTCCGACAGAAGTGACGGTAGTTTGACTGGAGGTGAAATAGACATGGAAGGAGAAGGCGAGGGAAATTCAAAAGAAGAATGGCAGGTGGTAGGAAGAGGAGCGAAACGAGACAGAGTGTCCGAAGGTAATTTAGAGTCTGATAAAGGTAATCCCAATAAAGCAATGCGAGTGATAAATGACAAGGAACTAAAGGTCAAATTACAATTTGATTCACCTATCTCTATTAATCCACTGAAAATTACCAAAGCACTTCATGCAGCCGTAGGCACAGTGCAGGTCACACCTATAAGAGATGGCAGCTTACTTATTGGTTGTTACAATGCCACGCAGCGGGATAAACTTCTTGCAATGTCTGAAATGGATGGTAAGAAAATTAAGTGCACTTACTGGGAGCGAAAGAAACTTGAACTTGGAGTTATAACTGACGTGTCTACTGATTTGCCGTGTGAGGATATTATGAGCAATGTATCTGGAGCTAATGTTGTCAAATGTAGGAGATTGATGTTTACCCGAGATCGAATAAAAAAGGAGAGCCTTTCTGTTTTGTTATTTTTTGATGAGAAGGTATTGCCTACGAGGATTAGGGTAGGATATATGAGCTTCCAGGTTCGTCCATACATCCCGCCTCCATTGCGGTGCTTTAATTGCCAGAAATTTGGGCACGTAGCAGCCATTTGCAGAGGAAAAAGACGATGTGGTAAATGCGGAGGAGATCATCATGAGTATGGTCAATGTAAGGAGGGTACTAGTGTTAAATGTTGCAACTGCGGGGGTTCACACAGTGCAGCATACAAGGGTTGTCAAGCACACAAAAAAGCATCTGAAGTACAAAGAGTTAAGGTTGAGGAGAAACTTACCTATGCAGAGGCAATTAAGAAGGTTGATGGAGGAAGGAAGCTTGAAACGGGCCAACGACAGCAGGGACAAAGGCAAAGTGTTATTTCTCAGCAGAGTAAGGAATCACCTAGCCCTATATGTGCAGACGCTATAAAGGTGGATAGTGTGAAATTCTTGGCGTTCTTGGCTGAAGTCATAAACTGCTCAGCGGTCACAGAGAGCAGGAGCGAGAGGATTAAAGTTATTGTCAAAGCTGCACAGAAGCATTTTCGTGTGGGGGCGGAAGTTTCAGTCGATGAAATTACTAAAGCATTGAATATTCTCCAGGGCGTACAAGCCACCTCACAGTCAGCATCATGTGGGGGTTCCTAATGATTTTTAGTATTTTACAGTGGAATGCTAGAAGTCTTTGCTCTAATGGGCAGGAGTTTAAGAAATTTGTTGACGATTTGGATATTAAGCCAAATGTTATATGTGTTCAGGAGACATGGCTTAGGCCTCACCTGGACTTTGTCCTACAAGGATATGTAGCTGTGCGTAGGGACAGGGATAATGGCCCTGGTGGAGGGGTGGCTTTATTTATCATGCAGGGGTTGGGATATAGAATAATAAAGGTAAGTAGGGAGGTAGAGGGAATTATTATTGAGGTATGGATAGGTAGCTCCACCTTTTTGATTGTTAATTATTACAATCCCTGCGTTGTCCTACACAAAGATGTTCTTGATAAGTTCCTGGGGGATGTATCCCACAAGATGGTATGGTGTGGGGATTTTAATGCATACAGCACCCTTTGGGGGAGCACAGACACCAATAGTAATGGTAAGGTAATTGAGGAGTTGCTAGAGGAAAGAGATCTAATTTGCCTCAATGATGGGAGGGGAACCAGAATTGATGTCTCAAGTGGGCGGGAGACAGCTGTCGACCTCACCCTGGTGTCTGCGCAGTATGCAAGATGCTCTAAATGGAATGTATTGCAGGATGACTGTGTTGGTAGTGATCATTACCCCATCCTGTGTGAAATTGGAGTGGGATCTGTTCAGATTGAGGAAGTAATCTTCCCCAGGTGGGATTTTAAAAAGGCCAAATGGGAGGATTTTACCTCAAATTGTAGTACTAGGCTGATGTGCCTCAATTTGGATCTGTATGAGGATGTTAATATGGCTAACAGTAAGGTTACAGAGATATTGCATTCTTCTGCTTTAGAATTCATTGGGAAAACGTCAGGCAGTGGGAAGCGGAAAATGGTGCCCTGGTGGACAGATGAGTGTAAGGAAGCAATACAGGTAAGAAATAAGGCTTTTAAAAAGGTTAAGTCTACTTTCTCTTTCACTGATCTAGTTGAGTATAAAAAAGCCCAAGCTATGGTTAGGAGGGTGATTAGAAAGGCAAAGAGGGAGCGGTGGAGAGCATTTTGTGACACTATTGGAAGAGATACGGCAATTAATGAAGTGTGGGGGATGATTAGAAGAATGGGGGAATTAGGAGGGAATATTCCTTACCAGCTATCAAGTTTAATGATGAAGTCATGGGAACGGACAAGGAGAAAGCAGAAGCCCTTGCTACAGTGTTTGCCAGAATTCATACAACCCCGATTCCAAAAAAGTTGGGACAAAGTATAAATTGTATATAAAAATGGAATGCAATAATTTACAAATCTCAAAAACTGATATTGTATTCACAATAGAACATAGACAACATATCAAATGTTGAAAGTGAGACATTTTGAAATTTCATGCCAAATATTGGCTGATTTGAAATTTCATGACAGCAACACATCTCAAAAAAGTTGGGACGGGGCAATAAGAGGCTGGAAAAAGTTAAAGGTACAAAAAAGGAACAGCTGGAGGACCAAACTGCAACTCATTAGGTCAATTGGCAATAGGTCATTAACATGACTGGGTATAAAAAGAGTATCTTGAAGTGGCAGCGGCTCTCAGAAGTAAAGATGGGAAGAGGATCACCAGTCCCCCTAATTCTGCGCCGACACATAGTGGTGCAATATCCGAAAGGAGTATGACAGTGTAAAATTGCAAAGAGTTTGAACATATCATCATCTACAGTGCATAATATCATCAAAAGATTCAGAGAATCTGGAAGAATCTCTGTGCGTAAGGGTCAAGGCCGGAAAACCATACTGGGTGCCCGTGATCTTCGGGCCCTTAGACGGCACTGCATCACATACAGGCATGCTTCTGTATTGGAAATCACAAAATGGGCTCAGGAATATTTCCAGAGAACATTATCTGTGAACACAATTCACCGTGCCATCCGCTGTTGCCAGCTAAAACTCTATAGTTCAAAGAAGAAGCCGTATCTAAACATGATCCAGAAGCGCAGACATCTTCTCTGGGCCAAGGCTCATTTAAAATGGACTGTGGCAAAGTGGAAAACTGTTCTGTGGTCAGACGAATCAAAATTTGAAGTTCTTTATGGAAATCAGGGACGCCGTGTCATTTAGACTAAAAAGGAGAAGGATGACCCAAGTTGTTATCAGCGCTCAGTTCAGAAGCCTGCATCTCTGATGGTATGGGGTTGCATTAGTGCGTGTGGCATGGGCAGCTTACGCATCTGGAAAGACACCATCAATGCTGAAAGGTATATCCAGGTTCTAGAGCAACATATGCTCCCATCCAGACGATGTCTCTTTCAGGGAAGACCTTGCATTTTCCAACATGACACTGCCAAACCACATACTGCATCAATTACAGCATCATGGCTGCGTAGAAGAAGGGTCCGGGTACTGAACTGGCCAGCCTGCAGTCCAGATCTTTCACCCACAGAAAATATTTGGTGCATCATAAAACGGAAGATACGACAAAAAAGACCTAAGACAGTTGAACAACTAGAATCCTACATTAGACAAGAATGAGTTAACATTCCTATCCCTAAACTTGAGCAACTTGTCTCCTCAGTCCCCAGATGTTTACAGACTGTTGTAAAGAGAAAAGGGGATGTCTCACAGTGGTAAACATGGCCTTGTCCCAACTTTTTTGAGATGTGTTGTTGTCATGAAATTTAAAATCACCTAATTTTTCTCTTTAAATGATACATTTTCTCAGTTTAAACATTTGATATGTCATCTATGTTCTATTCTGAATAAAATATGGAATTTTGAAACTTCCACATCATTGCATTCTGTTTTTATTTACAATTTGTACTTTGTCCCAACTTTTTTGGAATCAGGGTTGTAGTATGAATAATGTGTCTGCTGAGGCTAGAGTGGCTAGGGAGGAATTGGTAAGGTTGCACCCTAATGTGTTAGAGAAAAAGATTATTACTGATGAGGCCTTTGATGCACCATTCTCTATGTTTGAGTTAAAGCGGGCCCTTAGGGGAGTTAGATCTACCTCTCCAGGCAAAGATGACATCTGTTATGTAATGGTGGATAAAGTAAGGCCTGAAGCACAAATGGTACTTTTGAAGCATTTTAATTTGATATGGGAAATGGGGACTATTCCCCTAGCTTGGAAACACTCTGTTGTGGTACCAATTTTAAAACCAGGTAAGGAAAAGAGCGAGGCAACAAGCTACAGGCCCATTGCGTTGACCTCTAACCTCTGCAAGTTAATGGAGCAGATGGTCACAGATAGGTTGACTTATGTCGTTGAAAAGAGAGGTTTAATTACCTCATGTCAGAGTGGGTTTCACAGGGGAAGGATGACTATGGACCCTGTGTTGTGCTTGGAGGATACTGTAAGGAAAGCTCAAGCAAACAAAGAGCAAGTCAATGCAGTTTTCTTTGACATAGAAAAGGCATATGATATGCTATGGCGTGAAGGACTCCTTATCAAGTTAGAGGTAATGGGAATAAGTGGTAGGCTGTATAACTGGGTCATGGACTTCCTGTTAAATAGGACCATTGAGGTGCGTGTTGGACAGTCATATTCTGGTACTTATCCTGTGGATAATGGAGTTCCACAGGGTAGTGTTTGCAGCCCTCTGTTGTTCAGTATAATGATTAATGATATTGGACGTTCATTGTATGCAGATGATGGAGCACTGTGGATTAGGGGCCGAAACTCAGTGTTCATTAGTCAGAAACTTCAGGCGGCGGTCAGTCTTGTGGAGAACTGGGGCGATAAGTGGGGTTTTCGTTTTTCAGTGGAGAAGACAGGTTATTTGTTTCACCAAGAGAAGACGTGTACCTCCTGTGCAAATTATTTTATATATGCAGCCGCTCAAACAGGTTGAGGTGGTGAGGTTCTTAGGGGTTTGGATGGATAGTAAACTTACTTTTAGAGATCACATTCAGAGAGTTGTTGTCAAGTGTAAAAAGGCAGTAAATATACTTAGGTGTCTAGTGGGGAGTGATTGGGGTGCCACTATGATGGCATTAAAACGTGTCTATATAGCACTTATTAGATCGTCACTGGATTATGCGTGCATTGCGTATGGATCGGCAGCAAAGACACACTTATTGAAACTTGATGTGGTCCAGGCACAGGCCTTGCGAGTGTGCAGTGGGGCATTCACAACCTCTTCAGTCCCTGCACTTCAGGTTGAAGCAGGGGAGATGCCATTGGCTTTAAGGCGGCAGCAGTTGGGGATGGTGTACTGGACGAACCTGCAGGGTTATAAAGGGGATCATCCAACCAAGCATATCCTTAATCAATGTTGGGAGCATGGCAAGGCAAACTTTAATAGTTTTGGGTGGGTTGGAAATGATCAGGCTGGAGAGCTTGGCTTAACCAAGGTGGCCCATAGCTCTGTGGTACCACTGCCAGCTATTCCCCCCTGGTTTTTTATTATGCCTGAGGTGGATCTTAACCTGGTGAAGATGCGCGAGGAAGCTGAGGATGATAGTAATGTGAAATATTTAACCAACTTTCACATTCGCAATAACTATCCTGAAGGGGTTCAAATTTTTACAGACGGCTCTAAAGACCCTGAAACTAGGAAAACTGCAGCTGCGGTTTTTATCCCACAGTATAAGACAAAAATAGCAAAAAGGACGTCTGACCACCTTGCAGTTTATTCAGTGGAGTTATTTGCCATCTATCTTGCTTTAATGTGGATTGATGACACTAAATCTAGATTCAATGTCATATGTTCTGACTCCCTGTCAGCATTGAATAGTATCCTTCACGGCAAGTCTAAGTGTAGGCCTGATTTACTTTGTGAGGTACTTCAATATCTTTTTAGACTACACCAGCAAGACATTTTAGTAAATTTCCTATGGGTTCCATCCCATTCGGGCATTGCAAGAAACGAGGCTGTGGATCAGCTTGCCAAAGAGGCTTTGAAATCTGAAATCCAGTCTAACATCCCACTAAGCAAAGCGGAGGTCAAGGTTATTATATTCAGGAAAATGTTGGGTGCATGGCAGGGGCAGTGGGATGGGGAAAGTAGGGGCAGCTTTCTACGAGCAATTCAAAAACAGGTCCCTTCAAGAAGACTGGGCAGCGGTAGCCGTAGAGAAGAACAAGTAATCACAAGGCTTAGAATAGGTCATAGTAGATTAAATGGCAACCTCCACACAATTGGCAAACATGCCACTGGTCACTGCATCTACTGTCAGGAAAGAGAGACTGTAAATCACGTGTTATTAGAATGCCAAGCTTATAGTGTCCAGAGAGCAATTCTGTTAGAACGAGTTAGAGAGCTAGGGGAGACTAGGCTCACACTTGATAGGTTACTTGCCTTCTCAGTACCATCTGCTTGGAAGCATGTTTTTGAGTTCCTTAAAAATACAGGCCTTTTAGGTAGGATTTAGTGTATTTATTGTTTTTTTTTTTTTGGTCACTCCTCCATTGAAACTCCAACTAGATAGTGTCGCAGTTCCGCAAAAATACAGTTGGTGGCGGTAATGCACCATAGTGGATGCCAACCGCCATTAAACCTGAAAGAAGAAGAAAACTGCTTTCCAGTTGGTTCGTTTGAATAGGGGGCGTGTCAGTCCTCCTCCATTCAACTAGCAAGCACAACGCTGTGCGGGAGTTTACTTTGCGCCCATACAGTTCCTATTTCGTTCTTCTCTGTCATCTTTTCACAAAGTAGTGGTAGTAGTTTTTGTTGAGTTGAGCTTGTTCGTTTCATTTACTTGTTGATTTGTGTAGATAAGTCAGCTAGTTACAGCAGTCTGCCTGTGCTAGCCTGCTATTATTAAGACTAGGAGACTGTGCTAGCTAGTTGAATTGCCAGCCTAGGCAGGCAGCCAGCCACTAAGCATAACCCACACAGACGTTATTAAAACATTTTATTAACTAGTACGTAACACCAAAAGACATGCATAGGTGGCTCATTAAAAAGCAGACCTCGTCCGCCCCTGTCGCTGCGCAAGCTTCTGACTCCGCTGTTGAGCCCAGCACCGCTGCTGCCAACGCGGAGCAAAGCCCTTCACAGGATCTGAATAGGTCTGCGCCATCCTGCAGTTCTGTGGCCGCTTCAGGAACTCAAAACCCCTGCATTTCATAAAGTACGCAGTCCTCCCAAACCTCTGATGTGCACGTCCCTTCCGACTTAAATATGGATAGCCCGTCCCAGCCTATTTTAACTAATTACCCCAAGCGCCCATTTGGACAAACCCTTCGGTGCTTTAGTGCAAGCTGGTATCATTCTCGACCGTGGCTCGAGTATTCCATTATCCGCGATGCCAGCTTTTGCTTTGCCTGCCGCAAATTTAACATTTCACATTCGGACCGCGAGGATATATTTACCAAACGTGGCTTCACAAATTGGAAAAAAGCCCTTGAAAAAGACGCCGGCTTCCGAAAACATGCGTCGAGTCTCCCGCACGTCAGATCAATGTCTGCGTGGCAGGAATACCAGCGTCGGGCAGAGACGGGTGAAAGCATAGCTCACCTGCTGGGTCAAACGCAGATAGAAAAAATGTGAAGAGCATTGGGGAGGCCGTTCAGTTCCTGGCTGTCAATGAACTGGCTCTGCGTGGTCACAATCACGAGGGTGGGGAGGAGGGACTTTTCCTGAAGTTTTTTGAATATACAGTCAGAAAAGATGAGAAATTGGCAGAAATTGTAAAACATATCCCAGACAATGCAAAATACACGTCAAACGTAATACAAAATGAAATAATTGAAACCCTCACCAAAATGGTGCTAAACAATATCCAAGCCAGATACGAGAAAGCAGACTCTCCTGGACTTTGCATTAAAAGTGATGGTACCAGAGATCGCTGTAACATAGAGAATTTGTCTGTAGTAATTAGATTTGTCCAAAACTCTGTCCCCAAGGAACACCTAATTGGATTAATTGAACTACATCAGCTTGATGCTGAGTACATTTCCGACCACATTCTTTCACATTTGACCAGTGGTGTAGTGGGGGTACGCGATTCGTGACGTCATCGATTTGATATCATGTCAGAAGCGTAGCCTTTGTTTGGTATGAATGATTTGTATAAATGTTACGTTCTTTTAACAACACAAGAGGGCACAAGAAGACACTTTTTTCAGACATTTTTATGTGTGCAATTTTCATTCGTGTTTGTCAGTACAGCCCAACTGTTATGGCGAAAAGCCGCGGTTTATTTTGTCTCCAATAAATATGCCGAAATGGCTAAAGAGGAACAAATTCGCCTTCTTCCGAATGCATCGTCGTAGACAGCACCACTCTGCTGCTGGAACTCAACATAAACCTTGCATAGGTTTAACATGGACTATCAGGCGTGAAGCCAAAATATTGGAAATTATGATACACAAACACCTTTGTTCATGTTCGATTCATGTTCATTTGAGCCGAGCTGCATTCGGAATTCGATATTTTTACTAGCCTACTTACTGCCGTGGCAACAGCTACAGCATGTGTCCAGAAGTTCAAAAAAAAGTCACGTCACTCACATCGCATACAAACCAGCAATGGGCTGAAATTTATTATAAAAGGCACCAATCGAGGCGGCACGGTGGTGTAGTGGTTAGCGTTGTCGCCTCACAGCAAGAAGGTCCTGGGTTCGAGTCCCGGGGCCGGCGAGGGCCTTTCTGTGTGGAGTTTGCATGTTCTCCCTGTGTCCACATGGGTTTCCTCCGGGTGCTCCTGTTTCCCCCACAGTCCAAAGACATGCAGGTTAGGTTAACTGGTGACTCTAAATTGACCGTAGGTGTGAATGGTTGTCTATGTGTCAGCCCTGTGATGACCTGGTGACTTGTCCAGGGTGTACCCTGCCTTTCGCCCATAGTCAGCTGGGATAGGCTCCAGCTTGCCTGCGACCCTGTAGAAGGATAAAGCGGCTAGAGATAATGAGATGAGAATGAGATGAGGCACCAATCGAATAAATCAAGCATTCAGTCTGGTGCGATTGAGGCACCTGCGTATACAAAATACATGACATGCTTCTTAAAGACTTGAGTATTTCTTTAAATTTATTGTCATTTCACATTTTTGGATGTACAACAAAACACTAAACAGGAAGGCCACAAAGATTATGAATTTCAAATCATATATATAATACAGTATGTGGTGAAATTATCCGCGTAAGGATGACCAGGCAGGCAATTATCAGTTCTGTTGCCCTCTCGGTGCTGCTACCATGAACGCCCGGAAATCACACACGCACACACACACATCTCGGCTGCGTTTAGAATGCATTCTACTTTGCGTCGCTACGTTTTACGTAACGTTCGATTGGGGGGGGGGGGCATTGATGATGAGCACAAAGGCACGTGTCACTTACTGTAGAGCGTATAAACTCAGGCCATTGAATGACAGTTTGTTTGTTTTTTAATCTCACCTCGGGAGAAGTGGGTGGACGGCGTACCCCCGCGTACCACGCCCACTACACCCCTGCATTTGACTGACCTGGGCTACAGACCAGACAATTTAGTGTGTCAGTGCTATGATGGTGTGTCTGTTATGTCTGGGGGAAGGGGTGGTGTCCAAGCTTTGTTGCAAAACAAAGTGGGGAAGTACATTCCATACGTGCACTGCTACAACCACCAGCTCCATTTGGCAGTGGTTCACGCAATGGAAGCAGAACCCCTGGCAAAGAAGTTCTTTGACTGGTCAAATTCTTTAAACACATTTTGTCACAGACATTATGTTGCACACACATACAACACACCTACACTGAAACGACTACTGGAAATACGGTGGACCAGTCATTATGAGGTCACGAAGTCCATTGTCACCAATGAGGACACAATCAGAGGGCTTCTCTCAGATGTAGCAGAGGATGACACTGCTCCTTTTGACATCAGCACAGAGGCATTGGGTCTTTCGACCCAATTAAAACGACAGTGTTTCTTTAACACAGGAAAGTTCCTCCTTCAGGTCCTTGGTGCACTGAAACCATGCCATTCTGCAGGCCCAAGCAGTGGATATGTGCACTGCTGGGGAGGTGGTGACAGCTTCACTGGCTACTCTGAAGGAGATGAGGAGTGACTCATTCTGGCAGGAGCATTTCTCTCAGGGTGGAAGTAGGCCTACCAATTCGCCCCCACCTAAAGGAAAACGCAAAGTTAATTCACAGCTTGGTGATAGCGTTGTCTTGTCAACACTTGGGCATTCTGATGACCAAATAGCTCCTAATCAAACTTTTAAAAGGGCCATGTTAAACATTCTTGACAGAGCTATTGTAGAGATGGAGACAAGATTCTCTCAGAGAAATGTTGAACTGATGAGGTCCACATCATTTCTCCTGCCAAAATCAAAGTCCTTTCTTGAGCCCTCTCTCCTGAAACCACTTCAGGTGCTTGCAGGCACAGAGCTTAACAGCATAAGCTTGCAAAATGAAATTTCTGTGGCAAAAGCAATGTTGCTCAATAAATTGTCAACTGATGCTAACCTCTCTGAAGCATGCAAATGCATTCAGCAGTACAAAGAGGCCTTCCCCATATTGCTTTCAATATATGTCACAGCACTTGTCATTGGCGTGTCTTCAGCTGCATGCGAAAGCTCTTTCTCCACCTTGAACCGCATCCTCACTCCACTACGCAGAACAATGCTGCATTCAAGGAAGAAAAATTTAGTCATTCTGGCACATGAGAAGGAAATCACAGAAAATCTAGACATGAATGAATTTGTTTCAGAATTTGCTAAGCGTAACCGCAGACTTGTACTGTAGATAATGGTCCAGGTCAAAGGTCAGCTATTCATGAAGACCAGTAGATGGTGCATCCCAACATTTTCAATGTCAACATTTAAATTTCGATTCAGCATAGCCAGGCTTTTCAAAAAAAGTTAGTTTAGTTTTTTTTTCTTTACAAAAAAAAACAAACAAAAAAACAAAACAAAAACTTCATAAAAAAATTCTACACTGTTAACAAAATTGACAGTCATGATTTATGCTAGTGTGACCATATTTTGATTACCGAATTGAATTATTATTATTATTATTATTATTATTATTATTATTATTATTGGACTATTAGGCCTAGTAATTGTAGTAGTGGTTTTCCACCAATTTTTCAGGTATTGTTTTCTGCCCCCCCAGATGAGCTAACTGCCCACCCACACATGCCATTCTGGTCACACTTCTGCCTTCCCGTGTTTTTACACGAGGTTTAACCAATCTTCCCATGGCTCTTCCACGAGGGTCACCAAAAAACATCCCATAAACAAAAGTCTACGATAAAAACGTCCCATGCCTCTACACGAGGATTACCAATAACATAACCAAAATAATAAACAACTGTTTTTTTTTTTTTTCTGATACTACCAACCACCCTAGTAACACAGAACGTTAATGTACCGTTAGCCTATGGTTCTCTAAAGGTTTGTTAGAACGTAACCAGCAGCTAACATTTAGAGAACGTTTCCTCATGGTTATGCAGAAACCTAACGAAGCCAAACGTCCCCGAAACGTTGAGGTAACTAACCAACTGAAACGTTATCATTTGGTTACACTATAACCTCCACACAACGTTATGTTTGGTTGTTTTTTTGTTGTTCTGAGAACTATACGATGCACATTACCCAGAATTCTCTGTGCTTTCAAACAGCTCTAAGGCAAATAACAAAATGGCGGACTTAATGGATGTTACGATAGCCCTTTTATTTAGCTATTTGAAAATTTCACAGAGTCTCCTTGTTGGATTTAGAACTACCAGCGCCAGTGTACGTTATCTGGATTTACAGTACGTGCGATCAGGTAATGTGTTATTTTATTCTGGTTGTTTGAGTTCTATGATGCAATGTATGTTTCACTATTCACCTAGCAGTTAGCTGCTATGCATGCAACCATCTCTATCTCCAGTCACCGGCTACGTTATACGAAGTGAACCGTTGTTGGTATCTCTAAAACAAGTCTTTTCCAGTCTCCCATCTGACAAAGAACTCGTACATAATTCTTTCACCTTTGTTGTGATTTAGCACGCTCTTGATATAGTGCTATGTAGCATACCTTAGCATGGCTAACGCCATAGCGCCGAGGTTACGCATTCCCCATATTGATATACATGTCGTGTAGGTGACGGTGTTCTCTGTTAAAATGTCTGTGTATTTGTGCCTCAGAACGGCGGCATAACAGCAGTACGGATTTCCCCATATATTATTTGACGAAATATGTTGGTGGATAAAACCTCAAGTGAGGGCCTACTTTTGTAGGCTGCAAAGATCAGCAACACGTTTACTGCAGTACTCTGTTAGCCTAGCTCACTCAAACCACATTGCTTAGAGTTTAGAATATCGCACGAGACAAGCATTGTAGTTCAGAGGTTGCACAGAAAACGTAACGTAACTTTTATTGTCTGTCGAAAAACAACACTTTGTTGGTGTGAAGGGTTGTCATAAAAGTTAATAATCATCATGTATTAAATCCAATGGATAAGGGAATCTGAACTATAAAATAAGTTATCTCTCCGTTGACTTCCATACATTATTTTTTTTTTCTTTGTTCCCATGGGGTCTACAGGAAGAAACGAGACCTAGCCACTGTAAGTTGTTGATTGGTCAGGTTGCCTGACGCAACGGCATGTGACGCAAAACGAATGCTCCTCATTGGCTGGACAGATGGATAAGAGGACGTAGGTGCGTGTAGTAAAGTCACTACCCGGAACTTGGATTGTTGAAGTTGGATTTGGAAACAAACATCTCTGTTGGAAGTACTGAAGCCTACGTTCTGTTCAAGTACTCTACTTTCGAAAAGGTAATTTGTGATTTCGTTCTGGTTGTGGTTATACCTTAAAGGAGAATTCCGTCTGTTTTGCAAATATGTCTCAAACTTTTGTGGTCAAGGAAAGTTGGCAGTAGCACAAACCGTGAGAAAAATCCATCCCGTCTAAAAAAAAAAAAAAAGTTATGCATATAGCTGCTACGCGGATTTCAATTGAAACGGTGGCTACGGGGCAGCCTTTCAACATTTGTATATTCACATAACTTGTTTCAAAATGGTTTTCATGGGATTGCCCGTGGTGTGTGGACCCTGATGTTTGAAAACATTGCACATTTACTGCATTAGCTAGCACATAGGTGTATAAATTTTGAACTTTTCAAGCCAGCACATACCTTTGTTGCCTTCTGGATTCCCCAGAAGTCAGCGCTGAGCTCATCAAATGCTTCACCGGTGCTCAGCACTGACTTCAGGGGAATCAAAAGTTCAAAATTTTATTTGCAAAACAGCCAGAATTCTCCTTTAAAGGATATGTGCAGTATTTTGAACATGAAGCTCCTTTCTGAGTGCTTTGCAATGTAATAGAGTGGTCCTCACTGATTTTGTTATGTTTGCTGCTGTCTCAGTTATTTGGCAAATTTGGGGTATGTCTCAGCCTGCTTCAGAATGGCAAGATATGGGCTTATGCACATATCTTTTAATGTAATTTTGAGTTCCATGTTGCAATGTCCATGGAAAGCATTGTAACAGTTGTATCTTTTTTTTTAGCAACGCTTCACTCTGCAATGTTTTTGGATTTTGATAAAGTTAAGTCATTCATTGAATGATGAACGTGTTTTTAGTATCATCAATTGACTTGTGGCATTACTGTGTACTGTGCCAATGTGCTGTTAATGTGTTAGTCATTTAGTTTTGTCATTGCAGTCACATTGTATTTCCCCACAATGAGTGAAAAGCGATTGGCCAGACAAGCCTACACAAAGAGATGGAAGAGGGTGCGGCGAGAGGTGGAAGCGGTGCGAAAGGCTTTGAGAGCAGAAATGCAAGAGGAGAAGGACGCACTAGACGCTTCACGGGTAGAGCAGGCTATGCAAGAAGCGGCCAGGCTTCGTCAACATCAGCAGCAACTGCAAGAACAATCTGTACTACTGGCAGAGGAGAATGAAGAAGAGCCAGAGTGCATGGCAGTACCAACAAGCAGTAGTGTTGGTACTGAGTTTGCATCAGATGCGCTGTGGAGCACACCCATGAATGTGGAGGATAGCAGTGACACCAGTGACTCTTACATTGAGGAAAACGACCCACAAAGCTCACTAAAGGACTTTTTACAACACTGGGCCTTAAAACACCAGATTACACACTCTGCACTTGATGACCTTCTTGTAGGATTAAAAGCCAATGGACACACAGAGTTGCCTTCAACAGCAAGAACCCTTCTCTCAACCCCAAGAGACATCAGGTCAACTCCGGTATCAGGAATGGAGTATGTTCACTTTGGTTTAAGGAGAGCTATTGAAGCACAACTAAACCACTACCCACAAGAGGTTCTGAAAAAAATAACCACCCTGGAGTTGTCTCTGAACATTGATGGTGTTCCACTGTTCAAAAACAGCAAGACCACTCTGTGGCCTGTCTTGTGTGCCATCCATCTGAGTCCAACTCATGTTTTTCCTGTCACCTTAACATCTGGTCCTGCTAAACCTAATGATTTGGAGTTTCTCAACGATGTAGTTGCAGAAATGAAGGATCTGCTTGAAAACGGAATTCAAAGGAAAATGGTTGTCATGCGCTGTGTTGTATGTGATGCGCCTGCCAAGGCAATGGTCAAAGCAACAAAACTGTGCACAGGATACTATGGATGTGACAAATGTGCACAGAAAGGGACATGGGAAGACGGCCGTGTAACATACCCTGATGTCCAAAGCACCCTGCGAACCAATGACCTGTTCAGAAGAGAGATGGCTGTCAAGGAAACTGAGGGCTATACAGTGTCCCCATTCCTGCAACTTCCCATTGATATGATCAAAATGTTTCCCATTGATTACATGCACCAAGCTTGTTTAGGTGTCATGAGGAAACTGTTAGTGGAATAGGTGAGGGGAAGCAGGAAGGTGAGACTGTCGACTACACAGCTCCAGGAGGTCAGCAGAAGACTGTGTGGTTTGAGAGAATATATATACCAAGTTGCTTTACCAGAAAGCCCAGGAGCTTGGAAGAAGTCGACCGCTGGAAAGCTACAGAGCTGCGCCAGTTTGCCCTGTATACAGGAAAAGTAGTGCTCAAGGGCATTCTGTCCAGGCCACTGTACAGGCATTTCATGGCTTTCAGTGTGGCACTGAACATTTTGGTTTCTCCCAACCTAGCCGGCAAGTATGCAGACTAAACCTGATGGTGTATTTTGTGTCACAGACTGCAGAGCTGTATGGCAGACACTTCATGGTGTATAATGTGCACAGCATGCTCCATTTAACAGATGAAGCAGAAACCTTTGGATGCCTTGATGCATGCAGCGCCTTCCAGTTTGAAAACTACTTGGGCAAGCTGAAACGTCTGGTCCGATCAGGGAATAGACCACTAATTCAAGTGGCTAAAAGGCTCTCGGAGATGGACCAGGATCAGACTCCCACAGCTCCAGCACCGAAAAAGAAAACCCAAAGACCAAACAATGCATACATTTTGGCAGGTGCCAAATGTTGTGAGGCCATTGAAGAAAGGAATGACATGGTTTTGTGCAAGGTCTTTCAGAGGGTGGATCCTCTGTTCACAGATCCTTGTGATTCAAGAATCATTGGGTGCTTCAGAGTGAAAAGGAGTGAGTGTGTCATGAAGCTGGTGCCAGAATGTGAACTCACAAAACAGGCCTTGATGATTGAGGAGCCACAGAAACAGACTAATGTTTTCATGACAGTCCTGCATGATTTTTAGGAGACATCCACACACGCAATTTAACCATCACAATGATTTTTTTTGGAGGAATCCTTTTAGGGTAATTGCTGTGTACACTTGCAAAATATGATACAAAATGTGTTTTGCTAATGGGAGATTCTGTGTTTTAGCCATGTAAAAAGGATGGATTGGGAAAATATGTCCATCTTAATGCCATGTTTATTTGTAATGTTTTCTTAAAACCAAATAGACTGTTTCACACCTACAGGAGTTTTCATAGGCCAGCCAAGGGAACTAATACCTTTTGCTCCATTTTGCTAATGATGCCTTTGTTTTCACAGATGAGCTTCACTGTTGTTGAGTTCACAGACAATGCTATTGAGGTTGTGCCATCTTCATGGCTTGGACACACTTCTGAGGTACGAGTCTTTTTTTTGTCGATACATAGCAAATATGTATGCTTACATATATGCCTATATACTTTTGATAGCAAATATATATATATATATATATATATATATATATATATATATATATATATATATATATATATATATATATGCTTGTTATATATATTTTTTAATTATATATATTTTTAGCATGGCATGGTCTGCTACTGGACGACACACAATGTGCGATTGCATGTTGTGAAGTGCCGAGCACCAAATACAACTTGGGCCAAACATCCCGTTAAGAAAACCTGGTACGAAACAGGTGAGCTATCGCTGCTATGCACTACATAGAATATACTGAATTGTTCTCTCTATGGCAGCACTGGGTTTTTTTTTTTTGTGCTACTGACTAAAAGTCATTTTCCATAGATTCATACGCCAAAGCTGAACAGAAGTGTTTGCAATTGATGGAGTCCTCAAGTGTTGAGACAGAGGATGATGTGAACGCTTTTGCAATAAGGCAGCGTAAGCGCCCAAGGAGGTTTGTCTCCGAATCCTCTGATGATGGTAAGCTCTCTTCACTAATGACAACATTAGTTACTCAATTCAGTGTTCATTTTCAAGTCATTTACAAGAAATTTACATTGCACATTGTATGGTCTTTCCTTCCAGATGATTCTGCTCCAGTGGTAGCAGCAACCAAGAAGCAACCCAAGACTCTGACTGTGCCTGGAAGCCCTGTGTGTAAGTTAACAGTTCCCAAATCATCATTCATAGCTTGGAGCTAACATTCATGATGAATAACCGGTGCATATTATGTGACTGATCTGATGTTTGTGTGCTCTTTTCAGGTCGGCAGGACCCAATGCCCCTACCACCACAATGTAAGTGTTTTTCAATTTATTTGTAAATGTCTAATGTATTATCATAGGTTCTTCTTTTGCAAATACCATGTATAAGAAACCCCCCCCCCCCCCCCCCCCCCAATAAATGACTTAACATCCATATGCACCATCTTTTCAGGGTCAACACCAGCCGGGACTGGAGCCAGTCCTCACCACCCTAGCCCAAGTCCTGTTGACCCTGTTCAAGGTACAGTTGCTTTCAAGTTCCCATTTACAGATGTTGGAATACAAAGTCATGAACAGGAAAACTAACATTTTCTTTTTGAAAACTTCAGCCAGCAGCCAGGCACTACACCCAATTCAGTCAGCCAGGCACCTCCAAGAGTCACTGGAAACCTCTTTTGACTCTGTTCAAGGTACAGTTGCTTTCAAGTTCCCATTTACAGATGTTGGAATACAAAATCATGAACAGGAAAACTAATATTTTCTTTTTGAAAACTTCAGCCAGCAGCCGGACGCTTCATAACGGATAGAGTGTCTCGGCTATCGCAGCCATGTTTGAGAGAAGTAAGTACTTTTATACACACTTAACTAGTTCACTCACTCAGGAAAGTACATTATAAATTACAACTTCCATCACATTTGTCCCCATAGTCACAGAGGCCCACATGAGTCGCTTGATGCGGAGGATCGAGGCGAAGTTTGACAGGACCGAGGCTAGGTTTGACAAGATCGAGTCATTGGTGGAGACCAACACCCCGACACACACGCCTCAACTCCAGCAAGAAGATGTGGTGTTGGCTAAACCATGCAGCATGGTGATGGAGCTGCTGGAGTTGGATAGGAGTCTGGAACAACCAGACAAGAGGAACAAGATGGTAATTTGCCCTGTCTGTCTGTCTGTCTATAATATGTGTGTATTGTATAAGCTCGCTACAGTAATTTTCATTGTATAATTATTTTTATTTTTTTACAGCAACATTTTCTTGAAACTGTCGGAGGAGCAGGTTTAGGGGCAGCCATTCATTCACCGTATGCTACGCCGAGTGGCAAATAATGAGGTACTCGCCCAGTACAGCTTGCGGGGCAGACGGGCCAAAATGTCCTTTGATGACCTCATTCTGTGCAAGATTATAAAGGGTAGGTGTTTATATTGATCACATCACTTTTATGTCATGCTTGACTGATTAGGTTTTGATGTGTAACTTTCCTTTATTTTGCCTTCTAGCTGCATGTGTCAAAAAATTTCCCGGCCATACGGAAGCTGAAGTGGAGGAATGCCTTGGGCAGACTCTAAAATTTGCACCACACAGACGGTATACTTCTGCTCTCTAATTTGGTGCAATCACAGAAATTTCGTGGTTGGTAGTAGGGTGGTTTATCATGCTTTTGTGGACATGTGCTCATTGTTCTTGTTTTTAAACATTTTGTTCCTTTTTCTTTTCAGATCAGCTGGTCAGCAGCAACGGATGGACAATTGAATTGTGAACAGTGAATTTTTATTCTTTTTTGTGAACAGTGATTTTTATTCTATTTTGTTTTTGTTATTGAATGCACAGTTACACTTTAAAAAACTGTTATTTCTATTTTATTCTGTTTTGAATGTGTTTTATTGAATGCACCGTTTCAGAAACTTTTCTATTTTATTCTGTTTTGTATATATATGATTGTTTTATTGAATGCACCATTACACTTTCAGAAACTTTTCTTTTATTTTTTATTTTCAAACATTTTTTTATTCAAATTTGTTATTGATATTTTATCTCATTAAACTTTCAAGACCTGCCAAATTTGCCTGTTCATTCATCACTGACAGTTTTCTCATGTAGATGTGCTAGCAGTTATGTGTTGATGTTGCTAATTAGTTGCAAGCAAAATCTAACCAAAACATAACATTCTACAATGTCAGGGGGACGTTAGGCTAACATTCAGGAACCAAACATGCAACCAGCAAGGTTAGGGGAAGGGCAGGGGAAGGTTGTTGTTGTAACCAACAGGAAACATTTGGGCAATGTCAGAAAAACTTTCCATGGCAACCACATGGCAACCAAGTGGCAACCAAACCTAACGTATATGCACCATATAGGCAACCAAAGGCATACGTGTCCAGAACGTTCTGGGAACATAAAATTGTTACTAGGGCAGGCAGTCCCAGCAAACACAAAAACGTTTATATAACGTTGTATAAATGTTTGAACTTCTTTACCTTTCCTTCCTGTCAACTTGTTTGTACATTATTGCTGAATCAGTAAACATTTCAATAGAGAAGCCTTTTCAATTGTCTCGCTCAATAGAAAGGTACACAGAAGACCACGTTTTCTAAAGCACGATCTCGTTCACATGACACGTGGTATGTATATAAGCATATAAAAAGGTCTCGTACACACCAGCAAGCATTGCGAGACTACAAAAATGGTGGCACCCTGTCGCCGAACGCAAACAAGCCACGTGACCGCAAAACGTAATTTCTATGAAACGGAACAAAAAATCTGAAATTTTTCTCCATTTGGAAAACCGGAGATTTTCAAGAATTGTCTTAAATATCTGGATAAATCCGGAAGACTTTCATCTATAGTCAATTTAGAGCCACTAATTAGCCTAACCTGCATGTTTTTGGACTGTGGGGGCAACCAGAGCACACCCATGCAGACACTGGGAACACGCAAACTTGACAAGACAGCCCCCGTCAGCAACTGGGTTCAAACCCAGAACCTTCTTGCTGTGAAGCAACAGTGCCGCCTTAAGCATGTGAAACTTGAAAATAACTACAAAATAACGTTTATAAAATGAAAATTTGTGGACAATTTTTTCGTTTTATAAACGTTTGAAAAAACGTTATATAAACGTTTGAAAAACATTCTGGAAACCATCATACAACATTCTGGAAATGTTTCAGAAACGTTTTTTAAAACATTGTATAAACGTTTCTTAAAACCATTTAAAAACAATAGTAAAACATTTCTTTAATGTTTTAGAAACTTTATTAGAAACATGTTAATACCTCATCTCATTATCTCTAGCCGCTTTATCCTTCTACAGGGTCACAGGCAAGCTGGAACCTATCCCAGCTGACTACGGGTGAAAGGTGGGGTACACCCTGGATAAGTCGCCAGGTCATCACAGGGCTGACACATAGACACAGACAACCATTCACACCTACGGTCAATTTAGAGTCACCAGTTAACCTAACCTGCATGTCTTTGGACTGTGGGGGAAACCGGAGCACCCGGAGGAAACCCATGTGGACACGGGGAGAACATGCAAACTCCACACAGAAAGGCCCTTGCCGGCCCCGGGGCTCGAACCCAGGACCTTCTTGCTGTGAGGCAACAGCACTAACCACTACACCACCGTGCCGCCCATGTTAATACCTGTTAAACTTATAATATAACAACACATTTTTGTTATTGCACTTAAGTTTATTTCATTCTGTAGCTTTCCCTAGGTGTGGGTGGAGCACAGAGGACGGCAGGACAGAGATCAGGTTCAACAAATAGTTTTATTGCTTCCACTTTTCAGGGAACACAATCTGTTTGACACAGACACACGCACACATCAGGTGTCTGGTTCGGGAGAGATCTCCTCTGCTCTCGCTCTCCCTCCCTAAATAGGGCGCGGTCCCTGGGAAGACACACAAACACAGGTTAATTGCTCTCAGGTGAAGTGATTCTGCCACTTACCTTCCCTGACTCCGCCCTCCTGTCACAGACCGGTGCTTGACCACGCCCCCGCTGCCACATACCCCCACCGCCCGACTCAAGCCGGGCAGCCGTCCGGCCCGCAGCCGACTCCCCCCCCCCTTGACGGGAGAGGAAGTCCGCCACGACCATCTGCGCCCCCGGCCTGTGGACCACCTTGAAATTAAAGGGTTGGAGCGCCAGATACCAACGGGTGATCCGCGCGTTGGCATCTTTCATGCGGTGGAGCCACTGGAGGGGCGCGTGGTCCGAACAGAGGGTGAAAGAGCGCCCCAGCAGGTAGTACCGGAGGGCGAGGACCGCCCATTTGATCGCCAGGCACTCCTTTTCAATCGTGCTGTAGCGCCCCTCACGCACTGACAGCTTCCGGCTGATGTATAGGACCGGGCGATCCTCCCCCTCCACCTGCTGGGACAAAACGGCCCCCAGCCCTCTGTCCGACGCATCCGTCTGTAACATAAAAGGGAGAGAGAAGTCAGGGGAGTGTAAAAGTGGCCCCCCACACAGTGCAGCCTTTACCTCCGAGAAAGCCCGCTGGCACTGCTCCGTCCACTGGACCGGATCTGGCGCCCCCTTTTTAGTGAGGTCAGTCAGCGGGCTGGTGACGTCCGAATAATTAGGTATAAACCTACGATAGTAGCCAGCCAGCCCCAGGAACTGTCTCACCCCCTTTTTGGTCTTGGGCCTCGGGCAGGCCACAATCGCTGCTGTCTTATTAATTTGGGGACGCACCTGCCCGTTGCCCAAGTGGAAGCCCAGATACCGTACTTCCACCCGCCCAATCGCACACTTCTTTGGGTTGGCCGTGAGTCCCGCCCGTCTCAGCGACCTAAGGACGGCCCTCAGGTGTTGCAGGTGCCGCTGCCAGTCGTTACTATAAACGATAATGTCGTCCAGGTAGGCGGCCGCATAGGTGGCGTGGGGCCGGAGGACCCGGTCCATCAGCCGCTGAAACGTAGCGGGCGCCCCAAACAGCCCAAACGGAAGTGTGACGAACTGGTGTAAGCCGAACGGTGTGGAAAAGGCCGTTTTCTCCCGGGATAATGGAGTCAAGGGGATCTGCCAATATCCCTTTGTTAAATCCAGTGTCGAGTAAAAGCGAGCCGTGCCTAGTCGATCGAGCAGCTCATCAATACGAGGCATTGGGTACGCGTCGAATTTAGACACCGCGTTGACTTTTCTATAGTCCACACAGAACCGGACCGAGCCGTCGGCCTTGGGAACCAAGACCACCGGGCTGCTCCAGTCGCTGTGGGACTCCTCGACGATGCCCATTTCGAGCATGGCCTGAAGTTCTTCCCGAACCACCTTTTTTTTGTGTTCGGGTAGTCTATAAGGGCGGCTACGCACTACCACCCCCGGGGGTGTCTCTATGTGGTGTTCTATGAGGTTAGTGCGACCGGGCAGGGGCGAGAACACATCCGAAAACTCGGCCTGCAACTGGGCGACCTCCGTGAGTTGGGTCGGGGAGAGGTGGTCTCCACAGGGGACCGGAGAGGTACGTGATGCCAAATTCCCTTTTTGAACCTCCGGCCCCAGCTCCGCCTTCTCCGGAACTACCGACACCAACGCCACGGGGACCTCCTCGTTCCAGAGTTTGAGCAGATTGAGGTGGTAAATCTGTAGCGCCCCACCCCTGTCTGTTCGCCTCACCTCATAGTCGACGTCCCCGACTCGCCGTGTGACCTCAAAGGGTCCTTGCCACTTGGCGATTAATTTGGAGCTCGACGTGGGCAAGAGTACGAGTACTTTATCTCCCGGTGTGAACTCTCTAAGGCGCGTACCCTTGTTGTACAGGCGGGCTTGCCGTTCCTGGGCCTGCCGCAAATTCTCCTGAGTTAGGTGGGTGAGCGTGTGGAGTTTTGCGCGCAGGTCCATAACGTACTGAATTTCATTCTTACTTTGTGAAGGTCCCTCCTCCCAATTTCCCCGCAGCACGTCCAGGATGCCGCGCGGCTTACGCCCATATAATAATTCGAACGGGGAGAACCCCGTGGAGGCTTGAGGGACCTCTCGCACTGAGAACAGCAAGGGTTCGAGCCACTTATCCCAATTACGTGCGTCCTCACTTACGAATTTCTTAATGATATTTTTGAGGGTGCGGTTGAACCGTTCTACTAAACCGTCCGTTTGTGGGTGATACACACTGGTGCGGATCGGCTTAATCCCCAATAACCCATACAGTTCGCGTAGTGTTCGTGACATAAACGTAGTGCCTTGATCAGTCAGAATCTCTTTCGGGATTCCAACTCGGGAGATGACGCGGAAGAGTGCCTCTGCAATACTGCGTGCTGAGATATTGCGCAGAGGCACCGCTTCCGGGTATCGTGTTGCATAGTCCACTAGAACTAATATAAAGCGGTACCCTCGTGCTGACCGATCTAATGGCCCGACGAGATCCATCCCAATTCTTTCAAACGGGGTCTCGATTAACGGTAGAGGGCGCAATGGCGCTTTTGGAATGGCCGCTGGATTTACTAACTGGCATTCGCGGCATGCCGTACACCACCTACGGACATCGCCGCGAATCCCCGGCCAATAGAATCGGGCCATTATTCGGGCTAGTGTTTTATCCTGCCCCAAGTGTCCAGCCATGGGATTAAAGTGAGCCACCTGGAATACCAATTCCCGGCGGCTCTTTGGAATCAAAAGCTGCGTGACTCGCTCTTTAGTTTGAGTGTCCTGCGTCACTCGGTATAATCTATCCTTCATAATCGCGAAGTAGGGGAAGGACGGGGTGGCGTTCAGCGGGAGCGTTTGACCATCGATTACTCTCACTTGGTCAAACGCATGCCGCAGAGTCTCGTCTCGCGACTGCTCCAATGGGAAATCCGCGAGGGATTCCCCAATAGAGAGAGGAGGAGCCGGTGGCTCCTCACCCTGACGCGGAGATGACGTAGACGGCTCTGCGACAGCTGCTCCCGCCAAAACGACACCGGGACCTCCCCCTGTCAACTGGCAGGACCCACTCTCTACTAGGCGCGTCATTAAACCCCGAAATCCCGGCCAATCTGTCCCCAAAATTAACGAGTGGGTAAGGCGAGGATTAACCGCCGCCTTCACTATAAATTTTTCCCCTCTGAAAATAATATGGACCGACACCAAAGGGTAGCTGTGAACATCCCCGTGCACACACAAAACCTTCACCCCTTGTGCTCCCCCCAATGCCTCGTTTTGAACCAGGCTTTGGCGAATTGAGGTCTGATTACAACCAGAATCCACCAATGCCTGATATGTAGCCCCTTGGATACTCACCGGTATGCGATACGCTCCGGCCCGATCGAGGGCGGCCTCTGGCGCGTCGGGGATCCGAACCACCGCGCCCACTTCCATTGCTGTGCACTGCTGTTGAAGGTGGTCCGGTTCCCCACAGCGCCAGCAAACCGGCCTGGGCTTCCCCTCTGCACTGGTGCTCTGGGGCTCACTCACCTGAGGTGGGGGAGAGACAGACACAGAAGGGAGAAACGGGAGGGCACCGCGGGTGCGGCGGGCCGGCAGGGGTGGTGCCAGCCCCCGCCTCCGCGGTGGGGGAATGGGGCAAGGACGGGACACAGAAGGAGGAGAGAGAGAGAGAGAAAGAGAAGAGGAGAGAAGAGATGTCGACATCTGCTGTCCTGCCGCCGAGACAGCCGCCAGATGATCCTCCGCCAGCTCGACTGCCTGATCCAGCAACGCCGGGCGGTGGCACTGGACCCACTCCGCGGCTCCTGCTGGTAAGCGGGCGATGAACTGTTCCAGTACCACCTGATCGACGATTCCCTCGGCGTCGCGATCTTCGGCCCTCAGCCACCGCCAGCAGGCGTCCCGGAGCTGCTGGCCGAACGCGAACGGGCTGCCGACTTCCTCCATCCGCAGCGCGCGGAAGCGCTGGCGCTGCTGCTCCGGCGTGCGCCCCACGCGCTGAAGGACAGCCCGGCGAAGGTCGGCGTAGGCCAGCCGGCAATCGGCGGGGAGCTGTAGTGCAGCCAGCTGCGCCTCTCCCGTCAGGAGGGGGAGGAGGCGCGCCGCGCGCTGCTCCATCGGCCACCCCGAGGCTTCAGCGACCTGCTCGAATAACGTGAAGAAAGCCTCGGGGTCATCCTGCGGGCCCATCTTAGTTAAGGTGAGGGGAGACGGGCCCGCGGCCGGAGCGCTGGTGGGCCCTGCCGACGCGAGGAGACGCCGGAACGCCTTGCGATCTTCTTGCTGGGCCAGCACCAGGGCATCGAAGCGCCGCTCCTGTTCCTTTTGGAGTGTGACGAGCGCCTGGTGCTGGCTTTGCTGAGCCGTGGCGAGGGCGTGGACCAGGTCGGTGAACGGGGAGGATTCCATGGGGCTGCTGGGTTGGTGCTCCATTTCCCGGGTTTCGGCACCACTGTAGCTTTCCCTAGGTGTGGGTGGAGCACAGAGGACGGCAGGACAGAGATCAGGTTCAACAAATAGTTTTATTGCTTCCACTTTTCAGGGAACACAATCTGTTTGACACAGACACACGCACACATCAGGTGTCTGGTTCGGGAGAGATCTCCTCTGCTCTCGCTCTCCCTCCCTAAATAGGGCGCGGTCCCTGGGAAGACACACAAACACAGGTTAATTGCTCTCAGGTGAAGTGATTCTGCCACTTACCTTCCCTGACTCCGCCCTCCTGTCACAGACCGGTGCTTGACCACGCCCCCGCTGCCACACATTCCTCTTTGCAAGTTCAACAAAACTGATTTGAGAGCAGAGTTTTTTTACATAGACAATATTCACATTTACATATAAAGCCCTCATGAACAGCAAAAATGATAAAGATACTAGTATTAAAAATTTATCTAAATTTATTAAAGAAGCCTTGCTACTAAGAACCAAAACATTAAAGTTAACGTAATCATAGCAAATGCGCAAAATCAATTAAAAGTTGAAATAAAAAAGCAAATTAAATCAAATAAGTTGTTTGGCCAAAGCTGCGAGCCTTCGATGAAGGAGATTTTCTAAGATAACTTCTAAGTGGACCCGGCCTTCTCGATCTTGTCCCAACAGCAACACGCTCAAAATGGCGCTACTTCCGGTCCCTGCGCCTGCGCAAAGACGTAGGTCGCGCAGGCGCAGGGAACCAGCGAACAAAATGCCAGGGCCAAAAGGGCATGTATTTTAGCAAATATAAAACGACGAATGGTCATCTATCCAAATTATTCAAACCATACTTGATAATTACGAGACTAGAGCCACACATTTAATGATTTATCTATCTATCTAGATCTACATCTAAAAAATATTTAGCTAGATCGAAGGTTTTTTTTCAACGTTTATTAAACGTTTATACAACCACTTATTTTCCATAAAATTATTCCCATGTTTTTTGATACTTTTTAAAAACATGTCATCATGTAGTGTTTATAATCACACAATTAATTGTAGAAATTTTAATATTATCTGTTTTAGCCAGAAGTCTCCGAATATGTATGTTTTATAAACATTTCATAAACGTTGTGAATGAAACGTTTTAAAGAGAACGTTTATAAAACATCAATAAAACGTTACTCATTTACTGATTATTTTGATAATTGTAATACAATCATTATGACATCTTAATATCTAAAAATACCAAGAGATGATAAAAAATGTGCCACGGGTCAGCAAATATGACTTTATTAAATTTTCACCAACGTTTCATAAATGTTTCATAAACGTTTAATAAAACCTAACCTTAATGCAACCCAAATGAAATGTTTTATAAACGTTTTGTGTTTGCTGGGGTCCAACCAATCAAACTAATCAATTAAAAGAGACGCCTTACCTGATTGGAAAGTATCATTCTGGACGAGCCCCCAAATTGTTAGGTTCAACCCAGTTAGAAGGTCAATCGGTCAACTTATTTCTCGGGACCCCCGCCCTCGTACCACCTGCAGAATTCTGGGACGGAACACCGCAAAGAAACAGAGAACCAGAGATCGGTTTAACTACTGTTTATTCACAATGTTCTCGCCAAAGATGAAAGATTACAAACACCTTTTATAACAAATCATAATCTCTCCAAACGGCTATTGTGTCTGTCAAATGTGTGTGTGTGTTTGTATGTGACCTCAGAGAGGGGTGTGTGTGTGTGTGTGTCTATGGGAGGGTGTGAGTGAGTGACATCATTTTGATATCTGTGTCTATGTGCTAGGTCAGCAAATCACATCTTAATTCCATATGTGTGTGTGTGAAAGAAACCTTCAATCATAAGCAAAATAATATTTTAGCAATTCAGCAATTTCATTTACGCACGTCAAAGTGCGCGCGATGTTTTTACGACAATGTTTTAAACAAAGACTATGTTTAGTCTAACAAAGAAGTGTTCTTCTCTATTGGACGAAGGTCAGGCTACACAGGAACAGTTTAAAATCACTGCCATAGTATATGCAATAGTCCAAAATAATAAAGGATCTTAAAAAGCTCTAAAATATAAAGTCTTAACTCTTTGTTCAGCAATAAGGCTACCATTATATCCAACATTAAAGTGTGTGTGGGTCGATCTGACATCAAAACAGACCTTGGCGTTGTTCAGACACATCTCTGATCAAAAATACACATTTCATATCAAAATAAACAAAATGTTCCCAAACAATGTCCAGCCGAGACAGAAAGTCATTTTTAACTGAACCGTAAGTTTAACTGAACCTTAAGTTAATCCTTAATTTTGTCACCATTTTAATAAATTACTGCCTTCTTGGTCAAGAATAATACTTATATAAACCAAATAATGAGATGAGATGAGATGAGATGAGATGAGATGAGATGAGATGAGATGAGAATGAGAATTACAAGATTCTCTTACAAGTTGTAAATATGTGTGAAGAATATCTAATGAAATTTTGGTAGCCTTTCAGGTGTTCAACGCATCTTTCTCTTTCCTGGCAAATAAAAAAATGCTTCTGCGCATGCGCAGTAGAAAACTTCCTCCTTGAATATTCACATCCGCTCCACGTGTGACGTCATGTTGTCTTGACAACCATACAATATCGTAAACCATATTCAACTCTCATTCTCCACTGGGTAGAGTGACGTAATACACGTAGGATAAGCGATATGCTAACAATATTACATGCTATCGAACCAAATGAATGGAACCTACTAGAAGGAAATAGAATATGTGTTTTTATTACATTGAAAGTATCTTGTATGTAAATAATGCTGTAAATAACATACTGCAGTGTGTTTACTGTTCAGGTGATGAAACAGATATACAGCACACAGACATGTAGAAAATCTAGTGCAAAAGTTTGAGGATGAAATAGCAGTGATAGCAGTTCAAAAGTTTGTAAACCCCCTCCTTTTTTCAAATATGAGATATATTCTCCTCTAACTGATAGAACCACTCTTAATCTTTATACCTGTCTATAGCATCCTCATCCTCCCAGATGGAATACACACCCCTGTGTAACCCCACCCCCTTTACTTTACAATATGACCCCTAAATGAATAAATGTGCATGTAATGATCCAGACATTCGGTGAGATAAAGTTTACAGGATTGTGCAATAATCCCAGAATCCTCGGCTCCTGGATGAGTTCTGTCTGTTATTAATCATGACGCGAGTTTCGTGCCTCTGTGGAGCAGGAGGGGGTTCGATGTTGGGTCGGATCTCTGGAGTGATGCTGACTGTAGATCTGATGCCCATATCATTCAGGAAATTCGTCCTTTTCTTATGACTGATGTATTCAATGAGTTTATTATTAATGTGATAGGTTTTATCTGGGTCATAGTTCCACTCGTCTAAGTGTTCGGTGATGTAAACTTTATCAAACGTGCCATTTTTAAGGCTGACTATGATGCGGTCCTTATTGCTGTTGTCATAGTAACCGGTAAATGCTTGAGAGACGTAATCAGGCAGCTCATCTGCTCTGTCACTGTTCATGTTCCCCACCACGTAGTATGGGAAATTTATATGTGGCAGAAGTCGAACGCCATTTTCAAATCGATTCTCAAACAGGTGAAAACCAAAATCTCCTTTTTTCGGATCACAGCGTGCAACCATCTTATCATTCTCACTGAAATAGAGGCAGTGTGTGCAGAACCAGTGGAGCAGGTGGAGTCCGTGTCGGGGTGGGGGCTGACCAAACCCGGTGCGTTTCAGCTGGGCCGTGTGTTTCAGCTCACGGGGCATGCTCAGCACTGATGGTTCAGAGGATTCTGTAAAAAATTGATGAGAAATCACTGAGATTTTAATTCCTCAGAGAAAAAGGTTAATCATGCAGTTTAAATAAGATCTTTATTTATAATTACACAAAATGACAAAAACACTTTACATCAAACTTCTTTTACTGGACTTTATTTACTGCATTAATGAACATAAAGCACAACCTCAGTGTGAATGTTCCAGAAATAATGTTATCATAAACACGGAAGGAATAAAAACACAATGCAGTGGAGTTACTGTTATTACACCAAAGCTGATTTGGCAGTTCATCCCACAGCGATTTACCAACAATTACAATTTTATATTGATTAAAAAATGACATGTCAGACTTTTTATCCATTTATAGCTACATTTAATGTTGTGGAATGTCAGTCAGGTCAGGTTCACAGCCTGCTACTGGTAACATTGTAACCCAGTACAACCTGCCGCATGGACAGGTGGTCGGCGTCTAAACCGTCTCCCCCACTGGTTTCACATCAGTGAGGAGGGTGGCATGACACCCAGCAGGATGAAAAACAAGACCTGTCAAAGGGTGGATGAGCTCTACTTGAGCCAATGGCCATCATGCACAATGGCAGTTCTGATAAGTCAACTCGGCATCAGTTCCGGCACCAAGCAACGGGATGTTCCTACGGCCATCTCAGCTATGCTGTGTCGTCAATCAACAGGGCCTCCCGCCAAGGGATACTACACTCGCGCCATGTAGTGTTGACATCATGGCGCAGCCTCACAGTTTAGTTTTCACGACAGTATGATTCAGAGATAAGAATAGGGCTACCGCATACGGGGTACCCAATGCGCCACAACATACGGCAGTGGCGATAAGTGAGCGAAGTCCGTACAACGTTACCGTGTCATCAACGCAACCATCACGGCACACCAATGCCACCAGAAAACAGCCTCTTAACCTTGGAGCTTGGAATGTTAGAACCACAAATGATAGTGACTCATCAGTAAGACCAGAACGTACAACAGCCATCATATGTCTACAGATTATGTATACAGACATCATATGTATACAGATTAGGTTTCATTATGATGGGGATCTGTTCGATCTCCGCAGACTTAAAGCAAAGACCAGAGTTCTTAAAGAATTCATCAGAGAAGCTCAATATGCTGATGACATTGCAATCTTCAGTGACATATCAGTTGGTCTACAGTTATTATTAAATGCATACAACAATCTCGCAAAGAGAATGGGCCTGCATATCAACACCACCAAAACAGACACTATGTTCATTGGCACTACAGCAGATTTCTTCATTGATAATATAAAATTAGGAAATGTCACTTGTTTTAAGTATCTTGGTAGCTTTGTTACAAATGACTGTTCGATGAAAGTGGAATGTGCTTCACGTATTCATGCAACATCCTGTGCTTTTGGACGATTACAAAAAAGAGTTTTTGGCTCACACAACCTCACCATATCCACCAAGGCCAAAGTTTACAAACACTGTTTGATGCCTCTGTTACGGTATGGTAGTAAAACATGGACCCTATACCAGCACGAGGTCAAACAACTACGTACCATCCAGCAACGTCACCTTCACCTGATAATGAATATTAAATGGGACCAATTTGTTAGTAATGAGGAAGTCTTAGTATGTGCAGGTGTTGAAGACATTGAACTGGGACTGATTAGAAGTCGACTGCACTGGTTCGGCCATGTTTGCAGATTAGATGATGACAGACCTGTAAAAGCACTTCTGTATGGTGAACTGACCCAGGGGACTCGACCTGTCAGCCATCCAAAACTGAGGTTTAAAGACACTTGTAAAAATGCCCTGAAGACTGCTCATGTGCTAAGTCAATGGGACACTGTTGTGGAAGATAAACAAGGATGGAGAAAACTGATACGTAACGTGTGTGACCGTCACAATGACAAAAGGATACAACTTTATAATAAAAGGAAAAGAGAAGAAAAGAGGAAGCAAGCTGTGTAATAACCGTCAGTGGCTACAAGGTGTGTGTGTATATATATATATATATATATATATATATATATATATATATATATATATATATATATATATATAAAACGTCATTAAAATGAGTGAGTTCCTGTTGTCACTGATGTTATAGCAGCTGTAAACAGTCGTTCCCTCACCAGTCTTTCTTTATTCTCTCTCTGAATTAATAAGAGGAAAAAAACAGCATGTTCCTGAGAAACTGTAAAGAAGTGTAAACTCCTCTGTCCTGAAAGCATCAGGAAACTTACAGTTCCAGCTTTACCTCTGACTGTTACACAGCACTGACACTGGAGACCCCTTCCAGAGACGTTATACACACATTTCTCCTGACAGAAAACTTCACCATATCAACCATTCCACATGTTTTTATTATCAGTAGAACATCTGTTGGACACGCCCCTGTGAATGAGCTGTTACTATAGAAATAATAATGAATTAGAATGAGAGCATAAACCTGCACTACTGTCAGAGGTGCTGTTTAAAGAATCTCAGGATTTTCAGGACACATTAAACAGGCAAACTACTGCAAGCAAATAAGTAAGTAAGAAAGTAAGAAAGAAAGACACTGAAACTGAGCTCCTGTTATTAAAAAATTAAAACACTTACAGGAAACTGGAGCAGGTTTTACACCCAACTCTTGTGTGGGTTTGAGTGGTTTCTTTTCTTTTTTTTGAGATTTCTTCACGGAGTGCTTAACTTCTGGAGAAACGAAACTGAAGGTGAAGTGGGAGGGACTAAAGTGAACTTTTCGACAGACTCCACATTTCACAGAAAGATCTCAGTGGTGTTAAAGATCTTCCTCCTGATTTATTCTCATATTTCATATTGCAGGTTGGTGAAGTTTCTCCTCATCTTCAGCAGCTTCAGTAAAATATCAGCTTGGACTGGAACCAAGAGAAACATCACCAACATCCAACCAAACAGGACAAAGAGGCAGAGCTACTCTGCTGTCAATCATGCTGGCTTTCAATTTTGAACGCTTCACCTCTTGAACCCAGCCTGCTGTGTTTTGGGGGTGAGGCCTTGCAGGAAACACTAAAGGGTTTTTATTTTGTTGTTTATTTTTTTAATGCTATTTTAAAAAAATAATACACTTCAAAAAATAAAATACACACCTTAAAATGGTTATTGTCTTTATTTGGATTTTTTAACAAAGTAATGCTTTTAACTGAGATGAGTGGGGGCGGCACGGTGGTGTAGTGGTTAGCGCTGTCGCCTCACAGCAAGAAGGTCCTGGGTTCGAACCACAGGTCCGGCGAGGGCCTTTCTGTGTGGAGTTTGCATGTTCTCCCCGTGTCCGCGTGGGTTTCCTCCGGGTGCTCCGGTTTCCCCCACAGTCCAAAGACATGCAGGTTAGGTTAACTGGTGACTCTAAATTGACCGTAGGTGTGAGTGTGAACGGTTGTCTGTGTCTATGTGTCAGCCCTGTGATGACCTGGCGACTTGTCCAGGGTGTACCCCGCCTTTTGCCCGTAGTCAGCTGGGATAGGCTCCAGCTTGCCTGCGACCCTGTAGAAGGATAAAGCGGCTAGAGATAATGAGATGAGATGAGTGGTGTCTGATTTTTTTTAAAGGAATAGAAAATGTAAAGTAAATACATGCATGGGTTGGTAGCTTGTAATATTGAGAGCCCATAATAAAGTAGTAGGCAGTCCAACCCCACGGCAACGCAGAAAGAGGGTAAACAAACACTGCTTTACTATACAGGATTCATGTGAACATTACAGCAGGATGCACTTGTATGAAAAAAGGCGGAAATATTGCCAGAAACACCTGAGCTGCTGGTATGGTATGGATTTATTTGGTAAAATTCATACATGTAAAAAGATACAGTATAAATAGCACCGAGGACAACACAAAGTATAAAATACATTTATTTCCAATGTGGTCCTCTTGATGACAGCAGGAAACAATAAAATATAAGAGGCAATAATAAATTGACAATTGTATAAACAATGATGAGAAAGTCATGAATAAAAAATACGCTAACTGTAATTATCACAGAGTACAACTAGATTACAGAAATAGCACCAAAATGATTAAAAATTAGTTATATATACACATCATAAAACTCTGTTTGGAATTTACTCCATAAAAACTGTTTCACCCGTTTCTTAAAATGATCATGTGTTTGACTCTGATCGAGGTCGGCTATTCCACAAACAAATTCCTGTATACCTAATAGAACTGTGTATGCATGGTTTACGTAAAGTGTGACATCACTTACAATTCACAGCCATATCTGACAAAATTGACCATAGCGCCAGCGACATTTCTTCACTGATTTCCTCGAGTATTTCGGACAATGATACGAATAACGATGATGATCCTGAAAAACAAGCATTACCATATCAATTAGTCACACACAAGTGAACAATATTTATAGATTTGTTTTAGTTAGTCATTACTGAGGCTTTTCTGACAACACTAAATCAAAGCAAGACACCCAACAAACATCAAGCTGCTTAGCTGCATCAGCAATTATTATGTTTATGCCCAAAGGAACTCAAAATAACATATCATGCTTAATAAAAAACTTAGGGAAGCCATAAAAAGTGTTTTCTTACCCTTTGAACTTCTCTTTTGCAGACTACTGACCGTGTTGTCTCATTTGTCTTGTCCGCTTTTTGGCCAAAGACTGTGGGAACTGCATCTGGATTCAGCGCTGGCTTGTACGGTATTCCTAATGCCAGTGCATCCGAGTTGTTTGAGTGAAACGGTTTTCTTCAAAATGTTCCGAGCACACGAGCTGTGTAAAGCAGTGTTTGTTTACCCTCTTTCTGTGTTGCCGTGGGGGTTGGACTGCCTACTATGGTAATTACAGTAGGCTAGCCTGGTGATGTCTTGATGGAGTTTTTTATGAATGAGTCAAGAGCATGCTAAGTGTGCTAATGAGTGCTTATGCTGCCAGAAACGTGTAAAAACTCGCGCACTTGCCTCTTCGACAGATTTAGGTAAGTCAGATTGTATGCAGATCTGTTTGTAGGTAGTCTAGCAAGGTTACAGTCCGCAGAATAAGGCTGTCATGGCAGCACTACTTGTACCAGGGATATAAATAATAAAAGTTGCCTCCCCCTATTCAGTCATGTCGGAGTAGATCAGCTGTTCACTCTTCCCTCGCTGTTTATCAGCAACATCAGTATTATCTTTCCCCCTCCACTTTTTTGTTGGAGAAATCGAATTTAATTTTTTTTTCATATAAACTTTTAATGAAATAATCTCCAGCCAGGGCAGCTTCAAGTCTTACTCGCTATGTGGAGCTTCCATGTCTTGCACCCGGAGGAAACCCACACAGACACAGGGAGAACATGCAAACTCCGCACAGAAAGGCCCTCGCCGGCCACGGGGCTCGAACCCGGACCTTCTTGCTGTGAGGCGACAGCGCTAACCACTACACCACCGTGCCGCCACATTCCATATATACACTTCACAAATATCTATATAAATATATAATTACAAAAAATATATATATACTAGGCGGCACGGTGGTGTAGTGGTTAGCGCTGTCGCCTCACAGCAAGAAGGTCCTGGGTTCGAGCCCCGGGGCCGGCGAGGGCCTTTCTGTGTGGAGTTTGCATGTTCTCCCCGTGTCCGCGTGGGTTTCCTCCGGGTGCTCCGGTTTCCCCCACAGTCCAAAGACATGCAGGTTAGGTTAACTGGTGACTCTAAATTGACCGTAGGTGTGAATGTGAGTGTGAATGGTTGTCTGTGTCTATGTGTCAGCCCTGTGATGACCTGGCGACTTGTCCAGGGTGTACCCCGCCTTTCGCCCGTAGTCAGCTGGGATAGGCTCCAGCTTGCCTGCGACCCTGTAGAAGGATAAAGCGGCTAGAGATAATGAGATGAGATATATATACTATATACCATATATCTCATTTCATCTCATTATCTCTAGCCGCTTTATCCTTCTACAGGGTCGCAGGCAAGCTGGAGCCTATCCCAGCCGACTACGGGCGAAAGGCGGGGTACACCCTGGACAAGTCGCCAGGTCATATACCATATATACACTTCATAAATATCTACATAAATATATAATTACAAAAATAAATATCTACTACATACCTATCCCTGTAAATATGAATATATAAACTATCCCCATAAATAAATACATACCATATATACCATATACTAAATTAGTTCTAATATAACAATCAACTCTATTCTATTTATCCCTCATCATCCTCCATTAACATACTTCCTCTTCTATATACTTGTTTAAAAATATTTTTTTGTACCTTCTTTTAAACAGATTTATATTTGCACTTTGTTTTATTTCTGTCTCCAGTCTGTTCCATAAAGTCACCCCACAGCTCGATACGCACATGCTTTTCATATTTGTTCGAACCTTTGTTTTTTTAAAATTTAGGTCTCCCCTTAGATTATATCCCCCCTTTCTCTCACTAAACATTCCTTGTATATTTTTTGGCAATAGATTATTTCTCGCTTTATACATTATTTGTGCTGTTCTGAATTTGACCGGCGGCACGGTGGTGTAGTGGTTAGCGCTGTCGCCTCACAGCAAGAAGGTCCTGGGTTCGAGCCCCGGGGCCGGCGAGGGCTTTTCTGTGCGGAGTTTGCATGTTCTCCCCGTGTCCGCGTGGGTTTCCTCCGGGTGCTCCGGTTTCCCCCACAGTCCAAAGACATGCAGGTTAGGTTAACTGGTGACTCTAAATTGACCGTAGGTGTGAATGGTTGTCTGTGTCTATGTGTCAGCCCTGTGATGACCTGGCGACTTGTCCAGGGTGTACCCCGCCTTTCGCCCGTAGTCAGCTGGGATAGGCTCCAGCTTGCCTGCGACCCTGTAGAAGGATAAAGCGGCTAGAGATAATGAGATGAGATGAATTTGACCAGATCCATAAATTTCAACATGTGTGATTTTATGAATAGTGAGTTTGTGTGATCTCTGTATCCTGTTTTGTTTATTGTCCTTATTGCTCTTTTCTGTATTGTACATATCGGCTGCAGAGTGGTTTTGTAGGTGTTTCCCCAGACTTCGACACAGTAATATGGCAAAAATAATGAGTAATATAGAGTATACAAAGATTTGCAATCAAGAATATGTTTTGTTTTCCACAGAATTGCCGAGCACTTTGCCAGTTTTGCTCGTACGTATCCTACATGAGGTTTCCAGCAGACTTTATGATCCAAAATTAGATACAATTGATGAATTTAATTTTCTTTAATTAAAAAAAACTAAATAAAATGTTGAAATAAAATAATCTTTAACACAATTAAAGTAAACATAAGTTTCAATGTACTGTCCATAGTTCAGAATAAGTGATGTTTCTGTATGAAGAGGATTTATATTAAAACCAGTTTTTGCTTTAATGAAGATGATTAATACTGTGAAAATGAAGTTCTTACATTCACATGCAGGCGGAGTAAAAACACTGAATGAGCAAACATGTGTGTGCGTGTGTATGCGTGTGTTTCACTATGTGGTTATGTTTCAGAGCTTCATTATCTCAAACAGCATTAAACAAAATAATAAAACCACAGTTGTTAGTCGTGTGTTTTACTCATTAACTTCACATGTAATAATGACTCCAGATCTTCTGATCGAATTTAGTGCTCACACACTCCGTGTATTTTAGCTGCATTGTAATCAGTTCAAGTGGGACTCTCTTACTCCTTTATTTTCGAGTTTTTCAGTGTTCTGACTTTTTTCACTGCAGTTCAGCCTTCATCCAAAGGTGGAATAAAGAGAGGAAGAGAACTGAGTGTTAAGCTTTTAATAAAACTCATTTACATTAGCTGCACTCTACCTGTGTGGTGAGGTGGTTGGAGTTATGGGCAATTCCATGTAAATGTCAGCCTCACCATGCAAAAATAAAGCAACATGTAATACATCAAAACCACTCCCAGAGATATCACCTAGGCCTGTATTTTACAGATGTGAATAAGTTGAACCAGTTTGTAACCAACCTAATGTGTCACTGTCAGTCTTTCTTTCTTATAATGTAAACCCCAAGCTAAAATCAACTTTGATCATGTACAATTCTATATTATTGCCACAAGCCACAGAAATGTATGCTAAAATCCACAAAACAGCAAAACAATAGCCATCCTAAATATTATTTAAGAACTTTGATAGTTTTAGCTGATATTTAGAGAGTTTTTCAAAGTGTTATGGTGGTTAAATTGCTGATTTTCTAAACATATGCCATGTCTATTTCAGACGCGCCACATCCATAACGGAATTTCGTCACATCCATAACGCTGACTTTTCCTTCCGAAACTCTGCATGAAATACAAAATATTTTAAACAAAGATTTTTTAATATTCACCTTGGACCCCTCTATCAAACGGATATCTCCATTTTGACATTAGGTTTACAATTTCACAGAGTTTGATAAAAATGTACAGTCACCCAAGAAAAGTGATACTTTTTCTGTCACATCCATAACGCATCTTTTATTGGCGTTTTCTGGCATGCCCTAGATGTACTATGGGAATTGTTCTTGTTCTATCACTTCTCCAGTATGGTACAACCTTGAAATATGCAACACCTGTTTAAATACTGGGAGACGATAAAACATGCACTGGGTCATTTGTTGCCATTTTGAGTTCAAGTGTCACGTCCATAACGCTGGAATTGCTCTTATAGTTTTTGGAAGGTGTGGGGTTCAGCCCCAGGCATGGTGCTCTGGGGGAGTCATGACTCTAATTACTGGGTAAAGTAATTTTCTAGCTCATTAAACAAACAATTATAAATATGTCCACACTTTGTTTTGTTCAGAAATTTTCCCCAAATGTGCATGGGCGCCGCCAGGGGGGGAAAGGTTAGAACAATTCTAGGGGCCCAGCACTGCCATGGGGCCCTTTAAGGGGCTGATAATATGCTTTTAATGATTTTAATAAGACTTTTGAAATAACAACAATGCAATATTCCATCTGGTAAAATGAGCTAATTGAACAAGGTTGTCTATTTCTTGAGTTCTTCAACATATTGTCATTTAACCCTCCCCCTTTTGCAAAATGGTACGGTCCAGTTCTGGTAGAAGCGCGATGCGTTAAATCTGTGTGCTGATCAGTGCAACACTACTTGCTGCTGTGTCGCGGTGCAGCAGCCAGCCAGCAGTGGAGTGCGTACAGTCTATGATCGCTAAATATGAAGAGTGGCTGTCAAAAACGTAAAGAAAGGCAGCTGAAAGCTGAGAGGGACCGGAGAGGCAGGCAACTGGTCACTCAGTTTTTCCCAAAGAAATGTAGCTATCTCTCACATGTGTGTTCAAAATATTAGCGAATGGTTAATGAACAGTATGAACGTGGTTGGATTAGCCTATCAAGAGAACACTTTTGCAGTTTGTACAGTGATATTTTTTCCATTTTAATAACTGAACGGACTTGTGTGATAAACAAGATGAAATATTACTGTGGCAGCGGGGGCGTGGTCAAGCGCCAGTCTGTGACAGGAGGGCGGAGTTGGGGAAGGTAAGTGGCCGAATCGCTACACCTGAGTGTGATTAACCTATGTTTTGTGTGTGTTCTCTCCAGTAAACCGCGCCCTACTTAAGGAGGGAGAGTGAGAGCGGAGGGGAGCATTGAGAGGAGACTACAGTCTGCGTGTGCGAGAGTCAGTCTCCGGATGTTTAAATTAAATGTTAGACTGAAAAGTTTGGCAATAAAAAGCCGTTGTGCATCCTGATCTCTGTCCTGCCGTCTTCTGTGCTCCACCCACACATTGAACTCGCTACAGTGGTGCTGAAACCCGGGAAGGTGGAGCACCGGTCCTGCAGCCCCATGGAATCCCCCCCGTTCGCGGACTTGGTCCACGCCCTCGCCACGGCTCAGCAGAGCCAGCACCAGGCACTCATCACGCTCCGGAAGGAGCAGGAGCGCCGCTTTGAAGCCCTGGTGCTGGCTCAGCAGGAAGACCGAGAGGCGTTCCGGCGCCTCCTCGCGTCGGCGGGGTCCACCAGCGCCCTGGCCGCGGGCCCATCTCCCATCACCTTGACTAAGATGGGCCCACAGGACGACCCCGAGGCGTTCATCGCGTTATTCGAGCAGGTCGCTGAAGCCTCGGGGTGGCCGATGGAGCAGTGCACGGCGCGCCTCCTCCCCCTCCTGATGGGAGAGGCACAGTTAGCCGCACTACAGCTCCCCGCCGACCACCGGCTGGCCTATGCCGACCTTCGCCGGGCTGTCCTCCAGCGCGTGGGGCGCACGCCGGAGCAGCAGCGCCAGCGCTTCCGCGCACTGCGGATGGAGGAAGTCGGCAGCCCGTTCGCGTTCGGCCAGCAGCTCCGGGACGCCTGCTGGCGGTGGCTGAGGGCCGAAGATCGCGACGCCGAGGGAATCATCGACCAGGTGGCGCTGGAACAGTTCATCGCCCGCCTGCCCGCCGGAACCGCGGAGTGGGTCCAGTGCCACCGCCCGGCGTCGCTGGATCAGGCCGTAGGACTGGCGGAGGATCATCTGGTGGCTGTCCCGGCGGCAGGACAACGGATGGCATCATCATCTCTCTCCTCTTCTCTCTCTCTCTCTCTCTTCCCCCTCCTCCCGTGTCCCGTCCTCGCCCCATTCCCCCACCACGGAGGCGGGGGCCGGCTCCACCCCAGCCGGCCCGCCGCACCCGTGGTGCCCTCCCGTTTCTCCCTTCTGTGTCTGTCTCTCCCCCCCCTCAGGTGAGTGACCCTCAATCCACAGCTGCAGAGGGGAGGCCCGGGCCGGTTTGCTGGCGCTGCGGGGAACTGGGCCACCTACAGCAACAGTGTGCCGCGATGGAGGTGGGGGCGGTGGTGCGGATCCCCGACACGCCAGAGGCTGCCCTCGATCAGGCCGGAGCGTATCGCATACCGGTAAGTGTACAAGAGGCGACATATCAGGCGTTGGTGGATTCAGGTTGCAATCAGACCTCGATCCGCCAAAGCCTGGTGCAAGACGAGGCATTGGGGGGAGCACAGAGAGTGAAGGTGTTGTGTGTGCACGGGGATATTCACTACTACCCGTTGGTGTCGGTCCACATACATTTCAGAGGGGACAAATCCATAGTGAAGGCGGCGGTTAATCCTCGCCTTACCCACTCTTTGATCTTGGGGAATGATTGGCCGGGATTTCGAGGGTTGATGGCACGCCTAGTAAAGAGTGGGTCCTGCCGGTTATCAGGGGAGGGTCCCGGTGTCGCTTTGGCTGGAGCTGCGGTCGCAGAGCCGTCTACGTCATCTCTGCGACAGAGTGAGGAGCCCCCGGCCCCTCCTCTTTCTATTGGGGAATCCCTCGCGGATTTCCCACTGGAACAATCGCGAGACGAAACTCTACGACACGCGTTTGACCAAGTGAGAGTAATCGATGGTCAAACGCTCCAGCCGAACGCCACCCCGCCCTTCCCCTATTTTTCCATTTTAAAGGATAGGTTATACCGAGTGACGCAGGACACTCAGACGAAGGAGCATGTCACCCAGTTGTTAATTCCAAAGACCCGCCGGGAATTGGTATTCCAGGCGGCTCACTTTAATCCCATGGCGGGACACCTCGGGCAGGATAAAACACTCGCCCGGATAATGGCCCGATTCTATTGGCCGGGGATTCGCGGCGACGTCCGTAAGTGGTGTACGGCGTGCCGCGAATGCCAGTTGGTAAATCCAGCGGCCATTCCAAAAGCGCCCTTGCGCCCCCTACCATTAATCGAGACCCCGTTTGAAAGAATTGGGATGGATCTCGTCGGGCCATTAGATCGGTCAACACGAGGGTACCGCTTTATATTGGTTCTGGTGGACTATGCAACGCGATACCCGGAAGCAGTGCCTCTTCGCAATATCTCCGCACGTAGTATTGCAGAGGCCCTCTTCCACGTCATCTCCCGGGTCGGAATCCCGAAAGAGATTCTGACTGACCAAGGCACCTCGTTTATGTCACGAACACTGGCCGAACTGTATGGGCTACTGGGTATTAAGCCGATCCGCACCAGCGTGTATCACCCACAGACGGACGGTTTAGTCGAACGGTTCAATCGCACCCTCAAGAATATTATCAAAAAATTCGTAAGTGAGGACGCATGTAACTGGGATAAGTGGCTCGAACCCTTGTTGTTTGCAGTGCGAGAGGTCCCCCAAGCCTCCACGGGGTTCTCCCCGTTTGAATTATTGTATGGGCGTAAGCCGCGCGGCATCTTAGATGTACTGCGGGAAAATTGGGAGGAGGGACCTTCACAGAGCAAAAATGAAATTCAATATGTTATGGATCTGCGCGCAAAACTCCACACGCTCACCCACCTAACTCAGGAGAATTTGCGGCAGGCCCAGGAACAGCAAACCCGCCTGTACAACAAGGGCACGCGCCTTAGAGAGTTCACTCCGGGAGATAAGGTACTCGTCCTGTTGCCCACGTCGAGCTCCAAATTAATCGCCAAGTGGCAAGGGCCCTTTGAGGTCACACGGCGAGTCGGGGACGTCGACTATGAGCAGTGATGTGCGTGAACGAGTTCAAAAGAACGCGTTCACTGAACACGCTCATTTTTTCATGAACTTTGAACTGAACGCAACACATGTTTTAATAAAGAACTTGAACGTGAATTTGTTCACATTATGTGTCATGAACGGCAGACATCACTGTAAATGAACGTTGGAATTTGTTTTCCCTTGATAACTCGAGTGGCATTTGTTTTCTCTTTTGAAACGCAACGAGAGAAAGTCTCCCCCTCCTGTATTCTCGCAGCCGGTGCCGCTCAAATCATGTATCACACCAGACAGAAATGGCTTTGACATTGTGTGCGCAATGCATTGCGGGGAATGTAGTGTCCGGCCGAGAATAGTTGAAGAACATACTGGCTTCCGCACTACGTTACCCATGATGAATTGCAGCAGGGCGGGGTAGGCGTAGCTGGCAACGATGAGAGCGAGGAGGAGAATGGGCTGGAGCGAGAGAAGGAGTGTGTGAGAGACCAATGACGAGAGTGAGAGAAAGCGCTGCAATTAAAAAAAAATGGCTAGTGGAAGTGATGGCACGGAGAGCACAGACACTGATTATGAACATTTAAGACAATTTTACACACTGTCACACCAAGACCCCGACGGCAAAAACCTTACCTTTCTGTGTAACCATGTTCCTGTTTTGAACAGATAGACCACGTCCCCAACACTGAATAGAAATGGTCACCAAATACTGTTTGAAAGTTACCTAAAGTTAACCTAGTTACCTAAAGTTGCATTAAGTTATCTTACAGTTACATCTTAAAATCACTCTATCAACCATAAAGATATGCAGTTTCCTTAAAAATAAAGTTTTTTGTGCCATTGAGCACACGGGCGCAGATAGAGGGGGGGACGGGGGGATTCGTCCCACCCAGATTTAAATTCACCTCGTTCGGTCCCCCCCCACTTATAGGGAGGAAAAAAACGTCTATGCTGTCTTTCTTTGCATAAGACAAACCTCACGGAAAAATCAAAAGACTAATTACCATTCGGTTTATTGAGGTGCACAGCAGTACAGACATAGTTGCAACTGCGCAGACTGCACAGGTTGCGAGCTCGAGCTTGGTTGCTATGGTTACCCACAAGTTTGACAGGCATATCGGGGACAGCTCCTCCTAGTTCAGGACCCCAACACGGCATGATGAAGGGTGCCAAAAGGCAGAAAACGATTGAAAAAAAAACGACTGTAAGTAAACTGTGCCTTACTTTATCATATCACCTTGCAATTTTTTGATAGTCTGTTCAAAGTAATGTCGTAGTGAAAGTAAAATCGTACGGAGTAGAGATGCCTTTCTGGTAGCCTCCTTCTTTCGGTGGTAGCCTGTAGATACAGTGCTCAGAAGGCAGTTTTAATGTTTAATCTGGCGTTCCCTGCCATAATTTCAGCGAGCATATTGTTTCATAAGGAAACTTTGCGAAGAGTTGTTGACTGACTGCCGCTCACGCAACACACAGGCATAGTTAGAAAGTCAGGATGCACTGGTTTACACTTTACACACACACACGTAGCCCAGCCTCTCGCTATGTTTAACAGTAGGAACTTAGCGGTTTTAAAACTAGCTTTGCAGTTTTGCAATTTCTGTGCGTGATGATAATGTGTAAACTTTGGATTTCCATAGGCTATGTTAAAATGTTATCATTGTCCTGGCCTGCAGGTAGTTCCTGGTGATGGCAGTGAGGGAGGTGAAATAACATGTATACACACTACCGTTCAAAAGTTTGGGGTCACCCAGACAATTTTGTGTTTTCCATGAAAAGTCACACTTTTATTTACCACCATAAGTTGTAAAATGAATAGAAAATATAGTCAAGACATTTTTCTGGCCATTTTGAGCATTTAATCGACCCCACAAATGCGATGCTCCAGAAACTCAATCTGCTCAAAGGAAGGTCAGTTTTATAGCTTCTCTAAAGAGCTAAACTGTTTTCAGCTGTGCTAACATGATTGTACAAGGGTTTTCTAATCATCCATTAGCCTTCTGAGGCAATGAGCAAACACATTGTACCATTAGAACACTGGAGTGATAGTTGCTGGAAATGGGCCTCTATACACCTATGGAGATATTGCACCAAAAACCAGACATTTACAGCTAGAATAGTCATTTACCACATTAGCAATGTATAGAGTGTATTTCTGATTAGTTTAAAGTGATCTTCATTGAAAAGAACAGTGCTTTTCTTCCAAAAATAAGGAAATTTCAAAGTGACCCCAAACTTTTGAACGGTAGTGTATGTATATATATATATATATATACACACACAAAATGGAATCATTTGCTGACAGCTCAGTCCCCCCCAGTTCAAAAATCCTATCTGCGCCCCTGTTTGAGTATCTTGTAACAGTTTTGCCTTCATTGACTTCATTCAAGAGTTTTGCTCATTTCATACACACACACACACACACATATTGTGTAATATATATCAAATAATTAATATATATGTATATATTAAACTATATATTATCTCATCTCATTATCTCTAGCCGCTTTATCCTTCTACAGGGTCGCAGGCAAGCTGGAGCCTATCCCAGCTGACTACGGGCGAAGGGCGGGGTACACCCTGGACAAGTCGCCAGGTCATCACAGGGCTGACACATAGACACAGACAACCATTCACACTCACATTCATACCTACGGTCAATTTAGAGTCACCAGTTAACCTAACCTGCATGTCTTTGGACTGTGGGGGAAACCGGAGCACCCGGAGGAAACCCACGCGGACACGGGGAGAACATGCAAACTCCACACAGAAAGGCCCTCGCCGGCCCCGGGGCTCGAACCCAGGACCTTCTTGCTGTGAGGCGACAGCGCTAACCACTACACCACCGTGCCGCCCACTATATATATTATTTACTTCTTTAATTAAATGCTGGTATATTTCATTGCACTAAGTATAGAACTGGTCTACCTTGTCTGTACTGTTGCATGTTTCATCACCTGGTAAGAAACCCACAATTGCAGTGTCATGAGCAAATGTCTACAGTGAACAGTTTCAGAGAACATATAGTGATTTTCTAGCTCGTGGTCTGAAAAATGTTTTTATTTTCATATCTCACCAAAAAGTAAAATGAACTGAACTTTGAACTAGTTCAGAATTAAAATTGTGAACTTTGAACGTGAACTGTTCACTTTGAGCATGTATGAACTGAACTCGAACTAGTTCAGAAAAGGTGTGAACTGGCACAACACTGACTATGAGGTTAGGCGAACGGACAGGGAGGGGGCGCTACAGATCTACCACCTCAATCTGCTAAAGCTCTGGAACGAGGAGGTCCCCGTGGCGTTGGTGTCGGTAGTTCTGGAGAAGGTGGAGCTGGGGCTGGAGGTCCAAAAAGGTCATTGGCATCTCGCACCTCTCCGGTCCCCTGTGGAGACCACCTCTCCCCGACCCAACTCACGGAGGTCGCCCAGTTGCAGGCCGAGTTTTCGGATGTGTTCTCGCCCCTGCCCAGTTGCACCAACCTCATAGAACACCACATAGAGACGCCCCCGGGGGTGGTAGTGCGTAGCCGTCCTTATAGATTACCCGAACACAAAAAAAAGGTGGTTCGGGAAGAACTTCAGGCCATGCTTGAAATGGGCATTGTCGAGGAGTCCCACAGTGACTGGAGCAGCCCGGTGGTCTTGGTTCCCAAGGCCGACGGCTCGGTCCGGTTCTGTGTGGACTATAGAAAAGTCAACGCGGTGTCTAAATTTGATGCGTACCCAATGCCTCGTATTGACGAGCTGCTCGATTGACTAGGCACGGCTCGCTTTTACTCGACACTGGATTTGACGAAGGGATATTGGCAGATCCCCTTGACTCCATTATCCCGGGAAAAAACGGCCTTTTCCACACCGTTCGGCTTACACCAGTTCGTCACACTTCCGTTTGGGCTGTTTGGGGCGCCCGCTACGTTTCAGCGGCTGATGGACCGGGTCCTCCGGCCCCACGCCACCTATGCGGCCGCGTACTTAGACGACATCATCATTTATAGTAATGACTGGCAGCGGCACCTGCAACACCTGAGGGCCTTCCTTAGGTCGCTGAGGCGGGCGGGGCTCACTGCCAACCTGAAGAAGTGTGTGATTGGGTGGGTGGAAGTACGGTATCTGGGCTTCCACTTGGGTAACGGGCAGGTGCGTCCCCAAATTAATAAGACAGCAGTGATTGCAGCCTGCCCGAGGCCCAAGACCAAAAAGGGGGTGAGACAGTTCCTGGGGCTGGCTGGCTATTATCGTAGGTTTATACCTAATTATTCGGACGTCACCAGCCCGCTGACTGACCTCACTAAAAAGGGGGCGCCAGATCCGGTCCAGTGGACGGAGCAGTGCCAGTGGGCTTTCTCTGAGGTAAAGGCTGCACTGTGTGGGGGGCCACTTTTACACTCCCCTGACTTCTCTCTCCCCTTTTTGTTACAGACGGATGTGTCGGACAGAGGGCTGGGGGCCGTTTTGTCCCAGCAGGTGGGGGGAGAGGATCGCCCAGTATTATACATCAGCTGAAAGCTGTCAGTGCATGAGGGGCGCTACAGCACCATCGAGAAAGAGTGCCTGGCGATCAAGTGGGCGGTCCTCGCCCTCCGTTACTACCTGCTGGGGCGCTCTTTCACCCTCTGTTCGGACCACGCGCCCCTCCAGTGGCTCCACCGCATGAAGGATGCCAACGCGCGGATCACCCGTTGGTATCTAGCACTCCAACCTTTCAACTTCAAGGTGGTCCACAGGCCGGGGGCGCAGATGGTCGTGGCGGACTTCCTCTCCCGTCGGGGGGAGTCAGCTGCGGGCCGGATGGGCGCCTGGCCTGAGTCGGGCGGTGGGGGTATGTGGCAGCGGGGGCGTAGTCAAGCGCCGGTCTGTGACAGGAGGGTGGAGTTGGGGAAGGTAAGTGGCAGAATCGCTACACCTGAGTGTGATTAACCTATGTTTTGTGTGTGTTCTCCCCAGTAAACCGCGCCCTACTTAAGGAGGGAGAGTGAGAGCGGAGGGGAGCATTGAGAGGAGACTACAGTCTGCGTGTGCGCGAGTCAGTCTCCGGATGTTTAAATTAAATGTTAGACTGAAAAGTTTGGCAATAAAAAGCCGTTGTGCATCCTGATCTCTGTCCTGCCGTCTTCTGTGCTCCACCCACACATTGAACTCGCTACAATTACATTATGCTGGTGCTAATAACTAGTGCTAATAACCAGTTTCATAACTAATGGGGTGCCCTAAATATGCACAGATTCAGCCTCAGGGGGACCTCCGCCCTACCAAACCACTGAACCCCCCTTTGGAGAAGGAGGTAAGCAGCAGTACAACCCATAAATGCTTTAGGATTGAAGTTTTTAATGAGCGAGCGCCATATACAGTTTGCTAGATTAAAGTGTTGCTAATAACGGACAGCAGTCACATCACACATTTCACTACCAATTGTCCTAGCACAAGAAGGCATGTGGCAAAATCTTGAATTTTCATTTGTGATTGTAAATGCACCAGAATTAGTCACTGACCAGTTTTCATCTAGTCCCTGGTAGGTTAATACATAAAATGTAATAGTCACAAACTCAAGGTCCATGGGCTATCAAAAGTCAAATAATGACAATAGTGCAATTGTGACGAGGGTGGGCAAAGTTGGGGGGCCCAAAATTCTAATCTTTCATGGGGCCCAAAATTTCTGGTGGCGCCCCTGCAAATGTGTGACACATTTTTAAACCCTTTCCAGAAAGCACATAGGTACAGAGTGTGTTGGTGAGCAGTGCTTTCAGAGCTACACTTCCTGTTAGTGAGAAGACAGACATGGAAGTCATGATCACTGAACCTTCACCAGCTCACCTGGAGACACTTCACTGTATTGTTTTGAATTGTTGATGAAGACAAACGGCCAATGAGCACCAGTGCAGTGGTTAGCATTATGGTCTCTGGTGTGTGTGAAAGCCCTGGTTTGAGTCTGAGTGTTTCATTTTAGCGGATGGTCAGTGTGACGTATAAAAAGTTCTATAAAACAATCTACCTGTGTGAGTTCCTGTGGTTCATGTATATGAGCATTATCTCTGGGTTGAGAGGTTGCTGGTTTGAACCCCAGCCAGGACTCCAGGCTACGAGTGCAGACAGTTCAGGGCTGAGTGAAGTGGAAAGTGCAAGATGGGTGTGATGGGGGGGAGGGGTAATATTCAGGCAGTTATCCCACCAGGGTCAGAAAAGGAGATGAAAGGGGTTATGGAGCTGGAAGACACAGTTTTGCATTAAATAGGAAATGCTGTAAAATATCTATTACCCACAATTTTTGCCAGATTCTACAGCACCATTTACTCCAACCACCTGATGCCCACATCATTCAGCACAGTGAGCTGGAATCAAAACAGCAATCTCCAATGCCACCAAATCACACAACCAACTACTGGGGTCATAGCACCTTTGTCTTTTAAAATGCCCCCCCCCCCCCCCCCCCCCCAAAAAAAAAAAAAAAACTACTTTTGTCTGTCTGTCACTTCATTAACATCTTACCATCCACACACACAAACAAATGAAGAGGGTCTGCAAACTGCCAACTTCAGGTCTCTTCAGAGATGTTTTTTTTTTTTTTCAGGTTCAAATAAGGACTTTGGCAGAGCCACTCAGGGACATACAGAAACTCATCCAGAAGACACTCTGTCTGCACTCTGGAACAGGTTTTCTTTATGAACATCTCTGTATTCACCTGCATTCATTCACACTTGCTAGTGAAAAGCACACCTATAGCATGATGCTGCCACCACCATGCTTCATCATAGGAACAGTATTAGCCACTTGCAATAAATAAATGAATGAATAAATGCTGGGCTTAAAACAACCCTGAGGGAACCCTCCCAAAGGGATCAATAACGTTTTATCTAATCTAATGAAACAGGTTCTGCATTTAACCCAGCAGGTTGAGTTATTAGAGGAACTCCACACAGAAAAGACCCCGTTGGCCCTGAGGTTCAAACCCAGAACCTGTTTGCTGGAAGGTGACAGTGATAACCACTGCACTACCATGATGGCCTTGCTGTCGCTGGGATTATAACCCCAAAACAAACACAGCCTCAACCCAGCATGTTTAGTGTTAATTCAGAATCAGTGAATGTAAATTTAGCAGAAATTAGCAGAAATGTGACATCTAACTAATTAACTAAGGCAGAGTATCTTTAAATCTCCGAAAAACACAAGAAATTTAGGAATATTACTGCACTGTAATAGTATATGGCACTGTTGCTGTGGTCTTCACACGCTATCCTGCACTCACTCGTTCTGTCTCATCTGTTTTTAAAATAGTGACTTAATTCTGCATTTTATTCCATTTAATCTGATAGATTTCAGTTTGCAGAGGGAAAATCCACGAGCCAATTATTTAAACTTTCAGTAATTATAATTCTTTCAGTGGTGTGATGGAGTTTTGTCCACATCTAATATCAGAGAGGATAAATATTCAGTCTTTTTAAAATCATTTATTTATCTGGCTCTACTGTTCAACTCCATGAAACAGCTTGGTGTGTGTGTGTGTGTGTGGGGGAGGGGGGGGGGTATTTTCTCTGTATTAAATATCTGGTTCACATTAAGTTTCGGTTTCTGTGTGTTTGTATTTCTGTTGAAGTCCAGCCTCCTGTTTCACCTCACTGAGGTCATAAAGAGTGCGAGTCTCTCTAACACACACTGTAAAAAATGTCCGTAATTAAAAGGTACGAACTACCGTATTCTTAGGAGGGAATTTTCCGTAATATTATTCTACGGATGATTTACCCGTATTTTGAAGAACGCAATGCATTGTGGGAGAGACTGTCTTCAGAGGGAACGCAGCCGCCGCTTGCTCGCTCTCTGCTGTCTGAGTGAGTTGGAGTACTGCACTTCTGTGGTAAATAGTATTATTAACTAGACCGGACAATTCCCCGGGGGAAATTGTGAGAGGATGCAGTGCGCGAAGCAATTCGCTCACGCATGTTCGCTGGCCGTGAATGTGTGACCCGCAATGACGTTTCAATGCAATGATTATGTGTGTGCTTGAGACAGCAGCCGTCATGAAGAAGAGCTATTCAACAGTATGACCAAAGTGACTACAGGCGGAAATTAGCATGTACTGCTATAACCTGGGACAGACATCTGTCCTTACCACAAGGATAATGTTTAATTTGTGCACTGTCCCTTTTAAAAATAAAATAAACTCTAAACTCTAAGAAGAGTGTTTGTAGTTTGTATGTACGAACAGAAGTGTTCCTAATAAAGTGGGCGGCTAAGGTGAGGCCTGTCGGCTGCCCTCCTCTCAGTTTCTCAGAGCAGCGGATGTTTGAAAAAGTGCTTTTTTTTTCCAATTAATTCCATAGAAATGAATGGGTTTTTTTTGGGACAAGTGTGACTACTACTTTTGAAAAAATTATGTCTGTAGTGTGAAATTTGTGGCTGAAAACAGTTTAAGTTTGAAATTTTGAGCATGATTTGTGTTTGTGCTTGAGACAGCTTTTCCCTCTGCCCCGTCACTGGCCCCAATTGGCATGGTGACGGGCCTGAACAGGAGAGTTAAGAAACACACACAAGATTATGTCAGGTGTCTACTGTGTTTTGCAAAGAGTAGGCCTCGAACAATCACAAATAACTCGACAACGAAAGCAGCTATTCACAAAATTCTTTCACAGTGAGCGCTAGAAGGGTCTCCTGAATAAAATGATGTATTTTTTTGTTTGTATTGTTAAAAATGAGGACGCTACAGGGAGTTAAAAACGAGTGACTTTTCAGCAACGTTTATACTGGGAGTCAATGAGGCCGCTCACCTGTGCTCTCCTCACTTTGAGGCTTGTCATTCAAAAACCGTAAATCCTATCGTTTAGGTAGACACATTGTGTGAATCAGGACAAGTTTTCCTACTACTTTTGAGAAAATCATGTCTGTAGAGTGAAATTTGTGGCTGAAAACAGAGTTTAAGCGAGAAAGTTTGACCTTTTTTTTGAAGCCGCCTACACTCTAAGCTTAACGACCCTCACTGGTGTGTAACGCAATAGACACCCATTCAAAAGCCGGATTTTCTCCCAGAAACCACATGGCGTTTGAACCGGGCCTGATCCGAAAGTGTAAAACCTAGCAGAAAAGTTGAATGCCAGATCCACAGAGGAGAAGTTTTCCTACGTTTTAGAGTTTGAATCATGTCTCTAGGTGAAAGCATGCCAGAGCAGTGGATGTTTGAAAAACATTGAAAAAGTGCTTTTTTTTCAATTAATTCCATAGAAATGAATGGAGTTTTTTGGGGCGATTTTTTCGCGACTACGTCGCGAAAAAATCGTATTCTATAGAGAAAAGTAATAGCATAGCGAGTCCGATCGAGCCGCACGTTTTGATATATTGTTTGTCTGTGTGCGACGTACGGTTATTGAGTTATTCGAAATCAAAATTTGCGTAGGAATAAGAAGAAGAAGAAGAAGAAAAATACGTAGAAGAACAATAGTTGCAGTGCTTTGCACTGCAACCTATGGGCTCCCCTAGGGGAGCCCATAGGTTGCTGTGCTGCAGCACTGCATCCTAATAATAAGTTACACAGTTAATCAAATCATCTTTGTATGTAGTTCAATTTAATCGGCTACAGCCTGGAATCATGTCGTGAGTCTAGTCTTTTTTAATATCTTCCACGACACAGCTATCAGAGCGGTCAAGATTACCAGCCAACTTGTGATGTCTTAATAGGCTAGGATCTACATCTCGTAAATCAGGGGCGATTCTAGCATCTGATCTTTGGGGGTGCTTAGCCCCCAGAGCTGACAGAGACACCTGGCTTGAACGACAGTGTTTCCACGTTTATTCCGCATTTAGACTAGACTTAACTAGACAAGAAGACTAGACTAGACAAGACTAGACTTATGCAATGTTTTAACAGAAGCTGACCCAATAAACTATGATATCTACACATTTACAGCCACTGACACAAATATTTACGTTATATTTTTAACTAAACAAGACCTACTACTGCATTTGTAATATTGGAGCTATTCATTTTGAACAGTGGTAATTGTTAATTAATGTGTTATTGTGTATTGTGTAATAATAGTGTGTATTATTATGATTTTACATTAGTTTACATTAGTTTATATTTTTTGTTATATTTGTTATATTTTGGTAGTGTTCTTTTGAAAACGTAGGCTATATCCAAACCACACTCACTGTCCCCCCAGACAATGACCAGGGTTTGGATTTGTGAATGATAAGCAAACGTAAACGCTATGTTACATTAAATAAAACTGAGTAACACACGGTGGTCTAGCACCGTAGCACTTGTACAGCTCTGCACAAAAGTATCTCGATATGGATGATAAATGTTGTTTTTATCATTCTATTCATAGACCAGGGAACATCAATATTTCATTATGCATATTATTGTGTTGTGTTTAACAATTGTAATTCCAGTCCGTACCTTCACATCTCGCTATGCCAGTAATACTCAGGTGCTACTTCGAGTTCCTCATCGGTGTGGAATCCAGTTTAAAAAAAAACCCACCATGTCGTAGCAAGCACTCGCGCAGGCAGGCAACCCAATCAGAGGGGACGCAAGGAGGAGAGGTATTTTACTGCTCGTAGAACTATCACGTAACAGGTGAATTCAAGAACACACACACGCCCGCGCACACATTCATTGCGCAGTGCGCAAGGGCGCTTATTTCTGAAAATTACGTCCAAAAGCAGTGTTTTTGAGGGTGCTGAGCTAGGAGGTGCTGAGCTCGTTTTTGGGGGTGCTTGAGCACCCCCAAAAATAGGCTAAACACGCCCCTGTCGTAAATGTAGGGTTTCGGATTTCTATAGACTTACAACATACGTTATAGTTTTGTCTACATTATCATGACTCTGTTGTCCTGTTTCACTTTTACTTAATTTTTAGCGTCCACAATCCGTTTGGCCGCCCAAGTTGCTAGCTAAGTTAGCTCAGCAAGGCTCATGTTGGTAACTGAACAGACGGTTAATAGCTATATTGCCGTTAACGAGAATATAGCTATTAACCGTCTATTCAGTTAAAATCAAGTTGGACTTGCCACAGTCCCATTTGCCTGCCACCATGCTGACCTGTAGCATATGTGGTTTTAAGTCTGTGTCATCCACGGAATATGTCAGTCACTGCAGAACACACAGACACCTGAACAACGTGCGTATGTCATGTGCGCTTAGAGATTGTGGTAGTAGATTTTCTTCTTTCAACAGCCTCGCCGTTCACATGTCACGAACCCATCCTGAGAGAAGTGTTAGGCAAACTTGGAACCGCAGTGTGTCTGTGCCTTTAAAGTGTTCATTCAATTATTGCACGAGAGAATATGTAGAGCTTAAACAGCTGGTGTCTCACTTAAATGACCACATCCAAGAAGGTCTCCATGTTGTGTGCCCGTTTGATGGCTGTGGTCGTACTTTTAATGTGAAGACCTCTCTCTCATCCCATATTTCCAGGATTCATCGTGGGTGGAACACGACCCAAATATCTTCCATTTATTTATCAGATGTACAGGCTCGTCTTACAGACAGCACACCAGAGGTCAGTACATATGTGAGTACAGATCCCGACACTGATGTACACAGTCAGGTATGTCAGGGTAATACAGACAATGACAAAAATGCACAAGATAGGTTCATTGAAAATCTGGCCCTGTTTTGTTTAGGTTTACAGACTAAATACTTAGTTCCAGCCTCTACTATTTCAGAAATTGTCAATGAAATGAAAACACTGCAGGATGTGCAGCAGGAATTCACAATGGGAGTTTTGGGCTTAAAATTGGAACAGTATGGTGTCCAACGTGAAACCTTACTAAGTCTGGGACAGAGCGTATACGAACAGAGCCCTTTGCATGCAGCCTTATGTGCCAGTGGGCCTTTAACAACACACCACCGCAGGCTGCAATACTTTAAGTCTCACTTTAATTATGTTCACCCTGTGGAAGTGACACTGGGGTACAATGACAGTGGGAAGAGGCGACACTACCATTATGTTCCTTTACTTGACAGTCTCAGGGCAATGTTGAAAAAGCTGATGCACAGTGGTGACCTTGCTGAACATGGTAGGCCTATACATGTATTTCGTGATTTTACTGATGGGCATGTTGTTAGGTCAAATGAGATGTTTGCCACAGACCCAGACAGTTTAAAGGTGATGCTTTTTCAGGATGCTTTTGAAGTAGCTAACCCTCTTGGATCTGCCAAGCAAAAGCACAAAATTTTAGCTGTGTATTTCACTCTTGGTAATTTACATCCACATCTGAGATCAACAGTTGATCAGATTCAATTAGTACTGCTTTGTTCAGAGAAAGACTATAAATATTTTGGCGTGGACAAGGTTTTCAGGGAGCTTGTGTCAGATTTGGGTGAATTGGAGGAAAAGGGCATCTCCTTTGAGGATAAGACATTGAAAGGCACTGTTGCATGCATTATGGGAGATAATCTGGGTTCCCACATGATTGGAGGGTTCACAGAAAATTTTAGTTGTGCTGAGTATTTCTGTAGGTACTGTCTTGTCACAAGACCCGCGTTTTTGGCCAATCCTCTCACAGTTTTCACTCCAAGAGATCCTACTGAGTATAATGACTCTGTGCAGTTTCTGGAGAGTCACCCAGATGTGACCACACATCAGGGCATTAAAGGCAACAGTGTGTTTAACAAACTGTCACATTTTCATGTCTGTCAGCCTGGACTGCTGCCCTGTTTAGCGCATGATTTGTTCGAGGGTGTTGTGGACTATGATCTGGCAATGTATTTGCAGTACTTAATTAAGAACGAGAAGTGGTTTAGTTACAAGTTATTAAATGAAAGACTCACTTCATTTCCAGGTGAAAGCAGTAACAAGCCAAATGCTATTCCAAACAAAGGAACAAAACTTGGTGGCCATGCAGCCCAGAACAAGTGGTTATTGCAGTTCCTGCCCATTTTGGTGTATGATAAAATTGCAGATGCTGATAATGCTGTCTGGCAGGCGTGTCTTCTTCTCAGGGAGTTAGTTGAAGTTGTCTGTGCACCTACCCTTTCAGAGTCCCAGATTGCATACATGAAGGTACTGACTGAAGAGTATGTGGAAATGAGGCAGGAGTTGTTCCCACATTCCCCTCTGAGACCAAAACACCACTATCTTTTGCACTATGCAGATTTGAGTTTACATTTTGGTCCTCTCATACACACATGGACGATGCGCTTTGAAAGCAAACATAGCTATTTTAAAAGATGCACTAGGTCAAGTCAAAACTTCAAGAATGTCACAAAGTCACTTGCGAATAGGCATCAGCTGTTTCAAGCTTATCAGAGTCAGGGAAATTTATTCAGCTCCCAGGTTCAGGTGTCAGACTCCACACGGTTCTATCCACAGCTGTATGATGCTAGCATAAGGGCAGCTGTTGCAGATTTTGGACTAGACTCCTCCAACTCCATTGTCACAGACAAAGTACAAGTTAAAGGGACCAAGTATGCAAATGGTATGCTTGTGATACAGGAATATACCAAAGGACAACTGCAGTTGGGTGAAATAGCCAGCATTCTGATCAAATGTGAAAAAACTGTCCTGCTTTTGCTACAGGGGAAAACTGCCAGCTGGGTACCTGAGATTGGTGTCTATGAAATGGAAAAAAATGGTTCAGAAACTCTTTCTTGTAAAACCCTTGACAGTCTCAGTGATTATTCTCCACTGTCCTTTTACCACAGAGGTGCAAGGTTGCTCTCGCCACTCAGGCATCTTCCACAATGGAGGTTGTGAAGAATGTTATAACAAGGGCCATGCCTGTACTAACAACTGACGTCATAGAAGAGCTGATGGATCATCTAAAACATATTGGTGTTAACAGCATTGATGATATGCAATACCTAACCAGCGAAGACTTGGATGGCATTTTGCCTCCAATTCAAAGGAGGCGGTTAATTCAAGCCTTCACTGCAGGTAAGTGTTTACTTTTATTATACTGTAAACCAAATACACTATATTGCGAAGTGTTCTGCTTGGAAAAAAACTTTGTGTATGCCTCTGATCATCTGCCTTGTCAGATCTATCTGTTGCGATGGCAACATGGGCTGGGACAGGTTGATTCACTGCTTTGCCCCGCATTGCTGCTTGCAGCTATATTTATTCAACTTTTAGTCCATGGGCCAGGACCCAAAAATTCACATATTGGTACCACCTGAGGTGGCAAAATCTATCATTGATTTTTTGTAATCCTCTATGTCTGAGGGACATTATTTGGTATGATAGCCCTCTCTAAGTGGTAGCCGTCTTATATTTTTACTAGCTTTTATAACGCTACCCAGTGCAGTTTGCAATACATGCCTATGTATGGGTATAGGTGTATGAAAGTATGTGGGATGATGGGATATGTTTTCATCTGTGTTATATAACATGTAGACATCATAGGCATGTAGAAAATATACAGTTATATATCAATCACACCCTTTTCCCGTAATATAACATAGGGATAGATTGAGGCAGAAGACTGTAACAGGATGGGTCAAATTCCAAGTCTTGCTATATCACATCTGGAGAGTATGTGCCTTCAGAAAATATATGGGCTTGATAGCTTAATGTACATAACTATTTTAGGCCTGAAACCCATAATTGACCAATGTATTTGAATGAAAATCAATGCATTTCAATGTGATAAAATGTACATTACAAACCAAAGGTATAGAGGCATGTTAGAAGCTGGAAGATGTTTCAATGCACATAACATTTTATCTAGAGCATAGACCTTAGAAAATAAATGGGTTTTATAGCTTAATACACAATTCACAGCTATTTTAGGCCCGAAACTATTGAAAATTAATGCATTTCAATGTAATGCAAAGTGCATTGCAGAACTAAGGAAGAGAGGAATGTGGGAAGTTGGGAGATGTTTCAATGCACATTAGATAACAGAGTATAGACTTTTAGAAAATATATGGGTAAGATAGCTTAATACACATTACACAGCTATTTTAGACCTGACATTTTCTTGAGTGCTACACACAGTAAATTATACAATAATATGGAGGAAGGCAAGGCCCCTCTCTCCCAAAAACTGAATTACAGCAACAACTCTTCTCAAAACGTCCCGCCAGTATTGCCTTTCTCCATCAATTTGTTTGACAAGATCAGAATCAATTCTTCCTGTGTCTTTGGAACGACTGTGTAATGCTAACATGCAAGCCCTATGCTCCTCACTCCTCTCATGCTCACCGATACGCTCAGAATGTTTCCAATCAGAAAACCCGTTGACAAACGCATTGTGCTTACTTGAGAACAGTTTGCAAGCAAAACAATAGATGCAACCAGAGGAAGGAGAGTAAAGGAGCCACTGCCTTGTCACAGACTGACCATTAGGTAGAGAGCGTTTGATTAAGGAATTTGTGAAACTCCTAGTGATGGCCAAAAGCTGCAATGTAAAGCTTAAGGGCAGAAAGTAGCTGTTGTTTACATATCAAAGGTAATATGCAAAAAGTCGCTAAATTCACTAGATGAAGTTGCCAGAGATGGCCAAAAGTCAATACAATACAACAAGCCTTAAAGTGCAGAAGGTGTTTTTTATAAAATTTTTAATATAATATAAACACGAAATGCACTAGCCTTTTAAGGTAGGCTTTTAACCTTTGAAGGTGCTGTATGATATACGTATAATATAATATAATATAATATGTAAGGGTTAACGTTCGGCGAGAAGGTCCCTACCGTGGAATAGCGGCACGACAGAGAGAATCATGGGTCTTGATCTCTCTGAAGTGCCGCTATTCCACGAAAGGGACCGCCTCGCCTTGCGTTAACCCGCTTATTACATGGCTATACTTAAATTATTCACACATGGTGGCGACGTTTTTGATTTCATGTTAAGTTTAATGAATGATTGAGAGGTTGTTGCTTGCGCAACACAAAATAGTCCGTTGCCGTTCTGGAACACCGGTGTCTGTTGCCATTGGCAGCGGTCCGATATAGACCAACACGTCTGATCCTCAAATAACAGACGTGCGAACGTTGGGGAGCCCCATTCAAATGAACGGCGCATTCTACAGAGTGAAGACGACCCATGTAATGTAATATAATATAATATAAATGTATACAAGCCTTTAACCCTCTTTCTCCCATAGCTGCCGTTAGCGCCCGACTTGTATTCTCCCATAGCTGCCGAAAGCGCCCGAAATCGCCCGACAAGAAAATACACCTGTAACTGCAAAAAATGTTGTTGCTGAACTTCAAATACAAATGACACTAGTTAATGAGACTGTAATACACGTATTTGTGTATTAAAATGTATATGTTTGTATGAAATTATTTTTAGATATGGTCATGTTTTTACGTGGTGTCCCCTTGGTTGCGGCTCAGACTGATTCTGTGTTTGGGCGCATCTTCATAGCTGGCTAAATTAGTCAATCGTCCATGTTTGTTTACACTTTGTTTGCTTACATTACTGTCAATTCCTGTGGTCTCGTGCCAAATCTTCTTCTGTAGCAGCTATTGTTATTAAATTTACCTCAGAACAACTAGCCAGACCAAGAAAATGACTGCGCAGAAAAGACGCCATTTTTTTTTTAACTCTGGAGGAGGCAGTGGCGTTATGCCTCAACTCCGAGTCAGAGCCAGACTTGTCCGTCTCGGATTTCAGTGATGCAAGTTCTAAAGTGAACTTGGATAATTACATAATTAAAGGGTTAAAAAGGCTGTTGAATATTAAACTAAACAAGTGACGTTGCACAGGTTGAATGCAAAGCAAGTTGTCAAGCTGAAAGCCAAGGTCAGGTTATGAGTGAAGAGAAGTGATGCAGGGGGCTATATATATATAGAGAGAGAGAGCCAAAGTCTCCGCCCCTTCTTTCAGTCCACTCAGTGTGGCCAATTTAGCACCCAGGGGCCCTCTGGTTGCCGTACCGCGTGGCCCAGGGGCCCTCTGGTTGCCATATCCCGTGGCCCAGGGGCCCTCTGGTTGCCGTACCGCATGGCCCAGGGGCCCTCTGGTTGCCATACTGCATGGCCCAGGGGCCCTGTGATTCCTGTATCCTGTGGCCGAGGGCCCTCTGACTGCTGTCACTGTTCCCCCAGCCCAATTCAGTTTGAATTCAATTCAAATGTTTTCGAACGAACCTTCCAATGATAACAGTATTTTTTTGAAAAAATAAAGAACTTAAAGGTGCAGTGTGTAAGACTGTGGTCAAAGTAGGTATTGCAACAACAATGTTCATTGAAAATGAGATGCCTATTGCCACATTTGATCTTTTCATGAATATTTACCAAGTAATAAACTAATATTTACCAGTATGACAAAATACAGTAAGTTTCCAGCTAAAAATGCCCATTTCTGGAAATTCAAAATGGCGGACAATGGAGAAGATCCCATTTTTCTTGTATGAAAAGTGCAATTTTCCCAGTCATAATGACTACATAGAATTTGATGCACAACAGGGTATGTTCATTGTGCTTGGCGTTTCTGGTCAATGTACAGCAAATGGTATTCTTGGCAGATCAGTTCTTTCTTGCATGGGCCAATGGCATTTAAGTGCAATATCACAGTATTAGGCCTATATTATATTATATTATATTATATTATATTATATTATATTATATTATATTATATTATATTATATTATATTATATTGTGGCTTATTATATTATGACCTATTATATTATAGCCCATTATATTACATTATAGCTGTTATGATGTAAATAGCTGTTATTATGTAAATTATGGCTAGTGAAAAGACTGAATGGCTAGTGAGTCAGGACAACCACTAGCCAAAATGGCCGGTAAGCAAAAAAGTTAACATCAAGCCCTGGTGTGAATCTAAGTGTAACCATATTTATTTGATTAAATTGTTGTTTTTTATCCATAGACTTGCAAGCTGTACTTGGCTCAACGTCTCTGCAACCGAATGTCCATCTCCCTGAAAATCCACCTCTGACACCTGGTCCCATGGAGGAGTCTTCATCCCGGGAGACTGTTGTACTATGGCACAAAATGCCTCCAAACCTTATGCTTGCCTTACGTGAAAAGAAGAGACCAAAACCTAAAGAGAGACGAGAGATGATCCGTATAGTTATTGACGATGTACTAGCTAAAGAACGTGGAAGACCTGGAAGAGGAAAGCTGCGTGAGATTGCCAAGAAGATAGTACAACAATATCCCTCCTCTTTCCAAGACAGAGAGATGAATGGAACCACGGTAATTGGAACTGGGTATGATTCAGTGTTCATACAGCTTGAGAACAGACTTGAGAACATTAGTAGGCCATGTACCTTCAACTCGAGGCCAGCAGCAGAAAGGGGAGATGAGATAAGAAAGAAGTCCAGCCACTCGGATCGATATGTATGTGTGGAGTGGCAGCCTGCTGTTGAGAACACTCCTGAACTAGAGTCTAAAAAAGATGACTTGAAGAACGATTTCAAGACCCGCCAGCTGGAGGAATCAGTTGTTCGCAAATTGATGACTGACACATACTCCATCCAACGAACTGCAATCAACAATGGAAGCACTGTGAAAACTCTAATGGAGGAGTGGCCCTTCCTTTTTGAAGCTGCATGCATGTTTGACCACACACACACACACTTCTTGGCTTGGAAGTCCAAACAAAGCTGGCAGAGGAGGTGTCCAGAAAGGGAAAGGGCATCAAAGACTTTCTACAGTCCAGGGGGATAAAGATGGCACCCAGTAACGATCTAGTACAGCTGATCTCTGGGATCGCAAAATTCTTCAGAGAAAAGCCTGAACAACTCTTCCACCCAAGTGAGGTGGGTTTATAAATGTTTTATCACTGTGTTATTCATGATGAACTACAATGTATTTGTATGGGGCATACTGTTCTGGATGGAAAAATAGTTATTCAGCTATTCAGTATTTCTTCTTTTATTTCCTAACAACAGGAATCTGCTGCTGCCGCACTACCACTGCAAAGCACACCTTGCATCCTTACCACGGGTTTGTAATCTGTTTGATATTCAAAAAAATATGTGTTATGGATTTGATTTCACTGTCTATCTTCCTCATTCCTCACATGCTTCTTCTCTCCTGTCTTTTTCTCCTGCTTCTCGCTCCCTTCTTTGTCTCTTCCTCTTTCCCCATTCGCTTTCTCCCTTCTTGTCTGTTCTGTTTTCAGAAACTCACTCTATGTTTTGTTTGTGAAATAACTTTTTAATGGGTGGGCTTATTTCCATCAAGTCTTGTGTGCTAAAACTCTATGATCGGTGCATGAAGTAATAGAAGTTTGGAAGCCAGCACTTTCAAGGTGGCCGTGGAGTTCATAATTAAGTATCGTGTTCCACCCGTTTTCATTTGTTAATATATTCTCTTATGAATTTTACATGTTTAAGGTGATCATCATTACAAAATCGCCGTGGACCAAGAAGTCGTAAACAACCACATCAGCTCCATGATTGTAGCTCTGAGTTACACTTTTGCTGCATTTTATGTTTTTAACATAAAGTACCCAAAAGACATGGCTCTCACGCTGGAGTTCATTCAAAGGTAAGCAATTCTTACTGTTATGTTTTGTTTTTTTGTTTTTTTTTGGGGGGGGGGCACAAGCAGTTTTGCTGTGAAGGCTACTGTTTAGTACGGCAGACGAGCGACTTCGAGCGACTTTTGAGTAAAACCATGCAAATTGGTACACATATCCATCTTGGTATGCTGATTAATATTAGATATGGAGGCGTCGCGATGCTAAAGATGCTAAATTTTCAAGATGGCCACCAAATCCAATATGGCCAACCCATATTGATGAAACTATCAGGTATTTTGTTGTAAATGCATGAAAATTGATACAGTTAGCTCTTGATATGCTGATTAATATTAGAAGTAGAGGCATAGCAGAAAAAAAATCTGATTTCTCAAGATAGCCGCCAAATCAAATATATCTGACCCATATTAGTATAACCACCATGCACTTTGCAGTAGGAGCATGCAAATCAGCACAAATATACTTCATATGTTGAGCAATCTAGTAGTTGGCCATATTTGATTTGGTGGCCATCTTGCAAATTCAGCTTTTTTTGTGACGTTTTTGTGACAGTTATTAATCAGCATATCAAGAACTGTGTACCAATTTCCATGCTTATACTACAAAGTGCCGGGAGGTTTCACTAATATGGGTTAGCCATATTTGATTTAGCGGCCATCTTGAAACGTCAGCATTTTTCGCAATGCCTCCATTTCTATTATTAATCAGCACATGAAGAAGTAACTGTGTACCACTTTCCATGCTTTTACTACAAAGTGCCCAGTAGTTTCATTAATATGGGTTTGCCATATTGGATTTTGCAGCCATCTTGAAAATTCAGCATTTTTCGCAACGCCTCCACATCTTATATTAATCAGAATATCATGAAAGATATGTGTACCGATTTTTATGCTTTTACTCAAAAGGGCACGGTTTGGCCCTTTTTTGTCGCTCATCCTTCGTACTATATGGTTTATTCAGCATCTTTCCTCCACATTCTTTGTCTATGACAGCCTATGGAAATGTATGGTAAATGGTTGTGACAGATCTTTTTTCCATAATGTATATGGCAGCCAATAGGACCATGTGAAAGAAAGTGGTGAAATTTGGCACACACATTCTAGACAGTCCCCTGATTCTTTTCAACAAGTTCTATTTTGACACCTCACACACAATTCAAAAGCTCAAAGTTTTTCAACTTTCAGCCTCTGCCAATTCTGATTTTGTGAGAATTGAAAATAAAGTGCAGCCCCATAATGCACACCGTTCCACTAGTGGAACGCTGTAATGGTCATTGTAAAGTTAACAAACACAGTACTACACTAGAAAAGTAGATCCACCGCGCTCCTGTTCCTCACTATCTGGTGCGTCACGGGAAAGGACTGAGTTCTAATCAGTGAAGAAAATCACTGGAGCATCTCAGATGTGGAAAAATATTTTTCTGCTTTTATTGAGCAGTGCCAAACTAACGTTTCGACGTTACCGCGTCTTCATCAGAGTCGGGAAAAAAACGATGAACGACTCTGATGAAGACGCGGTAACGTCGAAACGTTAGTTTGGCACTGCTCAATAAAAGCAGAAAAAGATTTTTCCACATCTGAGATGCTCCGGTGATTTTCTTCACTGGACAGTACTACACTACTAACAGAGGGCCATTAGTACTGCACTACGACTTGGTCATTGTCATTCTGGTAACAGCAAATGCATAAGGCCATGTCTCAAAGGGTTAAATATTGTACTAACTATTTACAATTTGTTTTGCAATGAATCCATTAGGCTCATTTCATGTGCAATCAGACGCTTTGGGGCTGATTTTAATGAAACTTGATTTTAATGAATATTTACGTAAGTAATAAACCAATGTACCAAAGTATTGTATAGTATAGTATAGTATAAGTTTTGCAGCTTAAAATGTAGAATTTTTGGAAATTCAAAATGGCGGACATGAAGAAGATCCCACTTTTCATGAATGAAAAGTGCAATTTTCCTAGTCATTATGAATACTTAAAATTTCATGGTGGTGGTAAGTATTTGTGAACAAGGTGACATTTGTGAATGGGCAGAATTAATTCTGGAAATACAGTATTAAATACAGTGCACCTTTAAGGTAGAAACAGACTAAGAAAGTTTTGATTAATAGTGTTGGACACCATACATTTATCCTTGATTATGTCTGTCAGGGTAAGTCACATAGAAATGGTTTTGATTTAGCTTGGAAGCTCTTTTCTGGCTCTACAAATTACACAACCAACATGGGATACAACAATCATCAGAATATTATGATAGATTATGAGATATTAAAATATTGTCATTTGAATTTTAAAAAGCTACATTAAAATGAGTCATTTTTCTACTTAAGTTGGGGTATTATAACATCTCCTGAAAGTTTGGTCTTTGGTCCTTGTCATATAATTTGACGTTTAGGGTGAAATAAGTTGTAATAAAGTAGTTGTAGTAGTACAGTAGTATCAGAGAAGGTTAGCCCACCTGATATACGGTACGTACCCAACCTGTCACTCCGCCCAAAATAGCATGAGCATTTTGGGTGGAGTGTCAGATGGGGAACTCCTGTCAGTTGGGGTACTCTTCTCTGACACTACTCTATTACAACTTTACTACAACTCATTTCACTCTAGAAGTCGCATTATCTCTGCAATGACTCTAGAGACCAAGACCACACTTTCTGTTGATGAAATTGACATGATATCCTACCTATCCTGTCCTAGGCAAAAACTGACTAATTTTAAAAGACAACTTTTTCTATATTCAATATTTAGTATATTAACATCTCATAATTCATATTCTGTTGCTCGCTGTATTCCCTGCTCTTTGAGCTATTTGTAGAGCCAGATAAGACATCATCCAAACAATCTCTGTGTGATTGATTGACATAAACAAGGATGAATGTACAGTGTACCACCCTCTTAATTAGACATTCTTAGCTTTTTCTCCCTTTTTATTGATGCCAGACTCAGGCAAACGTAGTTCTGGGATTCTACCTTCCCAGTAAAAAGGCACACCAAGTTTCAATAAAAGTTTCAAGTTTCAATAAAATCCGTGCGGGTCAGGCCCCAAAGTGTATGATTCAACTAGCTTGCATAAGCAAATTCTATGTGTTAAGTCATAACATCACTCCAACAGCATATCTAAAAATACTTTAAATATTCTTTTAGAGTTTTCCTGGGAATAAATCCAGAACGAGGGTCAAAGGCTGAGAAGAAGGGAAAGAAACACCTTCACTTGCCCCCAAGACTTCTGAAGTTCTTGTGTGAACTGAACAGTTTTGAAAACCCCTGAATGGAAATGTGAACATTTGCATGCATGTGCACGCATGCGCGCGCACGCACACACACACAAAGCTGAGTTTCTGCTGAGGTCTGGAATGCCCCTCAACTCCCACCCCTTAATTGTTTAGGTGCGTGTTTCTTTTTTTTGTTCTTTCTTAAGAGACTTTGAAACCTGTTTGTTGGGAATCATAGACCTCACCCTTCAATCCAATTTAAAAGTTACAAATATCAAATCATTTTGTGGGTTTTGTATGTTGCATGACGTTCTTAAAAATGACAGGGTGCTAGTCATAATGAATACTTGATGAAATTTGTGGTGGTGTTAAATATTCTTGAATTAATTATTTGTGAATTAACAGCATGACTTCCCATAGACCTGTCCCTTCAATCCAATTTAAAAGGTACAAATATCAAATCATTTTGTGTTTTTTGTATGTTCTTAAAAATGTCAGTGTGCTAGTCATAATGAATATTTGATGAAGATAACATCTCTGAATTCATAGCATGAATTATTGAAATAAACTACTAAAATGGCATCTCACCTTGTGTAGACGTGTGTAATGTACTGTATTAAAAGACTTAACTTTGTGTAGATGACAAAAACAATCTCTGTTTATATATATTAAACTATCACATATTGGTAATGCATATTCAGATTCATATATTTGTCCTTAAGACATTTTTTCCTAGTTTGGACAGAAATCGACTTTATATCTAAGGGGTTATCAGTTTTCCACTAAAAGAAGTGTCTGTGAAAGAACCGAATTTACTGTAAATCCACAGAATTCTCCTTTCTTATAATGAAGGGGAATACATGTGAATGAACAGAAAGTTTATTGTAAATCTACGGAATTCTCCTTTTCTATAATGAACGGGAGTACATGTGAATGAACAGAGAATGTATTGTAAATCTACGGAATTCTCCTTTTTATGATGGACAGAGAATTTACTCTAAAAATACGGAATTCTCCGTTACAGAATAAACGGAAGGGCCGTAATGTAAACGGAGAAGTTACTGGTAATTTACTGCCAGGACTTTATCCGTTTTTTTACGGAATTTTTTTTTACAGTGCACACACACCGAGAGAGAGAGAGAGAGAGAGAGAAACACATCCTGCAACCTGAACAGGTATGTGGAGTTTTAGAGAGTTTACAAGTTTATATTTATAATCGAATAGCACTAACTAGGCGGCACGGTGGTGTAGTGGTTAGCGCTGGGAGGATAACAGTAGGGGATAGGCTCCAGCTTGCCTGCGACCCTGCAGAAGGATAAAGCGGCTAGAGATGATGAGATGAGATAACACTAACTAAAGACCACAGATTATTTCAAAACCGTCAGACTTACCTTGTTCTAAATTTATCATATAATACAGTAAATACTGAACAGTATGGTGTATACTCAGGGGTGTGGGCGTGGTACGCGGGGGTACGCCGTCCACCCACTTCTCCCGAGGTGAAATTTAAAAAAAAAAAAAAAAGTGTCATTCAATGGCCTGAGTTTATACACGCTCTTGACAGCCAACGTCAAATGTAAGTTATACGGATTTTATTTTTTCACTTTCGAGGCAGCATGATCTGTCGGTTTAATGCTTTATGATCTTTGAAGTTCTAATGCGATTTTTGCTCAGTATAGGCCTATGATTTTGAATAGCCTAATAATAACAGTAGGGTCTCTCTCTCTCTCTCTCTCTGTGTGTGTGTGTGTGTGTGTGTGTGTGTGAGATTTCCGGGCGTTCATGGTAGCAGCACCGAGAGGGCAACAGAACTGATATAATCGCCTGCCTGGTCATCCTTACGCGGATAATTTCACCACATACTGTATTATATAGTATATATGATTTGAAATTCATAATCTTTGTGGCCTTCCTGTTTAGTGTTTTGTTGTACAACCAAAAATGTGAAATGACAATAAATTTAAAGAAATACTCAAGTCTTTAAGAAGGAGTGCATGGTAGGGCTTAACCCAATGGCTGCATGTCATGTATTTTGTATACGCAGGTGCCTCAATCGCGCCAGACTAAATACCTGATTTATTCGATTAGTGCCTTTTGTAATAAATTTCAGCCCATTGCTTGTTTGTATGCGATGTGAGTGACGTGACTTTTTTTGAACTTCTGGACACATGCTGTAGCTGTTGCCACGGCAGTAAGTAGGCTAGTAAAAATATCGAATTCCGAATGCAGCTCGGCTCAAATGAACATGAATCGAACATGAACAAAGGTGTTTGTGTATCATAATTTCCAATATTTCGGCTTCACGCATGATAGTCCATGTTAAACCTATGCAAGGTTTATGTTGAGTTCCAGCAGCAGAGTGGTGCTGTCTACGACGATGCATTCGGAAGGAGAAGGCGAATTTGTTCCTCTTTAGCCATTTCGGCATATTTATTGGAGACAAAATAAACCGCGGCTTTTCGCCATAACAGTTGGGCTGTACTGACAAACACGAATGAAAATTGCACACATAAAAACGTCTGAAAAAAAAAGTGTCTTCTTGTGCCCTCTTGTGTTGTTAAAAGAACGTAACATTTATACAAATCATTCATACCAAACAAAGGCTACGCTTCTGACATGATATCAAATCGATGACGTCACGAATCGCGTACCCCCACTTTAAAAATCTCCACTACACCACTGTGTATACTCTATAATATGCAGTATTTAAAACACACACAAAAATATAAAATATTACAGAACTCAGCCATATTTTATTGGGATCCAGTTCATTTGACATTAAAAGTAAACTGACTATCAATTTGATCGTCAGATGTAAATTTCTCTCTTTTTTTTTTCAGATATCAGTCATGAAGGTGATCAGAAATTTAAATGACCTTCGCGTCTCAAAATTTGGCCAGCCGGATCCTCGACACGGTCTTGAGCTCCTGTACTGGTTTTCACGTGAATACATTGATGTGGACTATAACAGGCGTATGAAACCAAAACTGGGCCATCCTCAAACTGGAGCTTTTGGGTTCTGCAGGTTCCACAATAATGAAGAAATCCTCCCCAAGCAGAACCTCCCGTACTATGAGGTGGGAAATCTTAATGGATCAAGAGCTAATGAACTGCCCCAGTACGTGAGGTCCAAATACACAAAACATTGTGATGAGAGCAACAAGGATCGCATCATCATTCATCTGCATAACAACAATATCGAGAAGGTGTATGTGACTGAACACAAGAGTCAGAAAACCTTCAACTCTGACCAGACTTATGAAGTGACTCGGGATGTGATCGAGCAGATCAGAGGGATGAAGCGGGATCAATTCCTGCAGACATGTGGAATCAATTCCATACTGCAGAGTGACAGCTCGTGGTCCTGGTGCACAATTCTGTAAAGAATAAAGATTGAGTTAAATTATAATCTAATCTCTGATGAACACCATGCAGCACAGAGGAAAGAGCTTTACTTTATACATCAGCTTTATATTATATATATATATATCATTCATTCATACACACAATTATTCCGGATCACATTGATGTGTGTTTTTCAATGCTATTAAATTTCTTCTGATGGTTTGGATTAAAATTCTTGACAGTAGTTTTCTGACTCCTCAGACTCTGGTTATGGATGTTGATTGGTTGAATCATAATAAATGAAATAAATCCATTCCTCCAACTTCCTTTATTTAAATCTTTTATCACTGAAATTCTCACACACTCAATCACTTCACACTTTCTAACACGAGGATGAAGCAGGAATAAACGAGTGTCTGAGAGCACAATATCCCCCGCTGGTACTCGGCCATAACTCTGGTAAAACGCGACTGAATTGAATGAAATTGCAGGATGTGTATTACCGACATAGAACAAAGAATCTTGCCAAGTTTCATGAAATTCTTCCAAAAATTGTGAGAGGAGTTGATCTCAGAAGGTGAGCCTAGTAACAGAGGATGTAAAGGGAACGTTAGAATTTGGTTCTCTAAAGGTTAGGTTATAACCAAACCAAAAACTACCATTTAAAGAACGTTCCCTTTGGTTACAGCAAAAACCAAACAAAGGCTAACGTTCCTTGAACTTTTAGGGAACCACTCATGTGAAACGTTAGCCAGTAGTTGCACTGCTACCACCACACACGTTATGCTTGGTTGTTCTGAGAACCAGTGCTGACAGTTTTTGTTTCCTTGATATTTTACACTAGGCCAGCCTAGTGTGACATTATTCATTAATTTCTCCTGTTCATTTTTATGGTAGGGCTAAATTGGACCAAAGTGCAAATAGAGTAAAATACAAAAAGGTATGATATTTGTTTTAAATTCAGTGAAATGGAGACATACACAAAAGTAGGTCTAACTTACAAAGAGTGCAAAGAGTACCATACAAAGTGAATTATATTGCAAGTTGCATTCCAAACGGGGTTCCCCTTTCATTGTGTGTGTGGTAGGCAAGAGCCTGATTACCTGATAATGCAAGCCATTGGTAGGCTGCTATTAAGATTCCACATATTAAATGGCTGATTAGCTGGCCATTGCATTTTATCTTTTGCAAACTTGTTTAAAGACAACATTATTGGTGCTGGATTTGGTGGACCCCTTGCATTTGTGGCCTTAAAAAACAATATTTCAAATTATATCCCGCAGTACAACAGTTTTTTTCCCCTAATGATTTGGTATGTTCTCTCCTTTTTCTCTTGGCTATGAAAAACTGTGTGCATATCACTGTATTAGTGCAGCCTTCATTCATTGTTTCTCCATTCATTGTTTTTATAACACATTAATTGAACCAAAGCTCAAATAGAAAGAGTAAAGTAGGCTACAATAAAATAAGTACAGATGTCTCAAGTTGTTTTAAGTTGTTTTAAATTCAGTGAAATGCAGACACACACAAGTAGGCCAAGAGCCTAATTACTTGATAATGACGGCCATTGTTAGGCTACTGCTATTCAGATTCCACACATTAAATGGCTGATTAGCTGGCCATTGCATTTTATCTTTTGCAAACTGGTTTAAAGACAACATTTAGTGACCCCCCTGCACATTATTGATGCTGGGTTTTGTGGACCCATTGTATTTGTGGCCTTAAAAAAACAATATTTCATTTTTTATCCTGCAGTACAACACAGTTTTTCCCCTAATGACTTGGTATGTTCTCTCCTTGTTTCTCTTGGCTATGAAAAACAGTGAGCATATCACTGTATTAGTGCAGCCCACAGTCGGTCATGTGGTACCGAAATCTGCGGCCGCCATTTTTGGCTACCCCAGACTTTATCAAGGAAACAAAACTTCAAGGAAACAAAATATCAAGGAAACAAAAACTGTCACTGGTTCTCAGAACAACCAAGCATAACGTTGTGTGGTGGTAGCAGTGCAACTACTGGCTAACGTTTCACATGAGTGGTTCCCTAAAAGTTCAAGGAACGTTAGCCTTTCAGACAGCCATTCAGAGACTTCGCACAGCAAACTGTTATTGCTGTGTAGCCTATAAAAAAATCGGCATGCAATGTGAAAATCCCTCTGAAAATAAATAAAATACTGTTAAACAACTCACAGCTGAGTTAGTCTGGGGTAAGATGGCGTCCAGTTTCCACCTAGTGTTTGGCGCTGCCAGTCTAGTTCATTTTAGGTCTGTGGTGCAGCCTTCATTCATTGTTTCTCCATTCATTGTTTTTATAGCACATTAACTGAACCAAAGCTAAAATAGAAAGTAAAGTACGCTACAATAAAATAAGTATATATGTCGCAAGTTGTATTAAGTCAAGTAGACTACAATAAAAAATAAAATGTAGATGTCTCAATAAGTATTCCAAACTGAGGTTTAAATTCATACAAAAAACTAGACCAAGAGCAATTAAGCTTAGCCTACTTGCTAATGACAGCCATTCGGAGGCACATGAAATGGCTGGGCTTTTAAAGCCATTGTGTGTGCCTTCTGGCTTTTGGAAACTGGTTCAACCAGTTTTTGTTTTTGTAACTGACAAAGCTGCTATACAGCAACACTTTGCAAATTCAATAGATTGCCATTTAACTCATGAGTTAACGTACACAACGGCATATTATTGTAGCAGTGGACTGAAATTATTAATCTACAAAATATGCGGTATGCCTTTAAGACTGTCTCGCGTGTGTGTGATGTCACGTCCTATAATAGCCATGGTTAGAGAGCTCATTGGAAATGAGAGGACAACTGGATGTTTACGTTTTTGCAGAGGTCTTTTTTTTCCCCTGTACACTAAACGAAAAGTCTAATGGCACAGCAATTCAGCATGCATCTATTTGAAAACGTTTCACCTAAAGGCCAATTTATGCTGACAACGCAGTCCTCGCAGACGGTGTCGCAGATAGCGTCTGCGTAGCCCCCCCACCTTCGCAGATGCTCTGCGCGCACCTCCCAAAAATTGTGACCACCGCAGAAGCCTCGCAGACAGCGTCGCAGACAAGAGGGCTCTGATTGGTCCACTCTACATCTGCTGTACACGCACTTCTGCTTCCCTACTTTCCCGGTTTGGTTTGTTTTCACGACCGCCATTTTTAAAAACATGAGCGAAGATGGAGCAGCACGAAGAGCGGTTGATCGAGGAAGTACGTACATCTATACGACTCCAGTTCTAGTCATTATAAGTAACCGGAGGATAAACAGTCCACTAACCACACCCACCAACTACTCCTAGCAATTTCGCGACTTCGCGCCCCCTTGCGTTGTAGTGGTGAATAACATCGTGCACGCCTATTACTTCCCGCTCAACGATAAATTACAATTGTCTGCGAAAAGCTATCTGCGAAAGCCTTCTCGCAAGAGCATGCAGAGACCTTTAGGCCTACAGCAAGATCAACTGAAGGTATGTCGATAGTACAGACATTTATTTAGCATGTTAGCTACCATGATGCCATCCTTTATGGAAAGAATCATACTCTGCACTACAGTGAATTGTTATTACTAGAGTAATGCTGTAGTGCAGAACAGAATTACTACAGTGTTAGTGCAGTAAATGCTATAGTTTGGATAAAAATAAACGGCATACTGCAACGGCTCTGTACTTTAATGCAGAAGGCAATTTCGTGGACAGGAAACACTGCCGTCCTGCCGCAAGAAAAAAAATGTATTGTTTTCGCATAAGGGATATCTGCCTCTATATTTACTAGAATAAATGGTTGTTGTTGCAAACTTTATGCGGTAGGCTATGTGGGTAGAAAATAGAAATGTATTTTTAGAATGTGGTAGTTTTATATCATGAGAGGGTTCTATGGAAGTCATTTGTTAACATTTTACTATCTAAACGTTTGTATCGCAACGACCGCCCTCCTCAGTTTGAAATGAACATAGACTGCTGATTGGCCACCAGGTTGCCTGACGTGGTGGGGGTGTGGCTGTGAAGACATGGATAATTGGGCTGATCGCAATGAACAGAATCAATTGCTGCTACCTTCGGACGCAGAGAGCACCTTTTGCTTCAACAGCTTCTACTTTGACAACAAAGCTTTGGATTCTACTTGACTACACGACTGGGATTCACTCTTGAAAAGGTAAGATTCATTTTATTGTGGTTGTATAAAGGCTAGTGTACATACACTGTCTCAGGCTGGAGCTTCACTGGATGTGGTGCGCTACGCTTAGCCAAGTTGAGTCAAAATACATGAAGTTGAAAAATAATGGGCTATTTTTTAGAATGTTCTCTGTGCTGCCTTTTCTGGTGTAGCTAATTCCATTGATTATAGTTAAGACTTTAATATTATAGTAATAATACTATAATAGCTACTATAAAAGCTAATTCCATTGATTATAGTTAAGTCTTTGACTTAATGCATCCATTGTAGTCCCAGCCGCAGACACAAGTTGCCAACAAGTAATTGTAGAATATTTTATATATATATATATATATATATTCTGCAGGCGGCACGGTGGTGTAGTGGTTAGCGCTGTCGCCTCACAGCAAGAAGGTCCTGGGTTTGAGCCCCGGGGCCGGCGAGGGCCTTTCTGTGCGGAGTTTGCATGTTCTCCCCGTGTCCGCGTGGGTTTCCTCCGGGTGCTCCGGTTTCCCCCACAGTCCAAAGACATGCAGGTTAGGTTAACTGGTGACTCTAAAATTGACCGTAGGTGTGAATGTGAATGGTTGTCTGTGTCTATGTGTCAGCCCTGTGATGACCTGGCGACTTGTCCAGGGTGTACCCCGCTTTTCGCCCGTAGTCAGCTGGGATAGGCTCCAGCTTGCCTGTGACCCTGTAGAAGGATAAAGCGGCTAGAGATAATGAGATGAGATATATTCTGCAACAGACCATTCTTTTGTTACACATTTGTTTTGCTTTCCTGCTCGATTGAATGCAATGCTACTGTCATGTTTGTCACACATATTCTTACCTCATCCCCAGTTTTAATCCTGTGTGTATTTTTGTCAAGTGCAAGTATGGTTGTAAACTGAAACACTGTGCTTAAATTTATGTTGTTCTAATGTTGTATTTAAATTTTCCCCGCTTTTCATTGCAACAGGTACACATTGTTTGCATTGTATTGCATGGTATTGCATTGCAGCCAATGAGTTCAAAGAGGTTGGCCAGACAGACCTACACAAAGGAATGGAAGAGGGTGTGGCGAGAGGTGTTGAATGTGCGAGCACTGATGTGTGCCCAGCTGGATGCAGGAGATGCAGCAAGCAGGGAAGAGCAGGCTGCGCAAGATGCAGCAAGGACAGGCCAGGCTCTGCAAGAAGCATCATGATGGACCTCAACACATGCCAGAGATACAACAGGTGGAGATTGAAGAACAGCCTGAGTTCATGGCAGAGCCAACAAGTTCGGTCAGCAGCTCAGAGCAGGACAGCAGCAGTCCCTCAACCCATGTCAGTCCAGCACCCAGCCGTTGGACATTGGAAGAGTCGTACATTGAGGAACAAACGTCATCCGACTCAGTTGAGGGTACATTTGCTTTGAATTTTATATTTACTATCTGATTACAAGTTCTTAACCAAGAAAGCAAACACTAACAATTTTCTTTTCAAAAACTTCAGGAATGACCCATGGCGAAGAGGAGGGGGCTTCAGGCATGGCTGCCATAATAAGGCGCAAGTACTTCATACACACTTGTTGATGTTCACACAGGAAAAGTGTATTGGGTATAAAACTAAAATGAATTTCATCTCAATTCTACCTGTAGTCCTGGAGGAACAAAAGAGGCTCCTATTGAGGATGATGGATGACACAAAAAGAAGTAAGTACTATGTACACACTTTCACATATGACAAGTATATTATGTTCAAAAACTAAAATGAATTCTATCACAAATGTACCTAGCCATGGAAGAGCACATGGGGCAAATGACTAGGAGAATGGAGGCTATGGAGAGGAGGATGGAGGCTATGGAAAGGAGGATGGAGGGTATGGACAGGAGGTTAGAGATGTTGGAGGCTGCCGTGGTCTCGAACCCGTCTCAGCCTCCTCTGCAGGAAGATGTGCTGTTGGGCCTATGCAGCACAGTGGAGGAGCTGGAGGAGCTAGACAGGAGTCTGGCTCAACCAGAAAGAAGGAACCAAATGGTAATTAATTGGACATAATTATATATGAAATAAATTGTCATTGGTAATGTATTGATTTGGCTAATGAAAGTAGACCACATAAGCTCTCCAAATTCATTTTCATTGTATACTTATGTTTTTCTTGTTTTTTTGTAGAAACGTTTCCTTGAAAGCCTGGGAGGGGCGAATCCGGGGGCAGCCATTTGTCGCATTCTATGCCAGGTGGCTACCAACAATGTTCTGGCGCAGTACAGCCTGAGGGGGAGGAGAGCAAAAAAGCCTTTCCAGAACTTAACCCTTTGCAAAATTATAACGGGTAAGTGTTCATATATTTTTCAAATCAGTGTTATGCCAAGTTTGACTGAGATTTAAATGTGTAACTTTTTTTTACTTCTATTTGTAGAGGCCTGCATGCAGAACTTCCCTGGCAAGAAGGTAGCTGATATTGAGGAGTGCATTGGGCATGCACTGAAGTTTGCACCACACAGATGGTGAATTAAACTTAAGTCTTTCTTTTATCAATCGCTGAATATTCACAATAATTAAATGAAACGTTGTCACTAAGTTGGCGTTAAACGTTTTGTTTCTTATTCTTTTTAGGTCAGCTGGTCCTCAAGATTGAAGACGTACACCAACTTCTATGCACATACACCCGTTTTTGGCATTTCTAAAATTTTTCTTATTTTTTGCCTTTACTGTATTTTATTAAGAAATAGTTTTCATAATTGTCTATAGTTGTCAGATGTTTTATAATGTATAATAATGTTGCACTGTGTTGCTGATGTCCTTACCAATGTTGTATTCTTGATATTTTTTTCTATTAAACTTTCTAGTCCTGCAACATTTTCCTGGTCATTCATCACTGCTTATATGTTCTGAAGTAAATAGTTGTCATGCAACCAAAACTTTTACAATGAATTACATACTACAGAAATATGACAACATTATGGTGAGGGAAAGAACATTGGGGGAACACTGAGGGAACCAAACATGTAACCAGCGAGGTTACTAGAATGTTGTAGGGGAACCTTGTGGGAACCAACACATAATAAACAAGGTTGGGGGAACATCAGGAGCACATCTAGGGAACCAAACATGTAACCAACAAGGTTATGGGAACGATATGGAAACATTGAGGGAACAAACATGATATGAACAAGGATAAAGGGACGGTGTGAGAACGGTGAGGGAACCAAATGGGAACCACATGAGTAACGTTCTGGGAACCAAAATTAAACTTTCCTGCCAACCAAGTGACAACCTAAACAGAACCAAAAATGACTTACAGGGAACGTAGCCGGAACCAAACTGGAACCAAAGGCTCGTGTTCCAGGAACGTTCTGGGAACCAAAAATTGTTAGTATAATCCCCCTTCAGGCCTTTCAGCCAGCAGGGGATAAAAACACTAAATTACACATTCTATTAAATTAATAATTAATTCAGTAAATTGTTTTGGAAATCTGAAGTCATTATTCCAGGTGATATTCCTGAGTAAATGGAACAGAGTTCCATTTACTAAAACTAAATTTAGTTTTAACTGAATATTTACTGTGTGATATTAAATCAATCAATCGATCTGTACAAGTGAACTCATTATTATTGAATTAGTGAACATTAGCAGTTCAACAGGAATTCAAAACCTGATGATTAGGTACATAATTATGTGCAAAAGTTTCCACACCCTTTACTCAAAAGAAAACAAGAGGAGTTTCGTTTCACACACGCACACAGCTTCCTACAATAAAGTGTTTGAGTGAGAAATGAAACTCATCCTGGAATGTGGAAGTCTGTGAAATATCTATGGAAATATCAGAAAACAGACCCTCAGATCTCAGCTTCAGAGTGTGATAGGAAATAAAACCTGCTCCGTCACAGTCTAAACCTCTGTAAACCCCAGTGTGGATTTTGGGAAGATCAGAGAAAGTTGAATCTCCCCCACAAATAAATAAATAAATAAATGAATGCACAAACACTTACTGGGTGAAATTTTTTTGACATTCTCAGATTTTGTTCATCTTCGCACCGCTGGTCACTGAGATGGAAGTGTACACTGCATTTCCTGTAGCTCTCAGCTGTGGTGATCAAACCCTACGAAGTGAAGCAAACTGGCTCCTTTACCAAAAAAAAAAAGCCCCTATTTTTCTGAGATTTAAACACTCAAATTTTTTGAATTTATGTTACGGCTCAAATCTCACCCCCTCCCAGATTCATTTTTTTTTAAATATACAAGGGCTCTCATCCCCCTTCAGCGTTAGATGGAGTATATGGGTCAAAGAACAACAATAGTCCTGGGTTGTTTTGCCTTTTTTGTTTTATGCAGCTTAATTTTCAGATACTCTTCTTCACAGGACCCAAGTCTTCCTATAGATAGTTTTCACATGACGTCACAGAGTCGGGGATTCCCTAGTGGCGGCCATCTTGTGGGTCAAGCTTACCGTACGGGTCACTGAGCACACATTGTAACGCGTGAGTACAAAGTCTTCAAAAGAACCCAAGCAGGCTATTTAAAGCTAGCAATGGTGCACAACTGTCGTATTCACATCTGTCGTAATAGGTCAGATGATGAAGTCAAGCAGAGCTTTTATGGAATTCCCACTGTACGGGAGCACGAAGGCGAGCAAACAAAGAAACTCAGCATACAGAGGAGAAATCTATGGCTTGCGAGAATCAACCGCAAGGATCATCAGCCTTCCAAACACAGCAAAGTCTGCTCCGATCATTTTATAAGTGGTAAGTTGTTTAAATAAACAATCGTGTTTAAGTTTGTTTTTGGAAACCAAAACATCGTGTAAACAATCTCTTGAGAATGCCTAACTGGAACCGCTGAGTGTATGTTTACATTGTAATTTACACTTAATATCGCTCATTTGTCACGTTTCTATTTGACACTTGTCACTTCACTCACACAAGGGTCATTTTTGAAAAACATTTTAGGTCTATTCTGTATGCAGGGATGCAAACAGCACGCCTTTTGGCGGATGCCGCCTTTTTCACGGCTGAATCGCACAGATCTGATTTTTTTTGGGGGGGGCGTTGGAGTGTCTGATTATAATTTCAAAGTAAATTCTGTATTAAAATTACTAAATAAGCAAATCCATTACAGTCCATGAAACATAGGAAGTATAAGGATGAGGAAAAAAAAACAGCGAATCAGAAAGCTGCGCACATTTGCGCAAATGTGCGCAGCTTTCCGATGCAAAGTAATATTGCACAGTATTCATAATAGTCTTAAATCAACTCGATATTATACACACACATTTATGTGTAGTGTTGAGAGCTCTAAAATTCCAATGTTTACATACCTTGGCTGTAATTAGGACACGATGGTCACTTGTTTTTATATGGTGGACTTCACAGACCCAGCCACAGACAAAATTGTATGACTCCAGCAACTTGTATGCTTTGAGGTCGTCAAGTGTGTAGGCACTTTTACTATTCACGAAATAGTTCACAATATCAGGGTACGATATGGATGGCAGCCCTGCATAGTCACTTGAAAATGCATCTTTGTCCACTTCGTAGGGGTCAATTCCCCCAATCAAGGCCAGTTTGGCTGCATACCGTTGTCGTGAGATGTCGTCCAATGCATCCATATACTTCCGTTTGCTTGATTTTGCCGACATTGATCTTTATTTTAGAAAACTGACTATATAACTTCATAAATTCGTCCGAGATAACGTAGCCGGTAATGGCGATGGTCCTTTGTTTGCCCCACAATATGGCGGCTGGAGGGCGTTCCCCGGAATGCCGTGACGTCAGTGAAAACTATCTATTGAACCATAAACTGCTGAAAAGATTCACAAAGTGCTAAGACAACCATTAAATAAGAATAAAAGGATAAGTGAGGAGAAATCGACTTTATTTTTATTCGTGTTATATCCTGCAGCATTTCTACACTCGGTCTATACTGTCACAGCAGAGATCAAGAGAGAGAACCAAATTAAAATAATAAAAAAAGAAAAAGGGGAAAAAATATCCAAACAATTTACAGCTAGAAATACAAGGGAAATAATTGAAAAAGATTACACCAAAAAATAAAAACCTTTCAACAAACAATTCTACTGTGACTTAAAGTAACTTTGAAGAGAAAAAAAAAAAAATTAGTATGAGTGGCCGTGTCTGAACAAAAAGGGCAAATATTTTAGACTAAAACAGAAAAAAAACATTAAAGCATTGACTGTTTCCCTTCAACAGACTGCAAGAAAATCACTGAGAAAAATCATACTGTTCCTCAAAACACGCTCCCCGAGCTGCTTAACCTCCCAGTGTTAATTCATATCAGCACTAACATTACTTCATTAGCTCACATACACATATAATTGTCAGTTTACTCTGTGTGACTTTGCTTAAATGTAAGTACACTTGAAAATAAAACATGATTTATATTTCCCCAATCAACACAACATACGATAAAATTTCCACACATACACATGGAAACGACGAGTTCATTATTTAAAGAGGTCCCTCTCAACCTTATACGACCTCTCCACACACACACACACACACACACACACACACACACACACGTGTGAAGGGAGTGTGTAAGTGACACCACACAGGCACTAGTCATTGTGTAACTCTGCTACACGGTTTAGTGCAAGTTGTTTTTCCATGGCGCTCGGGAACTGTAATGAGCGATTTTATTTTATTTTTTATTTTAAATAAATGATTGCGTGAAAAAACAAACAAACATCGACCCATTAAACCCCAAAACCATGTCCTTCATGATCCTCAAGTCGTTTCATGTAGATAAGAGTAATCTGTGTGGGATCGGCCTGGATAAGCCGTACTCCTATAGGCCACGCCCCGTGGAAGACACGTCCATTCCCTTAAGAGAGTTAACACTGACAGAGAGGAGAGGAGAACAGGAAATCATACAGCAGTGGGCGGAGTCACAAGTACCGTATGCCCCTTTGGTATTTCCTGTTTAAGGTGGAGGGGTAGAGTGAAGGTGGCAATCTTTCTGAGAAAAGACAGATGTGGAAGTCCAGATAAGCATCCAGTTTTCCAGCAAGAAGAAAGCAAGCAGGCTGATTTAATGCATTTTTTTCCTTTATTGTTGTTGGAATAGTCCACTCTGTAGACAGGGGTGCACACAGTGCTAATTCAGAAAATATCGGGGCAACCGTGCCAGTCACCATGCTCTTTAGCCTCCCAGTACCCGCCCTTGTAGATATGCGTGGATTCTCCAGTCATCGGGTCTTCATGCTGCTCGAACCAAAGGGCCTTGTAGTTGTCCTGCGGGACGCCTGGTTTAAAAAAAAAAAAAAAGGTCAGCATTTTGGTTTCTCCCAAAGAGGGTGTTTTTAAAAAAAAAAAAAAAAAATCATACACAAGTCATCGTTTCAGTCCTCAGATGTGCTGTGATTAACACCAATAAATGAAATGTTAAATAAAGGTTTAAATTCATGAAAAAAGGCAAGTCAAAATAAAACACTTTCAGTGTGTTGGTTAAAAATAAATCAAAAAGTAAAAATTTCAACAAGCAATTAACTCATTGACAAATCAAAATGACAAAAATAAATGCATCACTCATTTACTTAAAGCATATAGACAGAACCATGAACCAAAAGAACCACTTTTTGTTTATAAATGCCTTGAGACCTCAAGAATGGCACAGGAATGGTTTTAAGCGTTAACAATAAATCTAATATAGTAATTTTTACGATTAAAGTGATTCAAATAGGTAGCGGGCTGAGTGAATGACCTTGGCATCTGTGACGTCACAGCAGGAAGTCTATCGGTCTCATCCCCATTTTTGCTATATTAAAACACAGAGCTGACTGCAACTTCGAGCTTCCATTTTGAGCTAATTTATCGCCATGCCACGTAGATGTGTTGCTGGTAGGTGCAGCAACACGACAGAAGGTGGATTTACGTTGCATTCATGGCCCAAGAATGTTCAGACTGCAAAGATTTGGACGCGTTTTGTGAGTTGTTCACGGGCACATCAGGCACCCACGAAGTGGTCTCTCCTCTGCTCTGCACATTTTACTGAAGACTCATACGAGACCTCTGATCTGTTGAGGAGCGTTGGCTATAAGCCCGTATTGAAAGAGGGTGCAGCACCAACAAAGGAAAAGTACAAGTAAAAAGTAAGTTCAGTTGCACCAGTTCTCCAGGAGTGTGAGCCAAGGGTTGTTGCTAAAACGCGGGACGGAAAGGGACACATCACTTGAGCAGTAACCTCCCCGCGGTTGTTGCTAAAACCGGTGACCTCCCATCCCATCCCGCGTTTTAGTAATTGCCTGAACCGAGCAGTAATTGAGAGTACTCCGTATGGAGAAAATGGAGAATAAGCGGACCAGCCGTCTGATTTCTCTGCTGGATATGCTTGCCTCAGCAGTAATATCTCGCCCTTATGGGGAAGAAGCGAATGAACGAAGAACTGAACAAACAACTGAAAGTCAGATTGTTTCAAAACAAGCGGCCACAAGATCGGCCTTCAAGAAGCGAGAACACAGACGGGTAAGCTCCGACTCTCATTTGGATACAAAACAACAAAAACACCACCACTTCTTGTTTCCCTGCATTTAGATTAATACATGTAACTTGTATTGTGTGTTTAACCCATTGACGCCTGAAATGCCTGCAAAAAAACGTCTGCAAATGCCTAAGCCAGTTTTTAGAAAAGGTCCCCATCTGCCTGAGGGTTTTCTGAAATAAAAATAATTGAAAACGCCTATGAAAAATTCAATATCTCAGCCTCTGAAGCACATAAAGACATGAAATAAGTTGCATTTAAAAGATAAAATTCTCTGCTTTTATTGGCTCATGCTCATTCAGCATTAACACTAACACATTTTTATAAAAAAAAAATCTGGCATGCGTCTTGAAAATAATGACAAATCAACAATGCTGCGTTATGCAGCAACCAGCATTTGGGGCAATGTTGCGTTATGCAACATCCGGCGCTAGGGGCAATGTTGCGCGATGCAGCATCCGGCGTCAATGGGTTAAGTTACCGGTATAAGATTATTTAATTTGCTTCAGAATGTGATTGTCTCAGTTCATCTGATTATTTAATTAGCCTTTTACGTTTTATCAGTGAAAATGCACCTGTGATGACCTGGCGACTTGTCCAGGGTGTACCCCGCCTTTCGCCCGTAGTCAGCTGGGATAGGCTCCAGCTTGCCTGCGACCCTGTGGAACAGGATAAAGCGGCTAGAGATAATGAGATGAGAGAGGAGTGAAAATGCATGCATGTACATGTATGTTGCACAACACCTATCCTGTTTTAATGAGAGTCAACCCACAATCTCATCTCATTATCTCTAGCCGCTTTATCCTGTTCTACAGGGTCGCAGGCAAGCTGGAGCCTATCCCAGCTGACTACAGGCGAAAGGCGGGGTACACCCTGGACAAGTCGCCAGGTCATCACAGGGCTGACACATAGACACAGACAACCATTCACACTCACATTCACACTTACGGTCAATTTAGAGTCACCAGTTAACTTAACCTGCATGTCTTTGGACTGTGGGGGAAACAGGAGCACCCGGAGGAAACCCACACAGACACGGGGAGAACATGCAAACTCCACACAGAAAGGCCCTCGCCGGCCACGGGGCTTGAACCCAGGACCTTCTTGCTGTGAGGCGACAGCGCTAACCACTACACCACCGTGCCGCCCTCAACCCACAATCAACGAAGTCAAATCAGTCTTAGTTGAGCAAGTTGGTAACGGGATTTCTTACTTTCACCATAAATTTATTTAGATGACTTTGGTCTATAGCCATCAAAGGCCTCGGCCTTAAAACCAGTTACTGCTGTGACGTCACGCACTCAGGGCTGGCTGGTTCAGCGGGGAAGCTCAAATGCCAACTTTGCGGTCGATTTTAACTCTCAAAAATATATATTTTTTATTCCCCATTTATGCAGCAGACAAGAGTCAAGGATGGAGATACTATCCACTCAGAAATGTACTTAAAAATAAAAGGTTCTACGTATCTCCTTTAAGCCCGCTGCACAGGGGTGATTTTCCATCACTTGGCCATGCAACTTTTTGATGCAAGTGAAAAACTGCTGTGTGCACGGATATTTGTGACAGCTATTTTTTGTTGCCTGCAACAGATCGCAGGCATCAAACATGCTTGATATTCTGTGACCAACCCCCCCCCCCATCACTGACTTGTTGCAGAGATATCGCCACGTGTGCGTATCTTTGCAGTAATGATACGATCACCTCCAAAGGCTAAGCCAATCCCGCCTGTGAAGTAGTCACGTGATTTCCAATGTGACTTGCATCCCCCTCCCCAGATTGCCCACTGGTCGCAGATAATGCACACACCCAGCTACCCGAGAGGGGAAACTTGCGTCAAAAAAATAAAAATCACAATACGCTTGTGACGAGAAGTCACCCGTGCGCGCCGGGCTTTACTGATACATGTAATGGGGAAAAGAACAAACACTTTTTGCCATGAGTACCTCATCTTGGCAAACCTAACAAACACACACTAGGGGAAGAGGAATTGTGTGATAACCATGAGTGGGTTTGCATCATCTGAAATCCCACAAAACCCTGACAAGCTGCCACATTTACTAACTAATCACTAACAAACAATCTACAAAAAAATAAACTAAAAATAAACTCTGCCTAAAAGCAGTGTGGCCAAAGAACAAGAAAGACAAGAAGAGAAATGAGGAGAAAGAGACAGACATGATGCTCAACAGAGACAGGGAGCTTTGAGTAGAGGATACATACTGTTTTGTTGGGGTGTGTGTACACTGTACAGGTTAAAGCTCTGGGACTATTAGCAGGAGCTTCTGTGGTGATTTTACTATCAACTGCAACAAAATTAAATAATTTCTTGAACGCTGCAACCTGATTGGTCCACTATACTTTAGTTAATGTGTACATGCATGCACTGGTTTCTGAGGGGTGCACAAACTTTTGATACATTGAGTCTTAGAGATTCAAGAGCAACACTTGTTTTTGCTGACGAGCTGAGAGGAAAGTCTGATTGGTCGGTTACTGCGTCAGTCAAATGATTTCCTGTGAAAGTCGGCAGGTTTAAATATTACTTTGATTATTCTTGAGGGAGAGAGAGAGAGAGAGAGGATTCTTATAATGAGGTTACGTGTGTGTGTGTGTGTGTATAAGTAAGTGGTACTTGCATGAGTAAGGGGTGGAGTGTGAGCTGTGCAGAGTGTCGACTGCAGACAGGGCCGTGATGATTGATGGACAGATCAGAAAGAAAAGATGCAGTAATGAGAGAAATGAGGTGTGTGTGTGTGTGTGTGTGTGTGTGTGTGTGTGTGTGTGTGTGTGTATCTTAAGAAGCAGAAGATCTGCAGAGTGGAGTTATGAAAGAATGGAATACTTGCTTGAGAGTGAGAGGTCAGAGGTGGTGTCGTCAGGAAAGGCTGGGAGAGGAAATGAAGAAAACAAGGCAATGGTGAACAGGAAATGGATGACAAACAGAAAAGAAACAGTCATGATTAAGCAAAACATCAAGCAGGAAGATGGGACCTCCCGAATGAACACACACTGGTCAGCCTTGAAGAGGAATAAAAAGTGTTATGGTCATAAGAGTCAAAACACACACACCCCATTCCTGATACGGTGCTTTTGCACAGCACTCATCTAAATGTCCTCACAGAAAGTGTGATGTTTCCACACAGCTGACATTTTCACTGTCGATCTGCTGCTTAAACTGTCTGTGCTGACCGGCATGACATCATCCTCACTGTGCATCCAAATGGGCTCCGCCCAGCTCTGCCCAGGTAGGAGGAGCTGACTGAGGTCCAACTCCATCCCATGGACTATGTTCTGCAGAAAGGGCGATTTGACCAACATGAGAAAGTAAACACCTTTAATCACTTTCTCCTGATCAGTATGATTTAGTTAGTTATAAAGTGTTAGACCTCTCACTTCATAATAGGTCGAGTTAACTTTCTGACTGGAGTGGTTCCCCTTCCTGCAGTCTGTCCAAAAGAACTGAGCAGAGCCATGTGGGCAGAGCTAGAAACGGTCCTGATTCATGTCTCGGACTAGAGCGGCTTTTCTAATGGACATTCTCCAGTGAACATCAGTGACTGTTAAAGTTTCTCTCTTAATCTCCTTCTTTCTGCAGACTTGAAAAGAACCATGATTTTAACAGGATGGAGCCATACCACACTGTCCAGTGGAAAAGCAGTAAGAGGTAAGGAAGGATATGATAAAAATAAAAGAAAGAATGCTCTGTGTGTGTGTGTGTGTGTGTGTGTGTGTGTGTGTGTGTGTGTGTGTGTGTGAGAGAGAGAGAGAGAGAGTGTGAGAGAGTCACACACACGAGACAGAAGGACAGGGAAAAGATGGAAGTACTTGCTTTTCAGAGGTGAGTCAGTTACTGAGTCCTCAATGAGAGCTTGAGGGAGACAGACAGAGAGAGAGACAGACAGGAGAGTGAAACAGAAAAGACAGACAGAACTTAAAAATGCATTTGCACAAACATAAATAAAACACCCAGACAATGCTAATATAAATAAATAAATAAAATCTGGCCCATTTTGTCCTCAAGAAGACACTCTGTATGTCTCACTCTCACTGCAATTCTCAACATCACCTCTGCATGCCCTCCCCCCAAGTGTATCTCGCCCCCACCCCACCCACGTCTCACCCTCACTATCCTCAGTATTGGCGAGCTGAACAGCCTCTCTCTCTCTCTCCCGTCTCACAGCACGCTGTTTCTCCTCCAGCCGCTGTTTCTCAGCATTGGCTTCATCCCACAGCCCCTGTTCCATCAGTCTCTGATCGGGGCGTCGCCGGCTGTCTGTGGGGGCCACCCCGTCTTCAGCCTCATTCAGTGTCAGTGCCAGTGATGAAAAGTAATACATGTTCTCTGCTCCATCTCTACAACACAGAAATACAGGACACGTTACATCTGTTGTGTGAGTGAGTGAGAGAGTGAGTGAGAGAGAGAGGAGTTCTTACGGCAGAGGCGTTTTCTTCCATAGTTCTCGAGGTTTGAGTGTCTGGTAGACGGTTTTCTGGCGTCCCTCCGTCCCATTCTCTCCTCCTCGGCTGCTCTGCATTACACGGGAACACGCCATCTTCTCATCCCACGTCCCTGAGAGCACGTAGTGAGCTTTACCGTCCTTATCAGTCACCACACCTGTAACCTGATGAGACAGAGATGGAGGGAGTTGTACATTCAAGAGGTTTTATACAATTTTATTAAAAATTGTTATTGCTCATTAATAAGCAGAGGATGTGTTTGGAGTCTCACCTTTCTGGCCACATCTCTAGAGAAGTAGCTGTAAGGAACAAATTTCAGGTGGCAGCGATCTCCTGTCCTGTGGTTTATCACATCAATCTCTCCTGACTGACAGAACAGAGAGGAGACAGACTTGGGGGTTACCAGAGCAACGACAAGCTCAGCAAGTTATACGTACACATCATCAAACTGGAGTAAAGTCCTGCACAGGCATGAACAAGGACTCTTCCTGGAGTACAAGTGAATTTCAGAAAGCACAAATAGATAACCAAATACGCATTCATTGAGAATTAAAATGGTGACGGTCATTCCTCACACTGTGTGCCCCGAGCTCTATTCAGACTCTTCATTCCTCAGGGTGACGTTTATAATAAAATATTCCCAGCAGGATGCAACTCAAACATCAAATAAAGACCACATTATATTTAAATACTCATTTTATTTTTCATTTATTCTTTCCAGGACGTTCCCAAATTAAATACAATACTTCTATTTGTTATTTAAAATGTATTTATTTATTTGCTAACACGCTATTCACATTCTGCAGGTAACAAAGTACACAAACAGGCAGAAAACAAAAACCAACACTAATAGCAGCACAGTATGATGGTCACAGCAGCTCCCCGTCTCCACAACACGGCGGGCATCAACCTTTCTAACCTACAATTCAGTGAATTTAGACACAAAATCTTTCAATTTGGCCAATGTGAACTCATCTGAGGCTGTACTCATGAACTCAATCCAGTCCTTACAACAAGATACGCTTCTAGTTTTCCAGTTCCGGAGTACAATCCTGGTGGAATTAAGGAAGATTTCAAATAGCCTTCATCATCATAACTTGGTCGTGTCTGGACTGTCCTGCACATGCCATTTGCACGCGCGCGCACACACACACACCTCCTTGACTATTAATGTCCCAATCCAGTTCAAAACTTAAATATCCATTCCAATCCTGAACTCTTAATCATGTTCATGTGCCCCTTCCGTGGGTCCAACAACATAAAACTGTTTAGCACATTCGGATGACATCACCCATACCTTCCTTTCCAGCTTTGACTGGAGCCAGCCTGTTAACCTCGCACTCCATTTCAGAGCGCGAGGTTGCTGCCTTTCGAGGATCCATGAAGCTCACCTTCTCCCCCTCCCATGTAAAGCGAAGCATGGCAGGGGGTACGCCAATGTGAAGCAAACATCCAAATCATGCAACTGCTTCCTCTTTCCTGACACCTCCTTCATCATGTCAGGAAACAAAGTATAGAACCGTTCCACTGGATCCCCCACCTTCGCCCTTACCGCAGTCAAAATGTGCATCTTTTCCAGAAAAGTTATGAAAGCAGGTGATGACTGGATGAAGTGAAACACCTTCTGCAGGTATCTTCATCAAACATCAGTGCACCATCTTCCCTTCACATGCTCCTGAAACTTCATCTTTTCAGATTTTTCTTTCAGTCCAAAGAGAGTTGTACACTGAGGTGGCTCTCTGTTAGCCGTATCCATCACGCATTCTCCCAGATCTGAACACTCTCTAGCACTTATTTTCACCATCTGCTTCAGGCTCCCGTTCTCATCTTCCAGTTCAGAGATCCAAATTGTTGAAAATGGCTGCCAAATCAATTTCCATTTTACCCAAACTAATCCTGACACTGATCCGACTGCAGGCTTGATAAGGTGCCATTAAATTGAGCCATTTCTTCCATCGCCCTCTGCAGTGCGGCCTGCAATTCATCAAACCCAGGTGGGCCATACGTGGAGCAAGCTGTGGCTCCGGTTCAGTTAGCCTGGATGAAGCATCACTCACTGTGCTAGTACAACCAACACTTTTCTTAGAAGCTCGGTATTTTTTTCGCAAGTACTCAAAGGTCATGTTCAGAATCCGCTAATCTGCATTCTTTAGCGATAAGGATTTAAGGAGCTATAAATTTCATACATTTTGTAACACAATGTAGACTGTCTATATACTTACAGATGCGACTTAAAGTCTGAGTAATTTAAGAAGAGAGAGCTTGTGGTACAGTGACACACTGATCACATGAACAGTATTTCAGGCTCTACACTGCCCCCTGGTGGGGGTTTTACACACACACAGTTTTACTGCAGTGTGTCCAGGTGATGGTGGTGATCTCACCTGGTCTATCCACAGCTTTCCTACAATGATGTTGTGCACGGTGGTGGTCACTTTCTTCCAGGTGTAGTGATTATTACTCTTCTCAAATATACAGTGAATAGAGCCTGGAAATACATTATTATACACATTTATTCATCAGACAGTAAAAGAACCATCCATCTTTCTCTCCATCTTCCTACTACTTTCAACCCATGTCGTTCTAATGCTCTCTCTGACTAGTCGGTCTCCCTCACTCTGTCTTTCTGCCTCATACACTGTTGCTTTTTCTATGTTTGTATCTCATGCTCTCTGTCCTCATCTGTCTTTCTGTCTCACTTTTTATAGACCAAGTATTTGAAATGGTATAAATCTATATTCTGATTTCTCAACAGCTGCTTTGTGACACTGACTAGAATTCATCATCACCATCAATCATGTTTATCTGTGTGTATGTGTGCGCGCGCGCGCGTGTTGTACCAAGGGGCATGATGGAGAGGTATTTGCCCCGGAACTTGCTGGCCACAGTGATTTCCTGCCTCAGGGTCCAGCCTCGCTCAGAGATAGCGTGATGAGCTGCTGCAGGAGGATGATGACTCACCTATACACAAAACACACACGCACGCGCGCACGCACACACATTTACAAAAAACAAAAAAAACCCTCTCTCAATGTGTGCGTTTGTGTTTACCTATATAAATTTCTTAGAAAAGTCTCTCTCTCGGTACCTGTTCACAGAGGGACCTGTATCCACTCTCCTGCAGGCGGTCAAGCTCGAATGTTTCCCCCAGCAGAGGGTTGAAGGGTTTTCCTGTACGGTGTACGGTGGTGGAGTAAGACGACACTGTAAAGGCCGCTACGTAACACAGCTGCTCCAGTGAGCTCTGACACTTGGCGGCTCGGTCCAGCAGCTCAGAGTACTCCAAATCCTCCGACAGACGCTGCAGCATGGAGATCGGCTCGTTAAAGTTCACCTGCAGAAAGAAAAGGACACAGAGCATTAATCTATCAGGGTTTCTGCAGGCTTGAACAAGTTCAATTTAAGACTTTTTAAGACCATAACAGGTTAAATTTAAGACTTATGCTGCACAAAAAGAAATAAAGAAAATTGGGAGAGCCTGAATTACTTTCAAAATAACAAAATTTATCATCATTCACCAATGAACTCATTACATCCCTAGGGTGCGCTCTTGCATTAATGAGGAACAGAAACCAAACATGAAGTGGAACGTTATGGCATTAGATCATTGACAAACCGACTAGAATGGGTGGGTTGGGGTGGGGGGTCAGAGAGGGAGAAAGGGATGTTAGGAAAAGGTTTGAAAACCACTGCATTACGCTAGATCGTTAACAAATTGATTAAATGGAGAGATCGAGAGAGAACTACATTGCCGCAGTGGAACGTTTGGGCAATGTTAGAATCGGGAAACATGGCCTGAAAAAGCTCCCCAATCTTGTCATTGCTTTTATATGAGTGATGCATTGTCACTGTTTAAAATCCACAACACTTCGGCTTTTAAAGTTGCAGTGGAGCCAAAGACATCCCGCAAATCACTTGAGGATGAGGTATTCGATTCCGTACGGTTTGTGTGTTGTAATGTGACTGTTCGCACGGAGTTAGCTGATACACCGTCTCGAGATGTGCTTGGACCTGACAACGGTGAACAAAATTGAGTGATGGCATGCGATTGTTGCAGACTTTTATGGGCAGCCTGGTGCTTCTCCGCTTTCGCGTGCGATTCCAGTGCCTTTACACCCAGGGTGCCGAGTTTGAGTGTTCTTTTGCACAATGTGCAGTACGCCTCAAACGGACTGTTTGGTACACGTTTTAACCAGTCTACGAAATCATTGCGTTCAAGCCAGCAGTCGTTAAACTTGCATTTGCCCATTTTGCTACAAACCGTGACAATCTCCCTCGCTTCTTTTAGGCTCTACTGTCTAAATGCACGCGTACCATGCCCTGTGCATCACCATGCCAACCAGGCTAGACGCCGGATTCCACTGTGTCTCATTTGTAGTTTGCAGCGTAGCCTACTGACACTAAGTAGGCCTAGATTATATGACTAATTATGAATATCACCAACACATTTAACAAAAAAAAGCGAATGGGGTAAATGGACGTAAGGATTTAAGACTTCACAAAATTACATTTAAGACCTACAATGCAAAATATGCTTGTATTTTAGACTTTTTAAGGCCTTAAATTAGGATTATCAAATTTTAGACTTAAGACTCCACGGAAACCCTGATCTATACTGTACACTTATTCTTCATGCAAATATCTATGGACTTATATGAATAAGTTACATGTGCAAATTTATCCTGTAGTTATCTCCAGTACTCCAATACTACCATAACTTTAGTTAGCAGATTAGCTAACGGCTAATAAACTCGCTCACTGGTAGATAAACCAGTCAGAATATAATTAAACAACCATGACAACTGTCTGATCACAGCTAACATTAGCTCTTGAGCAGTTTCAATAAAAGCTTTCAGATATCAGGTCATCCAATAATTTGCATATTTTAGTGACATCACTGACTGAACTCATATGTAGCCCCACCCCCAAATCAGTTTTATCCAGAAGTACTGAGAAAGTCTGTGGTTTAAATGGAAAAAATGTGAATTAAATGAATCAGATTCTAATCTTTTCAGCATTGTGCTCGAGTTAAGAGTGATTAAGAAAGAGTTATGCCTGTTTCTAATTAATATAAATGAACACGTCCCTCTTTGTGAAGCGCATTTAAAAGTATCTGAAGTGCTAGTAAATCGTCTAACTTTGTTGTTTATTTTCACATTAGCTGAATATATTGGTGTTAAAAACTGAGATGCATGGTGTGAAAGCTCCTTTACAGGCATGGGGATTTTGGAGAGCTCTTTGCCGATGCAGTTCTTCATGATGCTCCAGAGGTTGAGCGAGTAGTTGGGTTTGTCTGGGATTCGGGTCCGCCTCCTCCTCACTGGCTCCACCTCCTGGGAGTGAGGAGACTCCGGATTGGACGTCAGAGACTGCTCATCCAGCTGAAAGCAACCAATGAGCATTTTTTAAATGAGGAAATAAAAGATGATGCAAAATAAACATACTTTAATGAGCATCAGACTTCATAAAGTACAACAAGAGTGCTCTGAGAGCACAATATCCCCCACTGGCAACTCTGCCATAACTCTGGTAAAATATAACTGAATTGAACGAAATCACGATATGCATATTACCAACATACAACAAATAATCCTGTCAAGTTTCATGAAATTCCTCCAAAAATTGTGAGAGGAGTTGATTTCAGAAGGTGAGCACCCTTCCCGGGACAGACAGACATCACCACGATATAATCCCCCTTCGGGCTTTTCGGCCAGCAGGGGATAAAAATTGTGAGGGAAGTTGATTTCAGAAAGCAAGCACACCTTGATGAAATTCCTAAAGTACAAGTTTGTTAATAATCGAGGGCATAATTCTGGTAAAAAATTTGCCCAAATTAACAAAATTTCAATATGCATATAACGGTCATATAACAAATCCTTTTGTCAAGTTTGGTGAAATTCCTCCACAAACTGTGAGAACAGTTGATTTCAGAAGAACCTACACCCTCATGAAATTGTCAAAGTACAAGTTATTTAATCAAGGGTCAAAACTCTGGTAAAATTTTCACAAATGAAATTAAATTGCAACATGCGCGTTACCGTCATATAGCAATGCCTTTTGCCAAGCTTCGAGAAATTCGTCCAAAAATTGAGAGAGGAGTTGATTTCGGAAGGAAAACACTCATGAAATTGTCGAGTTATAATTTTGTGAATCAAGGGCTGGATCTCTGGTAAAATGTGACTGAATAGAATGAAATTACAATATGCACAGTACCGACATATAACAAAGAATCCTGCCAAGTTCCGTAAAGTTCCTCCAAAAATTGAGAGGAGTTGATTTCAGAAGGTGAGCACCCTTCCCGGGACGGACGGACATCGGCACGACATAATCCCCCTTTGGGCCTTTAGGCCAGCGGGGGATAAAAACGAGAGAGGAGACAAAACCAAACTTCTCACCGATGTGGTGCCGTCGTCCATCACCATCTCACTGCTGATCCCACTGACATTACTGCCAGACCTCCTGAGAGGAACACAGACAAACACCGAGAGAGAGAGACACAGACACACACACACGCGCGCGCACGCACACACACACACACTTAGGTCCAGTCCACAGTGTGAGATACAGAAACAGGAAGTGGGGGTAAATACAGACCTGTGGTATTTGGGGTCAGCTGGGACAGTGATAAACTCCTCACACGCATCGAAAAACTCGTTCTCCTCATCATCACTGGCATCACCCTTTGCTGCAGATGAGCCTTTAAATCAGAATAAAGATTAAAACGCGAATTTGTAAAAGTAAAAATCTGATTGTGACATCTGGCACATCAAATTCACACTGCAGCTTAGAGCTGGTGCATGTGTACCTTTACTGTCGGCTGTGGGGTTACTGGACGAGGCAGGCAGTACCGTGGCTCCTCTGAATGCTCTCTCCAGATGGTTGTGCTGCTTGGCCAGCTGCTCCAGAGTCTCTTCCAAACGAACTCTCTGCTCCCGCTCGACCTGGAGAGCTTTCTGCCACCGCTTACTGTGAGCCTGAGCCAGGGCCAGGAAGTCCCGACACGCCTGAATACAAAACACACACACACACACACAGAGCTCTTACATGAAAACAGAAGTCTGCAGACACCTGTTTTGCTGGAAGAAACGGAGGACGCTTAAAAAAAATGTTATTCACATAATTCACACATCACACGCAACTTACGTTGATCATGGCATTCGACGTGATGCGGAACAGCGTGGCCCTCTCTGTCACCTGCCGGATTTTATCGCTCGTCTCCCCACCCAGCTTAATGCTCTCCAGCTCAGACAAGGACCTGAGAGAAACCATGTCAACTTTGTACCGATCGCATTACAAAATAAGAGGATGTGTGTCTGAGAGGTGGGGCTGACCTTTGGAGGGCAGAGCCGTGTTTGGCGATGAGGTCATTGCATGTACTGAGGTCCTCCACTTTACTTCCCAGAGTTCTCAACGTGGACTGGACCTCTGAGTTACGAGCCCCAATGCCCTGACCTGCTATCGGTGGAGAGGATGCACACTCATCCCCAGAGTCATCTGAGTAAAGACAGAGGAAAGTGTCACGGAGTGAGCCGTGATGCTTGCGCACACACACACACCTCTCACGCCAGCGCACAGGCAGCAATCTGCCGGCAACATTCAAACATCTTTGCTGACCTGTCGCTGTGAGTTGCACTTCATTTCCATTACTGTTTTCTGTATGGGTATTACTGGTTTTCAAGCATTTCATACTCCACCGTTTGCCATAGTTTCTAACGAGAGCAGCATTTGTTACGAGTGCAGGGAAAGACCTACCGGCATTCTAGTAACATTTGTTTGGCTCCACTCAAAACGCATCACACATTTCTAAGCATTTTCATCTCCCATCTGTTAAGCATTGTCTATGGTCTAGGAAACACACGTACAAACCGGTTATTTCTAACATCAAGTTTACTTTAGTTCTAGCAGTTTTAGAACACGAAACAGTTTTCAGTAACTCATCATGCGAACTCCACATACTTCCTGTTTGTTGTGAGAAACCGAGGGACTGTACCATTGGCTTGTTATGGAGGGGTTTCGCGGGTGTTTGGTGGAACGGACTATTTCAACAGGGGTGTTTTACTGGTGTTGGGGAAACATGCATTTTACTATGCACTGAAGGGGTTTTGATTAATGAAAATTATTTTGGATGTTTGTATATTTTGTGTTTGTTTCTTTAAATTATTTTGTATTTAGGATGTCATTATTTAGTTGATTGATTAATTTTGCAATTTGGGCTCAGCTGTGGGAGGGGCTGCGGGTATGTAAGCTCTGCAGTAGCTCCAGAGCCTCAGTTGTGGTTGGAACATCTTGTTTGAAGGTACTGTGGTTTGGCTGACTAATAGTTTTGTTCAGGGTCTTTTTGATTTAGTCTGGCAAACTTGAAGCCTCTTTATTTTTGTATTTTCTTATTTTGTTTGTATAGTTTTCTTTTTGGCAATTTGAGCCTTTGGTTGGCACACTGTAAATTTTTGCACTATTTTAAGAAAAGTTTTGAAAATAGAAAAAATAAAATATATATTTTTGGAGGAAGAAATTTTCCGGCTCTCTGTCTGCTCCACCGCCGTCCATCCTTGCAACAGAAAGGAAGTGTGCTTATTTAATCTGTTCTTTCATTCAGTTGATCAGATTCAATTAAGCATACAGAAAGAAAAAGTTTCTGTGTCTGCTTCAGAGTGACTCACCTGACTCGGCATGCATGCGCACTGCTTTGGCCTTGGCGAGCTCCAGGGCCGTGATCCAGCGCTGCCGCTCCACCTCAGAGCTCGCCTTCAGGTGATACGTCTGTGCACCGCCATTTGAGATCACGAAGTTGCAAGAGTCCTCCACAGCGATGTTGGCTGTGGCCAGATTTATAGTGCCGCGACATGTATGGCCCATCTCCGCCTGGGTCCTGGAAGGGAGAGAGAGAGAGATGCACACTTTTCTTACACAAGTGTATCAACCGTGTGAATGTTGCTGGGTAATATGAGACATATTGTATATATCTCAAAATACAAAAGCATTTTATCCTTTTATTAAACTGACATTTTAATAACTGAATGGAAACAGTGTGTGTTAAAACTCAGTGTAAATTTTTTTTAAATGTAGTTTTATTTTAACTGCAAACCTACTGTGTTTAGTAGAAATGCCTTTGAGCCAAGCCAAGCTTTTATTTGTCACATGTACACTCAAGCACAGACTTAAAGGGGAACTGAAGTCATTTTTAAACTTGCTTTATTTCTTAATTAACGAGTTATTCAATTACATTTTCGGTTTTAGTAACCTTGTATCGTGACTCGCATTGGCAACTAATTGCAATTAAATATTATACTTATCGGCCTATTCGTTTTTTTAGCTATGTTGAATTCAGTTCGTTTGGTCCACGGCAGGCGTTACTTATCCGCGCGATCTTCACGAGACTTGTGCGAGACTTCGAAATGTGAAGTGTCAGCGCCGCCATTTTGAAAACTGTTTTCTAAACGAAATATTGCACAGAAATGAGTTTAAATGACGATTACTGCTTACTTTTTTCAAACTTTCCTGATTGCGGTCAAAAACAAAACTTCCGGCTTGATTACATCAGCATTCGCAAGAGGGCACGTGCATCTTTTTTTGCAGTTGCACTGAAAGAAATCAAAAGTCTCAAATTTGATTTGATAAAAGGCAGCGGCAAAAAAGAAAAGTATTCAGCCTTGATTTAAAAAAAAACACTGAAAGATGCAGGTACTTTGTATTTACTAAATGTGGGAAATATGCTCAGCATAATATGGATTTATCACAAAAACACATGCATGTATATATTATTTTGAAAACCCACCAGCAGACTGATCTGGCACGTTTTAATTGTGCGACAGTAATGACGTAAATACCAGCATGACGGACTAGTCTCTGAAAGGGTTTCCCCCCCCCTCATTTTACCAATGAGCTCACTATATAGTCCTCTATATAGTAATTCCTTATATAGGAAGTATTGAATGAGTGAGCGATTTCGGACCCAGATATTAGCAGATGTTGGTCATTCCGATTTCCACTGTACGTTTTACTTCCGTCCTACGATGTCTTGCACAGGTCTCAACGAATCTCGTTTACGGCCATTGCTTTGACATATGCTATGTAATATCAGTCCATATTTCAAACACTCAACTTGCTATAGCAGTGACAAAATAGCTATCAAAAATGCATTTCTATATTTAATAAAATGAGAAACAGAATTTTGATTTAAAAAAAAAATTGCTTTCAGTTGTCCTTTAAAAGGTCATAGACAACAGTCAGAGGTGAAATGTGGAATATCAACTTTATTGTCTAGAAGAACGACCCAAAAAGCGAATTCAATCTGCTTAGTGTCTAATTTGCACCCTAAAATTGAATAAAACGGTTAAAATATACTGTTTTGCCCAATTTCCAAAGGTCTGTTTACATCTCACTTATGCGCACTTTCACTGCCAGGGGACCGTCGTTGTGATGTCATTCAAGGCAAACAGACTGGGAGCAGCTCTGTGTTTACTTGCGAGCACACGTGTACAGACTTTGGTCATGAGAGGTTGTGTAAAATGCCTGAAAGCGATAGCGATTTTGAAGTAGGAACTCTCCAAATTGAATATCGAGAGGTGAAACCATACATGTATGAACCTATGGCCATCGCAAAGCAATCGGTGAATGTGGCTCACTGGTTTGACCGTGCGGCCTCGGACAGCGACTCGGCCGACTCTGATCGCGGTGACCCTGGACCTCAACAAGACTCGCGCCCAAACGATTTATCCTGGTAGTTATGATAAATTCCTACTTTCATCATAATACTAAATAAGAGCCCTTTTGAAGAATAATTAAACCGCCCTCCCTAGTGGATATAGGTAACGATTACTTGACAGTGCGCTGGTAGGACACATTAGCCTGCCATCCGTGGCATAATACTATTTATAGCCTACTCTAAACGAGGAAATATCCCTTTGTCTCATTTCCACAATAATTGTACAGGATCCCTCAGGATTCTTGACTTGTCAATTGCAAGCAAAAGTAAAAATGTTTACCTCCAATCTTCTCCTTTTTGCTTGAGCATTGCTGGTCCGTTTCTTCTTTGACTGCTTGATTTTGTTTCACGCACACAATCCACCCTCTCCGCCTCTTCTCCTCTTCCAGGGGAAAAAAAAAAAAAACCACACCCCTCTGGCTTCACGCGCACAATCTACTCTCTCCGCCTCGTCTCCAGTTTCGGAAAAGGCCAACCCGCTCGCTCCGCCTTGTCTCCTCTTTCGGAAAAAGCCAACCCACTCGCTCCACCTCTTCTCCTCTCTCGGAAAAAGGTAAAAACTTCTTCCTGAACCGGTCCCGTTGTTACAGTTCATGGCACAACAATAAGGCATGTTTTGTTTTGTTTTTTTAATTCCCAAACGCACGTCTGCAATCAAGCCGAACGGCAATGAAAATACACGGAAGTGGACTCAACTCAAGCAGTTTGTTTGTCTTAAATGATGTCACACACCGAGTGGTCACGAAAATAGCCGAACAGAAATTCGCCACGATCTGCACTAACTTATTTTAATTATTACTTATTAACAATACTTCTTGGGACCAGAAGAAAATTACAAAGGGTTTAACATATAAAGTTTCAAATGTGCATAAAATTAAAACAGTTGCCTATGACCTTTAAGCACACAGTGAAATTCCTCTTCTGCATTTAAGCCATCTGAAGCAGTAAAAACACACGAGCAAATGAGTACGCACACACATTTATTAGATAGATAGACAGACAGACAGAAAGACAGACAGACGGCAGTGGGCAGCACCTGAGGTGCAGTTGGGGGTGAGGAACCTTGCTCAAGGGCACTTCAGCCGAACCTCAAGCCATGGCTATCCCATGTTAACCTAACCACATGTCTTTGGACTGTGGGGGAAAGCCATGCAGACACGGGGAGAACATGCAAACTCCACACAGAAAGGCCCCCGTTGGCCACTGGGCTCGACCCCAGAACCTTCTTGCTGTGAGGCAACAGTGCTAACCACTATATCACCGTGCCACCCCATGACATATTTCTGGTATATCCAGGGGTGAAAGTAACTTTTATTTCTTGCCGTTACTATTATTTTGAGTCATAGTGCACGTGCGCAGCGAGCACCGAAAAATACACCTAATTATTTATTGTCTACTTATCAAACATTCACTAGGACTTCTTATCACTCAGTAGTACTAGTATAGTACTTTTTTTTAATCACACTATCACTCTTTCATCCTCCTGTATCAGTTTTTGATTATAAATAAATTGCAAACACATTTCAACAAAATTGTTTTAATAACATTTTTTTAGCTGAACAGTTGAAAACTAACTTTTCATTTTGGACATTCTGTCTACTAAAACACTTTGGATACCAGCTGCGCACGTTGGCGCAAGATGGTTAAGCAGTGGCTCCGCGCACTCTCTCGCACATTGTCTGTCAAGTGAAACATGGAAGGAATTCACTTCAGACATAATTCAGAGACAGGTCAGAACGAGTTATATGCAATGTATATTGAGGAAAACGTGTTGCTTTTGGTAAATTAACGTTAGCAGGTGTTATTATGCTGAAAGTGCATTTTTTTTCAGAAACAGTATATTTTTCTTTCCAGTATGGCCAAATCTTTTAGTGGTACGCCGGACCGGCCAGGACCGGCTTACTTTCACCCCAGGTATATCCCCCAGACCAGAACTCATATTCCAATATCACAACAATACCAGGAACCCCCTCACAGATTTATTTACATACATGTAATCCAAATGTTTAAGTAGTAGGCTCCTGATTTACATGAATAGAATAATATTCTGGATATTAAACCTGAACACTAAATAACGCATCAGGAAAAAGTTTTTTGTAAACATTGGTATGTTTTAGGTTCCAGACATGCGATGTTAATTTAATTTTTCCAAACGAATCATTCATCATCACATACCCCAGAAGATGAAAGAACTCATCCTGGACTATTACACAGTAGGTTCAGCTTGAGAGTCTCCTTTGACCAGGTAACATCAGACTGGCACCAGCTGGAAGTCAGGATAATCACTGGGTGCACCATGTCAGTGACACTGTTCGCATTGGCAATGAATATGCTGGTTAAAGCAACAGATAGGGAATGCCAGGGCCCTCTCAGCAAGTCAGCCTCCCATAAGAGCCTTCATGGACGATCCAGAGATGCCAACCTTTCAATAAACAGATCTGTAGTCCGGGGCCGAAGAACATGTTTTCGGTTGCAAACTGTATGCATATATGCACACAATACGATATATTGTAATGTTTTCATGAGTATAGAATGCACAGTGAAAGAGTACATTTGTTACTTTGCAAAATAAAAAAAATGAATCTTAGACAAGTCAATCCTTATGAAATGTGTTTTATTCACAGATATATTGTCGGACGGCACTATCACGAATTTTGATTGATCGAGTTCAAACCCGGAAGCGAATATCAACCAATCAGCGACGACGTATCACGAAAGCTTTGAATGATTCCCGCGGATTTCATCCTTCTGAAAATGCGGAACAGACTGAATTTTCTTCGATCATGGCGGAGTTCAACATACCAAACAAAAATGCGGAACGAACTGATTTTTTTTCCCGATCACTGCGAAATTCGTAGTTTCGAATTAACTGGTCATAGTGGTGCAAAAGTGGCAGAAAATCGTATAAAATACGAAAATTTCGTAGTGGTTGGCATCTCTGATGATCTCACAGTGACAACAACCGTGCCAGGTGGTTCCTCCAGGGGTTAGAGAAACTCGTGTCATGGGCGTGCATGAGTTTCAAACCTGCAAAGTCCAGATCCTTGGTTCTGAAAAGAGGGAAGATCATAGACAAGTTCCGCTTCAGGATGGGAGAAGTACAGATTCCAGCAGTCACAGAAAAATCAGTGAAGAGTCTCGGGAAGGTCTTCAACTGCAGCCTGAAGGACACAGACTCCATCAAAGCAACAAGTGCTGACCTGGAGGGCTGGTTAAGATCAGTGGACAAGTCTGGACTCCCTGGAAGATTCAAGACCTAGGTTTACCAACATGAAATCCTCCCAAGAATCCTCTGGCCTCTGCTCATCTCTGAAGTCTGCATGACCATTGTGGAATGCTTGGAGCACGAGGTAAGCAGCCATCTACACAGCTGGCTGAGTCTGCCACGCAGCATCGCACTATATGGGAACAACAAGCTCAGGCTCCTGTTCAGCTCGGTCAAGGAGGAATTCATTGCGGCATGTGCATGGGAACACCTGCAGTACACGGAATCCAGAGACACCAAAGTGTCCAGTGCAAGAATTGTGGTGAGGATGGGGATGACCAGCAGGCAGAAATTCAGCTGAAGCACAAGACCATCTTTAGGAGTGTGGTGCAGGGCAGAGCTGGACTCAGGAGCCTACCGAAGTCCTCATATAGCTCTGCTACTGGGAAGGAGAGGTGAAAGGAGGTGCAAGCTTCAGTGGAGGAAGAGTGAACCAGCAGAGCAGTGGCAATGTGGAAGCAAGGTGCCTGGATGAAGTGGGAACAAGCAATGGAGCAGAGTGTCACCTGGAAGGATATCTGGAAGTAAAATGCCCAGAGACACAGGGCATCTACGACATCCTTCCAAGCCCATCCAACCTGTTCACATGGAGCAAAGCAGAAACACCTGCATGCTCCCTGTGTTCTAAGACAGGAACCTTTGAGCATATCCTAAGCAGCTGCTCCAAGCACTGAGTGATGGCCAGTATCGCTGGAGACATGACCAGGTCCTCAAATCCATCACGGAGGCAATCAGCAAGGGGATCAAGGACAGCAGATACACCCATGCTGCAGCCAAGATCATTCATTCACTTTGTTAAGGAACAGGTGCTGAAGACAACACCAAAAGACTGCTCTGTAAGTTTGCGCTCCACAGCCCCAGACTGGAGGATGACTTTTAATTTGGAGATGAAGCTGAAAATTCCACCACACATCACCCAGTCCACATTAAGACTTGACATCATTTTAGTCTCAGAGGCCACAAAGCAGCTGATACTGCTGGAGTTGACGGTACCCTGGGAAGAGAGGATGGAGGAGGCTCAAGAAAGGAAGATGGAAGATACCAGGGGCTGGTGGAGGATTGTCGGAGGAACGGCTGGCAGACTAGATGTATGCCAGTGGAGGTGGGCTGTAGGGGATTTGCTGGTGACTCCCTGCACAAGGCTTACAGAGCCCTGGGCATAACTGGTGCCAGCAGAAGAGGAGCCATTGGTAACAACATGGAGGCGGGAGAGAGACCATCCAGATGGGTCTGGTTGAAGGGGGGGGGGAGCAGTGGGGGCAGAAGAATGCTACTAGGATACAGGCTGAGGTCTGATCAGCCTTGGTCAAGTTGCCTGGAAGAGGGTGTCTGTCGTAAGACCTGAAACACCCAATGACTCCAGGAAACAACACTGATGTGTCCTAATCTGTGCATCAGAGGATGCTATGGAAAACTGAACACAATTTCAGGCTATAGTTGGTTTGTAGGTCTAGGACTGAAGCAGAGATCATAAACAAAGGAACATTAATTGTTTTACATGGCTCCACAGATCTGAGTCACAAACTTATGTTTGGTCATTTCACACACACACAGCTTCAATCTTCATGTGACTCCTAATGTGACTCAGTGACCTTCAGAGACATGATTAACATTCACCACCAGCAGTCAGGAGGCCAGATCTTTACATCTCTTCCTCACACACGTCCTGATTTCTCTCCACAGAGCAGAGTGGATGAACTAGTTCACACTGTTTACAGGAAAAGACCACCTTACAACAGTCACATGACCCAGACACACAAAGTCCCATCTGCACTGCTGCCACCACTCATTTCTCTGAGGCATAAACAACTAACTGTAACCAGGATGATGTCCTAGACAACGAGACGCTGGGTGTTTTTGACATTATGGCGTGCATTTAAGCGGTAAATAAGAGGAGATTACTGATGGAGAAAGTGTATAAATACAGAATTCTCCATCAGTCTGAGGTTCAGAAAGATTGTTAAACACCCCTCTGAAAAAAGTCACATGACCACAACTCAAATCCCACCCTCTTTCACATGAATTAGCTCAAAACACATTCTCAGTTGGAGAAAGGGGGTCGGGTCAGGGAACCCCACACAGCCAAAACACACCATCCAATCATGTTTACTGCTAATAAGCTGCTACTTTCAAGCAATACTGTTGGCAGAGCATACATTCTAGAGAGAGCATTTAACTGGGTGAACAGAAGACTAGTACAGAATGAGACAGACATACATACATATGTGGCGCACCCAAAATAGATGCCCACAAGTGTGTAGTTTCATTACTACTTTTGTTAGTATTTTATAAATATTTTTTTTATTACTATTATCACTTTAGAATGGCCTAGTGCCCAGTAGGAACACAAGTGTGTGACACGGGGGGGGAGTGCTTAGGGGGGCGGACCCTCGCTCGTCCCTCAGATGCACTTTCGGGGAACAACTGTAAACAACCTGTGTCATCTCTCCTTGTTTTTCTGCACCTGTTTACAGGTTAGTACTGGGTAAAACCCCGTCCTTGTTGTAGCGTAAACTACTCATAACTGATGCTTGTTTGAACACTTGTTTTTGTGTTATTTTGAACTTTTAGCATAACAGTTATATTAGAAAGTTGCCATCGTATGAAGCGGCTAGCTGCCGTTAACGTTCAGCAGTCGTTCCGCGAGCCCTCCGTGGCGGCAAACTGAGATACCTCAGCCTGCTAGCAGCCGTCTTTTTAGCTTACCGAATCCTATGGGATTGTATTGATACTGTAGCTAACTGCTAACGTAATATTTTGAGCCCCCCGACACTGGTTTTACCGTTATTATTTCACCAAGTTTAACAAGTATAGATATGCTCACCCACTGGTTTGATGAAAGGGATATTTTAAGAAGTTTAACAAGTATAAATAAATTAATATACACTGACGCAACACTGGTGCTAAACGAAGTTTCAAGAGTAAATCCGTAAATACACACTGGTCGTAAGACATGATTATTGTGACAAGGAATACAAGTTAATAAATAAATAAATACCTTAACTTCATGAAGGGTATTTTGTAGAGTATTAAGACGCTAGGTTAAGGAATACAGTTTTGATGTAACAGTTATCTTTTGGTAATGAGTGTACAGTATTAACTAAGCTATGACCCTGAAATGAATGGTTTTCATCTAGATTATATTGATTGAGTATAGTAATGACACTGACACTTTAATATTATTGTTTTATAAGTAACTTGAGTGTTTTACAGTAATGAACCAGATCTTTATCGGTGCTATTTGCTACTTTGTAGAATCTCATTCAGTATGAATGTTTATTTAAGTGGTTTACTAGGTGGCTACGGGTAACCTGCTTTTAAATACAATGGAGCTTCCATGCTATTGCACTATTCAGCCATAGTGGCCTTTTATCACTTGTGTAAGGTGACAGGGTAAATGTAGGAATGTTTGGAATATGTATATGTAATTGTATTACATGAATGTAATTGTATTGAACATGATGATACTGACCTACGACACAAAAGAAAGAAAGATATTTTGCTATGAATGATAGTAAATAAAGAGATGCACTTTCGGGGAACAACTGTAAACAACCTGTGTCATCTCTCCTTGTTTTTCTGCACCTGTTTACAGGTACACTTATCTTTATTACCGTGGTACCACTCTTGGGACCCGTAATACATACATACATATTAGTGCATCTCAAAAAATTAGAATACCATGAAAAAGTTCCTTTTTTCATAATTTAATTCAAAAAGGTAAACTTTCATATATTCTATATTCATTACATGTAAAGTGAAATATTTAAAGCCTTTTTTGTTTTAATTTTGATGATTATGGCTTATACCTCATGAAAATCAGAAATTCAGTATCTCAAATTATTAGAATATTCCCCAAGATCAATAAAAAAAAAGGATTTACAATACAGAAATGTCCAACTTCTGAAAAGTATTTTCATTTATACACTCAATACTTGGTTGGGGCTCCTTTACCATGAATTACTGTATCAATGCGGTGTGGCATGGAGGTGATCAGTCTGTGGCACTGCTGAGGTGTTATTGAAGCCCAGGTTGCTTTGATAGCGGCCTTCAGCATATCTGTATTTTTGGGTCGGGTGTTTCTCATCTTCCTCGACAATACCCCATAGATTCTCTATGGGGTTCAGGTCAGGCAAGTTGGCTGGCCAATCAAACACAGTAATATCATGGTCAGCAAACCATTTGGTAGTAGTTTTGGCACTGTGGGTAGGTGCCAAGTCCTGCTGGAAAAGGAAATCAGCATCTCCAAAAAGCTCATCAGCAGATGGAAGCATGAAGTGCTCTAAAATATCCTGGTAGATGGCTATGTTGACTTTGGACTTGATAAAATACAGTGGACCAACACCACCAGATGACATGGCACCCCAAATCATCACAGACTGTGGAAACTTCACACTGGGCTTCAAACACCTTGGATTCTGTGCCTATCCACTCTTCCTCCAGACTCTAGAACCGTGATTTCCAAATTAAATGCAAAATGTACTTTCATCTGAAAAGAGGACTTTGGACCACTGAGCAACAGTCCATTTCTTTCTCTCCTTAGCCCAGATAGGACACTTCTGACATTGTCTCTGGCTCAGGAGTAGCTTGATATTAGGAACGCGAAAGTTGTATCCCCTTTCTTGAAGATGTCTGTTCGTGATGGGTCTTGATACACTGACACCAGCCTCAGTCCACTCCTTGTGAAGCTCTCCCAAGTTCTTGAATCGACTTTTCTTGACAATCCTCTCAAGACTACGGCCATCCCTGTTGCTTGTGCACCTTTTCCAGCCACCCTTTTCAGCAATGACCTTTTGTGGCTTACCCTCCTTGTGGAGGGCATCAGTGATCATCTTCTGGACAACAGTCAAGTCAGCAGTCTTCCCCATGATTGTGGTTGTGTGTACTGAACTAGACCGAGAGATACACTGTGTTCATACTGTTTTACTCAAACTTGAAATGAAATATTCTAATATTTTGAGATGGGTTTTTTGGTGTTTTTGTACTGTATGCCATACTGATTAAAATTAAAATAGAAAAATGCTTGAAACATTTTAGTTTATATGTGTAATGAGTCTATAATATATAACACTTTCACTTTCTTAAATAACTGATGGAAAATATTGAACTTTTTCACAATATTCTCATTTTTTGAGATGCACTAGTACTACGTGTGTATTTTTCCCCCTTCCCCAGAAATCATGAACTATACAATTAAAAATCACAAAATACTGGCATTTTTGTTTTACATATCTGTATCGTATCTGTAAAAAGACTCATTTGGATTTCAGTGCCACTTCACAGACTAATTTTTTTGCATTAAGTTTCACTTTAATTCTCTATATTGTGTTGTGATGAAATGGACAGTGATGAAGCTGTAAACACAACAAACATCCAAACCCTACCTTCTAAAGAGCAGTCTTTACCTGTAATAGGACAGCAGGCCGTTACTCAGGACGAACCACCGTCGCTGGTATCCCTTGATGTAGTTGGTCCACTTGAACAGCCAGCCCTTGTAGGTGTCTCCGGGCGCCGGAGCGGCCGCTTTCGGCTCCGACATCACGCCAGGCCGAGGCTTCACTGAGGCCTACCGCTTCCTGAGAAAGTGCAAACATATAAACAAGTTCACTCACTCTGAACTGGACAACACGTTTCAGAAATAAGTCAACGACCGTAATAAAAAAAGATAACATAAAGAAAAGGGGAAGGGAGAAGCACATCTTGTATCGTGTACAATAGATCACGGTTTAGCAAGTTATACGGCTAATATTTTTACATTGAAACACATCACGGCCGGACAGGAGCCGGAAATGACACTGACACCTCATTCATCATCTCAAATTATAACCGTGTGTTTTCTTACTAAAATACTGAGTTAGCTAGTTGCTAAATATCAGCCGTCATTATGCAGGTTTCGCCTACGTGTACAAACTCGGCTAAAACTGTTAGCATTAGCATAACAATTAGCGTCTGTTAACTTCGCAAAAATATCACACTGGGAAATAATTCAGTTAGATTCAGCGAAACATAAATACACATTCTCTTTAACAATTATTAAACTAAAAATAATTAAGGTGAGCTGCTTATCACTTTAAAAAAATCAGTAAAATGAGCAAGAGGCTAAACTGACTAGCAAGCTTCTAAATGACAGGCGCACGAGCCTTCATTCGCCATGACAACACCATAAACCGAAACCTAAAGCACAAATTCAGTCACATTACGCATTAATATCACTTTAAAACACTTCACACTCACTTATCTCCTCTCTAACACTCGGTATGGAAGGAGGAAATGGAGAGAGAGAGAGGGAGAGAGAGAGAAAGAAGGGACATGGGTCCAATCCCAAATCCCCTCACATTACTCATTCAGTGCACTACAAAGGCGGTAACAGTCATTAGTTCATGCCCTATATAGTGCACTTACACTAAGAGTGAACAGGTATTTGGGATTCAACCTCAGCAGGCTGACTACTTGCGATTGTTTGCCTTTTTGTGTATAAAATTACATAATTACTCAGTACTACACTTGCTGGACTATATTTATTCATAAATATAAAACTTAATTCAATGCATTTCTTGTATGTTTTTAATAAATAAATTTCTTTGTGTAAGTGTTCAGCTCAGTACTCATAATTCGAAAATTTCTTTAGAAAATTATATTTTATTTTATTTTACAATTTATAATTCAATCTTTTTACGCTTATATGTTCACTTAATTATTTTATTTTTATCATGTGGGTTCTGATACATTTTTAATATGTACACTTTAATTTATCATATTTGTGACGTCATTCGAATACATTTTACTTCCGGTTTAGTTCCTTCTACGAGGTAAAATGTGAACGGTATTATTTTCAGTACACAGTTTAAAATGCCTTTGAAGAACTGGATGAATTATTCGTTCATTCGAGTGATTTTTGCTCTCCAATTTCTAGACTGAAAGGACCTGAACACCACAGTGTTCGTTTTGGGATCTGATCAGAATCCGACTAGAGTCCATCTGGTTCCATGGTGTAATGGTTAGCACTCTGGACTCTGAATCCAGCGATCCGAGTTCAAATCTCGGTGGAACCTATGGGTTATTTATAGCTCCGGTGTTTCTCAGAGAGAATAAGTACAATTACAAAAGTTCACATACAGTAGGTAGGAAATGCCAGTACAACCTTTTGTGTATTTTCAGAGTTATCTGCTGGCATTAAAATTGAATAAATTTTTTTTCTAACTAATCTCCACACAACACTTTACAATGTTAAAGTCGAAAGCTAACCATAAAATATTTTGAACATTATTTAAAAATGGAAAATTACAAAAGACACAGTAATCTGTGATTGGTGGAAGAGAGCAACTGGACTTGCTTGATGATTCTTGAAGACGTTTCACCTCTCATCCGAAAGGCTTCCTCAGTTCTGTCTGACTAATAGGGAGTATCAAGTATTTATCCTCTCATGGATCATCATAGAATCTGAATCAGAATGCTGATGGCTGCATTGTAGGTGGCTGATAAAAGATGTCATACACCCACCTCTGTTCAGTGATGGTCGTTCCAGGTTGACAAAAATGAACGATCCTCTCTGGCTAGATGTCTGCCAGTTTTCTGTAAGTCCTCTCATACTCCCACACCAGTCGAAGGGATCTCATCCCAAAGTGCGTAGAAACATATCTGTTTGTACGCACAATTTTCAAGAATCTTCAAGCAAGTCCAGTTGCTCTCTTCTGTCTCTGTTCTGACTCTGTTCAATTTAAAATCAAGTTTTGTGTTGAAGTAAAGGGTAAAGGGAGTTTTAATACCTCTTTTGAATCACTCCATGCTAAAATGACCTTAAGTAAGCTCAAACTAAGGAGGTTTACAGGGTGCCCAAATTCAAGTCTTTCTTATTAGAGCCTGGAGTGGAGTCCAAATTTTATATGCAATGGAGAGACCTAGCTGTATGTGAGGATGCAGGCATTTACAGATGTATCTTTCTGGGACGACCTATTAGGGTTTTGCTGGGATTCAAACCTGCTTTGTTGGTGTGATAATCCAGCAAACCCCCACTAGGCCAGCAGGGGGATGACTCAAGTGCAGAGGCGTGAGGCGGAAGTAGAAAAGTATCAAAAAGTTTATTTACAATATTTACAGTCCAAACAAAAATATAATCCAAAAAACGCTCAGAAGATGAAGGGAAAAATAAAATATCCAAAAGGTCAAAGTTAAATACAAAAGCAAAAAACTAGAAAAGAAAAGGCAAAATACCAATGCTCAGAAGATAAAAAAACAGTAAACACAAAGTCCAAAAAGAAAAGCAAAGTGCAAAACCAAAGAGACAACGGCAAGGAACACAGAACAGAGGTAACTGGAGCTAAAGATAACAGCACAAAGACTCCGTGACAAGAGGACTGAACTCAGGGGTATAAATACACAAGCGAAAATAGGCTTCTGTGACACTAATGAGGACTAGGCGGGGCACAAGACACATGGAAAGCAACAAACATAAAACACAGAAACAGTGGTGGCCTCTAGAGGCCAAAACAAACATGACAAGAAAATGAAATAACAGCAGCCTCTAGAGGCCAAAACAGTCCCAGTCCTAACAGGACCCCCCCCCCCAGGAGCGTCTCCTGACGTTCCCAGGGCGATCCGGATGGGCCGAATGGAAGTCCCGACACAGTTCTTTATATAAGACGTCCCGAGCAGGAACCCAGCAGCGCTCCTCAGGACCATAGCCCTCCCAGTCCACAAGATATTGCAGCCCGCCGCGGACCCGGCGGGAGTCAAGCAGGCGATGCATAGTGAGCACAGTCTGACCCTGGAAGATGCGGGAGGGTGGGGGGTTCCTAGGGGCAGGGGCATACGTGGACGTCAGTATGGGTCGCAACAGGGAAACATGGAATGTGGGGTTGATCCTCAGAGTCCGGGGCAACTGGAGCCGATAGGAGACAGGGTTCACCCTGCGCACCACCTTGAAGGGGCCAATGTAGCGAGGAGCAAGCTTGTGGTTCTCCACCCGCAGTGGAAGGTCCTTAGTGGACAGCCAAACCCGCTGCCCAGGGCAGAAAGCGTGGGCAGGTCTTCTATGGCGGTTGGCCTGAGTCTGGTTGGTTCTGGAGGTCTGGATGAGGGTCTTCCTGACCTTGCTCCAGGTCTTGCGACACCGTCTCACATATTGGTTGACTGAGGGCACCCCCGCGTCCTCCTCCTGGTCCGGGAACAGAGGTGGCTGGAACCCGAATTGGCACTGAAATGGCGACAGCTTGGTGGCTGATGACTGCAGGGTGTTGTGGGCATACTCTGCCCATGGCAGCCAGGTGTTCCACGATGTCGGGTTATCCATAGCCAGGCCTCGCAGGGTGGTTTCCAGGTCCTGGTTGAGCCTCTCCGTCTGGCCATTGGACTGTGGGTGAAACCCAGAGGAGAGGCTGGCAGTGGCTCCGATGACCTTGCAGAACCCGTGCCACACTTGGGAGGAGAACTGGGGCCCTCGGTCTGAGACAATGTCCTGTGGGAGACCAAAGACTCGGAAGACATGATTAAAAATAAGTTTGGCTGTTTCAAGAGCAGAAGGGAGTTTGCACAGTGGTATGAAGCGGCAGGCCTTCGAGAATCTGTCGACTATAACCAAAATGACAGTGTTACCTTGAGACTCAGGGAGACCCGTGATGAAGTCGACTGCCACGTGGGACCAGGGACGCCGGGGAATGGTCAGAGGATGCAGGAGACCCTGGGGACGCTGTCGCGGGTTCTTGGTTCTGGTGCAGACCTCACAGGACAGGACAAATGACCTAACTTCCTTCTCCATGTTAGGCCACCAGAAGCGTCTTTTCAGGAAGTCCAGGGTCCTCCGAGCTCCCGGGTGGGCGGTGAGAGGGGAAGAGTGACCCCACTGGAGAACCTTGGCCCGGGCTTGATGTGGGATGTACAAGAGGCCCGGTGGCCCCGTCCCAGGACCGGGGTCCTGGCGTTGGGCTCGTCGGACGGCCTTCTCAATACCCCAGCGGACAGGGGCCACAATCCGGGACACAGGGATAATAGGCCCGCCTTCAGTCTCCCTGTTAGTGGCAGAGAACAGCCTGGACAGTGCGTCAGGTTTGGTGTTTTTGGAGCCGGGGCGGTACGAGAGGGTGAAGTCAAACTGACTGAAAAACAGGGCCCACCTAGCCTGTCGTGGGTTCAGTCTCTTGGCTTGCTGGAGGTACTCCAGGTTCTTGTGGTCAGTCCAAACCAGGAATGGATGTTGCGCTCCCTCCAGCCAGTGCCTCCACTCCTCAAGGGCCAGTTTGACCGCTAGCAGTTCTCGATCCCCCATATCGTACCGGGACTCCGCAGGACTCAGGCGGTGGGAGAAGTAAGCGCAGGGGTGAAGCTTTCCTTCCGAACGTTGAGAGAGCACCGCGCCGACACCACTGTCCGAGGCGTCCACCTCCACGATGAATGGTTGGGAGGTGTCCGGGAGGACCAGAATGGGTGCCATGCAGAAGCGGTCCTTGAGGTCTTTGAACGCCTTTTCCGCCTGAGGAGACCAGACATAAGATCCACCTGTCCCTTTGGTGAGGTCCGACATGGGTGCTGCTACAGAACTAAAGTTCCTGATAAACTTGCGGTAGAAGTTAGCAAATCCTAAGAACCGCTGAACCTCTTTGATGGACTTGGGAGTGGGCCAGTCCCGGACGGCCAGGGTCTTAGCTGGGTCCATTTGGAGTTGGCCTGTCCGTACTATAAAACCCAGAAAGGAGACCTCGGGAACATGAAATTCGCATTTCTGGGCCTTGGCAAACAGATTGTTCTGTAGCAGCCTCTGGAGAACCTGGCGGACATGGTGGCGGTGCTTCTGCACGGTCTTGGAAAAGATAAGGATGTCGTCGAGGTAGACAAAAACGTACAGGTTAATCATGTCCCTCAAGACATCATTGATTAGGGCCTGAAAAACAGCTGGTGCGTTGGTGAGTCCGAAGGGCATCACCTGGTATTCGTAGTGCCCAGACGGGGTGTTAAAGGCAGTCTTCCACTCGTCTCCCTGTCGGATACAGATGAGGTGGTATGCGTTCCGTAGGTCCAACTTGGTGAAGACGGTGGCGCCTTGGAGCAGGTCAAATGCTGTGGACATCAGCGGAAGGGGATATCGGTTGCGCACAGTGATCTTGTTCAGGCCCCTGTGGTCAATACATGGTCGGAGCCCCCCATCCTTCTTGCCGACAAAGAAGAAGCTGGCACCAGCAGGTGAGGTGGAGGGTCGAATGAACCCAGAGACCAGGGCGTCTTTGAGGTATTCCTCCATGGCCTTGCGTTCTGGCTGAGAGAGGGAAAACAGTCTGCCACGAGGAGGGGTAGTCCCAGGGAGCAAGTCGATGGCACAGTCGTAGGCCCGGTGCGGAGGAAGAACGGCAGCCCTGCTCTTGCTGAAAACTTCCTTGAGATCCCAGTACTCTGTGGGAACTTGAGATAACTCGGTGAGATCAGGAGGCTCGGCAGGAGACACAGGAGAGCTAGAGAGCAGACAAGAGGCATGGCACGCAGGGCCCCATTCCACAACCTGGCTTGTTACCCAGTCTCTGCGAGGGTTGTGGCGGGTAAGCCAAGGAAGGCCTAGAATCACTGGGAACTCTGGTGAAGGAATCAGGTGCAGGGATATTTCTTCCTTGTGACCTTGAGACTGGAGGAAGACTGGAGAAGTAACTTGGGTGACTCTTCCATCACCTAACACTTGGCCATCGAGGGCAGACACAGACAGTGGGACTTCAAGAGGTGCAGTCGGGACATTGATACTTTGGGCGAAGTTGACATCCATAAAGTTTCCAGCCGCCCCTGAGTCTAACAAAGCTTGACAAGAGTGGACAGACTCACCCCAGGAGATGGAGACCGGGATGTAGATTCCTTGGCCAGGGAGTCCGGGAGAGAGGGTAGGCCCCGTCACAACCCTCCCTCGGCTGGACGGGGCGGTCCTTTTCTCGAGAGTTCGGGACATGATGCTCGGAAGTGACCAGGCTTGCCACAGTAGATGCAGCACTTGTCCCTCCTTCTGCGCTCCCTCTCAGATGCGGAGAGGCGAGTACGACCCACTTGCATGGGTTCTGGACAGTCACTGGAGGAGGTAGACGGGCTCCAGGTAGAGGCAGGGAGGCTGGGGAGGCTCAGGACTTGGCGGCGTTCTCTCATTCTGTTGTCCAGACGAGTAGAATGTGAGATGAGAGTTTCGAGGTCACTTGGGCCTCCAATAGAGGCCAGGCCGTCCTTGATGGGGTTAGACAGACCATGGTGGAAGGCTGACACCAGGGCAGTCTCGTTCCATCCACTTACTGCTGCGAGCGTCCGGAACGAGATGGCATAATCTGCGACGCTTCCTTCTTGCCGGATGGACATGAGCTTTCTGGCTGCGTCGGTACTGATGTCCGCCTGGTCGAAGACCCGAAGCATCTCTTCAGTAAATAGTTCAAAATCAGAGCACTCGGGTCCCCGTCTCTGCCAGATAGCTGTTGCCCAAGCTCGTGCCTTACCAGCTAACAAGGTTATCACAAAGGCGATCTTGCGGCGATCCGTAGTGTAGGTGGTAGGCTGGAGCTCAAAGGTGAGTTGGCACTGGGTAAGGAACTCCCGGCACTCACCGTGCTTGCCGTCATACCTCTGTGGTGCAGGAAGGCTGGGTTCACGAGGTGAAGGAGACAGTGTGGCAGGAGGCACTGGAGCAGGAGCTGGATCAGGATATGCAGGCAAAGGTGTCAGCTGTGCCAGGGTTTTCCCAATTTGCTGAAGCAGCATCTCATGGCGAGCAAGGGCCTCACGTTGGCTTGTGAGTGTTCACCCATGAGTGTCCATGGTCGCTCCGAAGCATGTCAAAGCTGCCATAATTCCCTGAAGGTTGGCCAGGTAGACAGTTGAAGCAGCCTCTGCTGAGTCGGTCATGACAGAGTCTTTCTGTTAGGGTTTTGCTGGGATTCGAACCTGGTTCGTTGGTGTGATAATCCAGCAAACCCCCACTAGGCCAGCAGGGGGATGACTCAAGTGCAGAGGTGTGAGGCGGAAGTAGAAAAGTATCAAAAAGTTTATTTACAATATTTACAGTCCAAACAAAAATATAATCCAAAAAATGCTCAGAAGATGAAGGGAAAAATAAAATATCCAAAAGGTCAAAGTTAAATACAAAAGCAAAAAACTAGAAAAGAAAAGGCAAAATACCAACGCTCAGAAGATCAAAAAAACAGTAAACACAAAGTCCAAAAAGTCCAAAAAGAAAATCAAAGTGCAAAACCAAAGAGACAACAGCAAGGAACACAGAACAGAGGTAACTGGAGCTAAACATAACAGCACAAAGACTCCGTGACAAGAGGACTGAACTCAGGGGTATAAATACACAAACTAAAATAGGCCACAGGTGACACTAATGAGGACTAGGCGGGGCACAAGACACATGGAAAACAACAAACATAAAACACAGAAACAGTGGCGGCCTCTAGAGGCCAAAACAAACATGACAAGAAAATGAAATAACAGCGGCCTCTAGAGGCCAAAACAGTCCCAGTCCTAACACGACCCCTACCTCTGGGTGCTGGTTTGCTACGATGTTGGGCGTGGAACTCTTGCTTCAGAAGGGGGTCAAGGATGTCCTTGGATTTGACCCAGCTTTGTTCCTCTGGCCCGTACCCCTCCCAGTCTACCAAGTACTCAACTTGGCCTCCTCTACGTCTTGAATCGAGGATCTTGTTGACCTGGTAGATGGGATCTCCTTCAAGGTCAAGTGAGGGGTGTTCTTGGGTCAGTGTGTTGCTGGTGATGGGTCCTGAGATGACAGGTTTAAGGTGTGAGACGTGAAAAGTGGGTGATATTCGGCTGTGGGGAGGGAGTTCGAGACGGTATGACACTTCGTTGATGCGCCACAGGACTTTGAATGGCCTGATGTATCGAGGTTGGAGCTTCCTGCAGGTGTTGGTCTCCCTTAGGTTTTTCATGGCCACCCATACTCTGTCACTAAGTAGGAAGTTGGGAGTCTCTCCTCTATGCTTATCTGCATATGGGTCATTCCATGCCAAATCAACAAATATCTGACAAATTTATGCTCGACCATCTCAGATTTCAATGAAATTTGGAGGGCTCAGAGATACTATTAAAAGAAGTTAATCCCCAAAATTTGAGCTTCCTATCTCCAATGGTTTCAGAGATACAGGCATTTGAATTTTTCAATTTTTTTGCATTTTGCTCAAAACATACATATTTCAAAGTGTAATATAATCTTTATTATGCAAGATAGAAACCTAAAATTTTGCACAGAGAGACTCAATGTCTTGTACTACAAGCTTCAACTTAGAATTTCAGTGGTCATTGTATATTAGATGGTGATTTTAACAAGGAAATTAAAAAGACAAATTTGCATTTTTTTCCATTTTTAACTCATTCTGGAAGCTTGCCTGTGGCAGTAATGCTTAAACTAAGAATGTTATTCAAATCTACACAGAAATATTTACCAATTTCAGTTTTACCAAGTCTCCACTATTCCTAGTTTGTCTGTAATAGGGTTTTGAAATTCGCCGATTTCTAAAACATGCCATTTTCAGTAGCAATAAATCCAATGTGGGACAGCAGTTAGGAACTTGTAAATTTTTTTCAGTAATCCCCAAGACCCATATTTTATATTTCCAAATTTTTGTTCTGTGTCTCTCAAGTATTTTTAAACTACAGGGGTTTAAAAAATCCATTTTCACCAAATTCGAATTTTTGATATATTTTCATACAACTGATATTTGAGGGTAAATAAATGCTTCAATAAGGCTCAAGTAGGTTAGGAGACATGTTTCTTCCTCAATTTTAAATAAAATTTCAATTAATGCTCAGTATTAATTATTTGTAAATTGATTTTAATCTAAGACTGTGTAACATTAGCAATCAATGACCAGCTATTGTGTACCAGTCAACAGCCAGCCTTATCAATATCAACACAGCACTATAGAGATCTTGCAGTAACGTGACCGGAAAGTACACAGCCGCCATCTTGTTGGTAAAAAACACAGCTGAATACTGCTGCACTCGTGTACAGAATGGATAAATTTCAACCGACGGACTACACGGCTCATTTCTCTAATGAACAGATAACTAGATATATGTCTAAAATAAACGATCTACGGATTAGTGACCCTTATGGCTTACCGGATGTAGTTTTCATGACCGTGTCAGTGGATATTGAACTGCCAGCGGAATACCCAGACGTGTATAATTACCTCATCAACTTTCCCTCGCTGTTCAGTGGTGAAGCACTGCATGCTTATAAATCTCTGGACAGTTATCTTTACAGAAATTCAGGATTTGTCAGCGACTCAGATGTGGCATCTTGTAAACAAGAAAATAATCCTCATTGGACGGGTAAGTCACTTAAGTAGTATAGCACTGACCAGCCGATTATAGAATAGAATAGAATAGAATAGAATAGAATAAGGTAATTCCAGTTGTAATTCCAAATCGTCCGTCTTGTTTACCATGGATCTGGCGTTGGAGAGGTAGAGGCTTGGCAGTGGAGATTTGAGTGGCTGTTTTCTGAGCTTAGTTAACAGGCCGGCTCTGCCTGCAGCCTCGCTTTTGCTTCCGCTCCCGACGCCGCCTCCTTCGCTTTGCTTCTGATAACAATCCACGGAGACCCTGCTGGTCTCGCTATCTTGTCCGGAATGTTGTGCATGCGATGGAAATCGCTACAAACCGTCATTTTCTGCTGGAAACCAATGTCCAGTAAGTCCATACGGTTGTAGTGGATATTGAAGTCTGGTACAGACGAACAACATGCAAAAATACACACAAAAAACATAAAAAACGTGTACAGGTAGGGAGAGCTTGTAGCCGCAGCCGTTGTAGTAGAACTGTATATAGTAGGGTTTTCCAGAAGAAAAGGTAGAAGTAGAAGCAGAAGTAGAAGGCGGAAATATGGCGTTTGACCGACAAGATGGCGTCTGTCACAATCTGGATCGGCTGTGACGTCACATGCAAGTGCTCCATAGGTGACCTTTGATACCAGAACAGGTGGCTCATATCTTATAGTTTTAGAGTCTGTAAACTGCATACTTGTTCAGATAACATTATATTGTTTGGATTATATTAAATACATTGTAATACAGAGCACTGAGAAAATTTACCAATGTTATTAACTGAATGTGTTTCTTTGCAAGGACTGGATATTTTGAATAGTTGACTAGGGAATTTAATTGTAGTTGCTTTCAATTTGAGATCGGTATAAATGAGTTTGTTCTTAGACATCTAGAAATGGCTGAACTTCCTCCCTGTTCTATAGGAATTGGACTAAAGAAAGATTCTGACTGCCATAAACTAACATACAACAGAAATTGTAAGTTAAATACACTCTCTCAGTATAGTTTGGAGCAAATTTCATTAATTAATAAAATTTCATTTTAGAACGTAAAGTTTCTTCTACTCGTTGCAGCTTTGCTTTGCCATATGCAGCTTTCTGTTTGTGGCTATACTTGGCAATTTTCAGTGGAGAGCAACCAATTGACACAAGGCTTTTGGCAAGTGATTCAGCTACCTCACCAGTGTATGTTGGATCCACATCTACACACATGCTCTCTTGTTCTGATTCTGAAGAACCTGCTGAATCTGCTTGGCTTAAATGTTCTTTCACTCTCTGTGAACATTTAGAACACAATTTTTGTCCAGGTTTAATATTTTTATTTATCAGTTTTGAAAGTGAATCTGCTGTTTCAGGAAGAATTGAACGTAATTCTGTTTTAACTTTTTTCTTGTGCCTTTCATATGGATCACAACAACTTTTCTGTAGCTCTTCATATTTCATCAGAAACAGTTTCTCATGATGCAGACATACTGTGTCTGAGCTTGAAATGTTCTCAAGTTCAGTTCTCTAATTAATGAAATTTGCTCCAAACTATACTGAGAGAGTGTATTTAACTTACAATTTCTGTTGTATGTTAGTTTATGGCAGTCAGAATCTTTCTTTAGTCCAATTCCTATAGAACAGGGAGGAAGTTCAGCCATTTCTAGATGTCTAAGAACAAACTCATTTATACTGATCTCAAATTGAAAGCAACTACAATTAAATTCCCTAGTCAACTATTCAAAATATCCAATCCTTGCAAAGAAACACATTCAGTTAATAACATTGGTAAATTTTCTCAGTGCTCTGTATTACAATGTATTTAATATAATCCAAGCAATATAATGTTATCTGAACAAGTATGCAGTTTACAGACTCTAAAACTACAAGATATGAGCCACCTGTTCTGGTATCAAAGGTCACCTATTGTGCTGTGTTGATATTGATAAGGCTGGCTGTTGACTGGTACACAATAGCTGGTCATTGATTGCTAATGTTACACAGTCTTAGATTACAATCAATTTACAAATAATTAATACTGAGCATTAATTGAGATTTTATTTAAAATTGAGGAAGAAACATGTCTCCTAACCTACTTGAGCCTTATTGAAGCATTTATTAACCCTCAAATATCAGTTATATGAAAATATATAAAAAATTTGAATTTGGTGAAAATGGATTTTTTAAACCCCTGTAGTTTAACAATACTTGAGAGACACAGAACAAAAATTTGGAAATATAAAATATGGGTCTTGGGGATTACTGAAAAAAATTTACAAGTTCCTAACTGCTATCCTACATTGGATTTCTTGCTACTGAAAATGGCATGTTTTAGAAATTGGCGAATTTCAAAACCCTATTACAGACAAACTAGGAATAGTGGAGACTTGGTAAAACTGAAATTGGTAGATATTTCTGTGTAGATTTGAATAACATTCTTAGTTTAAGCATTACTGCCACAGGCAAGCTTCCAGAATGAGTTAAAAATGGAAAAAAAATGCAAATTTGTCTTTTTAATTTCCTTGTTAAAATCACCATCTAATATACAATGACCATTGAAATTCTAAGTTGAAGCTTGTAGTACAATACATTGAGTCTGTGCAAAATTTTAGGTTTCTATCTTGCATAATAAAGATTATATTGCACTTTGATTGTTAGGTTTATATAAGTATTATTCTTGACCAAGAAGGCAGTAATATATTTGTGACAAAATTAAGGATTAATTTCTGTCAGTTAAAATGACCTTATGTCTCGGCTGGACATTGTTTGGGAACATTTTGTTTATTTTGATATGAAATGTGTATTTTTGATATGAGATGTGTCTGAATGGCGACAGGCTCTGCGATGATATCACACACTCACAATGGCCTTTGATATCACACACAACCATAGCCAACGTGTATTGGGAATTAAAAGTTAGATCTAAGATGCATTCAATGATTTAAGTTAGTTTTATAGTTTTAAGTTAGTTTTATAATTACAGAATATAATTTAGGGTTGTTAAGACCTTATGATTCTAATGTTAAGACTTCATGAGTTTAATCCTGAATCCTGTTTGACCTTTCTCTGGTGAAGTAGCATTTCTTTGTTTTGCCAGACATATTCTTTGTGTGGCGAGACGCACTGGGTTAAGTGCTTCTTGGCAATTGGGGCAGCCTCAACCAATGGCGTGCGTCGCCAGCCTATTTATGGTAGAGTGATTTTGAACTCTGGAGGCGTGACGACCCCCCCCCCCCCCCTCGCTGTTTCCTGTCACACCCCTTCCCGTTTACCTGTGGCCGTGTATCCACTGTTTGGCTTTCCTCCGGTCTTGTCCAGCTGTGCATTTTGTGTGCAGTGATTTCCGAACGTTTTCTTGGCGTCTGTATTAAGTGCAGATGGCCCATGAAATTCTGTGAGTCTCGCTGGGACTAGGCGAGAAGTTTTGGATCGCGTGGTGTTGCCGGTTTTGGTCCGGGTTTGCTGCTGTTCTTGCCAGCGCGTTTCTACCGAGTGCTGCTTTCTCTGATTGGTGCAGCTGCCTGCAGGAGGAGGGCTGCGAAACCACCACAGCACTTTAACACTAGTTTTAACCTTTGTAGGGTGTGTGTGTGTGAGACTGCTTGTGTGCCTGATCATCATTCATCTATAATCAGTGTGCGTGTATGTGTGCTTGGAGTGTGGTATGAGGGATATTTTCTTTTCCTGTTAAGTTGGGTATTTTTGTTTATTTGGTTTAGTCCTGCTCAGGTTTCTCCTGCTGGCAGGAGGCTCTTTTTTTATAGCTGCGGATAGCCAGTGGGCTATCTTATTGGGCCTGATTTATGTTAATGTCTTTTTTTTATTTGTTTATTTGTTTTAATGCTCGCGAGAGCTTACTTTATGTGAATTTGTGTGTGGCTAGCAACCACGTCTGCCAACCTTTTCTGTCATGGCAAGCAGCCTTTGGTTGCCAGCTGTATGCCAGTACTGGTGGGAGGCCATTGTAAGCTGTGGATCATCAGTGGTCCACGTAGTTTCCCTCCCTTAGTTTACATCGTGTGTGGTTGTGCATTTTAATTGGTTAGTTTGTTGTGATCAAGCTGTGTTATTTTTTTGTTTGATTTTCTCTCTTCATACCTCCTTTCTGTTTATTTACTTTTCAGGTACTGTGTGCCCAAGGCGGGGTGGCAGCTGATCCCTTAGGTGGTGGTGTTTTCCTATTGTCCGTGTGTGTGTTCACGTGTGCCTGTGTGGAATTCTCCTTTTGTCGTGTTTTTGATTTTATTTGATTTATTTTGATTTGGTTTGTAGTGAGTGTGACACGTGGGCTTGCATGGTGTGCCTCCTTGGATCCCTTCTCCGTCTCCTGGTATCTTGCCCCCGGCTGGTAGGCCGAGCTCGGCCCTGTTAATATTGATTTTTCCCTTACCCTTGCCCCACATGCATGTCAGTTAGTCCTTTGGAGTGTGAATGAAAGTGATTGTGAAGTAAAGGAAAGAATTATTTTTTAAACATCGTAACAAAATAAAATAACCTTTTTGTATTTTCATAACTTTGGTCTCTGGTGTCTTTAGTCAAACGAACCTTGCGTGTCAACATTGTGAAGTGTTTTTTTGGTTAATATTCCTGGGGTGAAAGTCCCCTGGTGGCGTAGTCAGTAATTGCTCTTCTGCTTAAGGTCCAATTTAGTCAACGCTCGCTTTATCTGCCCAAGGCCACATTTGTTTATGTTTCGTATGACTGTCTTTGTTTAGGTTTGTTCTTATTTACTTATAACATATCTTTGTTGAAAGATTCCGTATGTGCGTAAGCAATGTTTGTACCTTGCTATCATGTCATATGATCAGAAATATGTTATGTTATGATTATTTGACCTGCCCCAAGATCCAGCTGCTCACTCGCAAGTCAAGCACACACACATACATCTGAACATTCCATCAGAACAGTGATGTAATTAAGATGTAACACACACACACACACACACACACACACACACACACACACACACACAGAGATATCAAAATGATGTCACTCACTCACACCCTCCCATAGAGACACACACACACACACACACCCCTCTCTGAGGTCACATACAAACACACACACACACACACACACATTCGACAGACACAATAGCCATTTAGAGAGATTATAATTTGTTATAAAAGGTGTTTGTAATCTTTCATCTTTGGCGAGAATACTGCGATTAAACAGCAGTGAAACCGATCTCTGGTTCTCTGTTTTTTTTGCGGTGTTCCGTCCCAGACGTCTGGGTGGTACGAGGGCGGGGGTCCCGAGAAGTAAGTTGACCGATTGACCGTTTCAGACTGGGTTGAACCCAGTGGCGGCTCCTGAATTTTTTTTCAGGGGGGGGCAATTTTCCCCCGTTATGTCTACACGGACCGTAAATGTCCACAGGACTGAAGTAAATTGACCTAGGTAGCAAATCAATTGGCCGAACTTGTTTTTGCCTGGTAAATTCAGATATCAATATAGACAATATCTCTTCTCTCCACTAGGTGGCAACATTGAACAAGTTAAAGGTGGCAAACTAAGGTAGCCTAGTAAACTAGACCCACCCGCCTAGCGCCAAAAATATTTTTGCCTACGAATGGCAAATATTCACATTTAGTCTGGCTTGCCAGGCTAAAACTAAGGAAGATTCATTGTGAAGCCTTCAAAGCAAAACATTTGGCATCACAATCAATATTACATTACTCATTTTATTTTCTCATATTTTTCCAGTATTCTATAATAAGTAGACACAAATTCTTAATTATAAACATATTCTAATTTCTTTAATTCTAAAGAATGCAATTAAAGTGGCAGGATATAAATCCAAAACAAGTGTTTATTCAAGTTTTGAAAAAGATGAAGAAAAGCATAACCATCAAACATGTGCAGCTTAATTATGTGGTTTTTTTTATATGGAATTGCACCATTTTAACAACAAATAATTCTAAATAAATTCTGCAGTTTTTTTTCCTAAGAATTCCTCCAGAAAGCCATGCCTTAAAAGGAAATTTACAGTATTACAAGCATGTCAATGAACACAAAAAGCTTTAGTTATTTAGCTATATACACACACAAAGTTACACAAGGTTTTGTAGTCAGTGCAACTTGGCTTAACAAGTTGGAAAAAAGGTAATGTGCTGCTGGCTCCAATGAACACATATACTGTACAATAAACTGAAAATATGCTTAATTTACACCAAGTCAGAGAGAACTTGAGGCTACTGAAATATTCCAAGCAATGTTAAACTGGCATTGGTAAAACACACACACACACACACACACACACACAAAAAAAAAAAAAAACAAACAACTTTTGCCTAGTAAATTCAAATATCAGATATCACTGTACCGTCTGCTGTGCTACTTCCAGGGTGGAAGAGAACGCAAGGGTAGCAAAAAAAGAGCATTGACTACATCACAGCCAGCTAGCCAAGTTTTCCGGTGGTACCAGTTCTTGTTAAAACCTCTTGAGTAGGTCTTCTCCCCCTTCGTAGACACTTGCTTGATGTTTAAATTCGGTCTAGGAGGTCCTAGCTGTTTGATTGCCGTTTTCTCCTCATTGGTACGACGACTAAAGGGAACTTCTTTCAGAGACGCTATCGTATTGTTGCACTCAACACTCGCCGCCATCTTCATAGAATGTTCACACATTTCCCACGCAAGTTACGTTTTCCAGCCCAAAATTATGTTCAAAACCCGCCAAAATGCACAATCTGGCAACACTTGCGCGGCGCAACAGGCGTATGACGTAAGCACGCTGCTTGTGCGAGCACATAAAACCTAATAGAAAATGCATTGGGAGCAGGATTTTCGAAAAAACCGTACGTACCATTAGTGTCAATGGGAGATTTTGGGGCAAATCTGAACCTGACAGAAATCGCCCCAAAAGGGCGTGGCTACACCAGGCGCGACCTTAGCCTGATTGGACAATGACATTACTGTTGGTAGTAGGAGTATATAAAAAAAAAAAAAAAAAAAACCTCCCTCCCTGTTTGGGAGTGCGTCGCCCAAATCGCCCCTATTAACGAGCCGCCAGTGGTTGAACCCTAACAATTTGGTGGCCCGTACGGGGATTACTCCCAATCAGGTGAGTAAATTATTTTAATTGATTAATTTGATTGGTTAGACTTCCGCCTGGTTGGTAGTAATAGAAAAAAAACCCAGTTGTTTATTATTTTGGTTATGTTTTTGGTGGACCTCGTGGAAGAGCCATGGGAAGATTGGTTAAACCTCGTAAACACGGGAAGGCTATCCTCGTAATTTGTTTACGGGAAGGTGACCCTCGTGAAGTGAAGGAGCTGTCACGGGAAGAGCGCGCTTTTTATGTTAAACCCATAATAATTACCCTAATTAATCTCGGGACTGATTCCTTCGTGCCACCATGGGGGGAAAATTGTATTATATTAATTGTATTATTGTAAGGTACCCGGACCCCGAGAAAAAACCCACGGGATTGGATGAATTGCTGTGGTTTAGCATTCTACACAAATTCTAGAGAATTTGGCCGGCTCAGTTTTGATTTATCCTCATTCAGGTATTTGCAATCTCTCGGAGCTGTGTAATGTATCTTTAATTGTTATAGCATTTATATAAGGCTTCAATGTTTGACAAAAAAACAAACAAACGCAAAGTGTAAATGTTATGTGCTCTTTTATCATCGTGGGAATTGATTATAGCTCTAAATAAATATTGAAGGTTTTTTTTGTTTAAAAGAATCCGTATAACTTTATTTGTACGCCCGTATACTATGTTTATTGAATCAAATCCGTATAAAATACGGACATTCTGTACAAGTTGACATGGGTGTGCATTATGATCTCAACGAAAGCTTCACTGAATCGATTCTTTAGAACAAACTCGCATGCGTGTGAATCAATTTACTTGATTCACTCTTGATTCTTGACTCAGAAACTACGGAAACCTTATTTGTATTCCTGTTTTCAAATTGTAAACAATAATCACACTTTCATGCTGCATGAAATTAAAGTATGAACTTTCCTCAAACCATTACGTGTGCATGAACTCAACAAATGCAGTCCATGTGTCTGTATCGATTCGCTCGATCGAGTCATTTATGTTTCGTCCCGAAAAAGATCCGAATCGTTTGTGAATCTCATCACTGTTAGAAATCCAAGAGAAGAGATCCTCTTCCCATAACACAGAATGGAATCATCAGAGGAAAAATCTGCTTCTTAATCAATTAGTTTCAGCGTTTGGTGAGTAGATCATCTGTATTTTATTTTTTATATTCATTGTGTGTTGATAGTCCGAAACTTGTAACTGGAAAGTTATCAGGAAAGTAGGGTTGCCACCTGTGTCTGACAAAAATCCTGGACATTTCGACCATCCAATCGACCTTTTTGCTTGTAAGCAACGGCGCCCTTCGCACATCTAACCCAAGACAAAAATCGCCCTTCTACGCTGAAATTGTCTCATCTTATTATCTGTAGCCGCTTTATCCTGTTCTACAGGGTCGCAGGCAAGCTGGAGCCTATCCCAGCTGACTACGGGCGAAAGGCGGGGTACACCCTGGACAAGTCACCAGGTCATCACAGGGCTGAGACATAGACACAGACAACCATTCACACTCTCATTCACACCTACGGTCAATTTAGAGTCACCAGTTAACCTAACCTGCATGTCTTTGGACTGTGGGGGAAACCGGAGCACCCGGAGGAAACCCACGCGGACACGGGGAGAACATGCAAACTCCACAGAGAAAGGCCCTTGCCGGCCACGGGGCTCGAACCCGGACCTTCTTGCTGTGAGGCGACAGCGCTAACCACTACACCACCGTGCCGCCCACGCTGAAATTGTATTGCTCTAATTAGTAAAAATGATGCTTTTGTTAGTTATTTGTTTAGTTAATTGCTTTACATAATATAGCAGGTCTTCATTATTTTGGTTTATTTCCAACAGTTTTTGGTTGTGGACACCTGAGGGCAGTAGTGGGCACAGGTAAAAGGGGAATACATAATTAAGTTCTGTTTGTTTGCTTATGTGGAATAAAAATAAATCTAATTTTTCATTGTATCTAAGAATACCTGAATGTAACAATGTAAGGGGTAGTGTCAAACAGCTTACCTGATTGCTTAGAGTGTGGTGTGTGCTTTGCTTGTGCTTGCCTGTGCCTCTGCTGCTCTTGGCTAAACAAATACATAGGAGGACATGTAACTGATATAACTGGGCACATACAGTACATACAGGAGTATGTACTACACTATTTCATTTAATTCACCAAAACCTTACCTAATCTTCCATTTATATTTGGTGTTTTTCTTTGCTGCTGCTATGAGTCCTGGCTGATTTTCAATGAATGTCTTGAACTCAGTACAGGACAACTGAAAGTTTAGCCTGACTTGAAGCTCAGCCTTCACCATTGCAACAGAGAGTCTGTTTCTTTTATCAGTCCAAGCATCCTCCATTGCCCCTTATCCACCAAAGCAGTTCCAGGGCTGGTTCGGGGCCAGGGCTTAGTTTGGAACCGGGTTTTCTGTTTCCACTGACAAAGAACTGGCTCTGGGGCCAGAAAAAACGGTTCCAGGCTAGCACCAGCTCTCTGCTGGGCCAGAGGAAAGAACCGCTTACGTCAGCCAGGGGGCGGAGTTGTTAAGACCAACAACAATAACAAGACTGCGAAAGATCGCCATTTTTAAGCGACGAGAAGCCGCAGCTGTACAAACGCGAAGTCATCCATTATTAACCCCGCCGACAGTAGTCGGAGGGATTATTATTTTCACCTGCGTCAGTCTGTGTGTGTGTGTGTATCTGTCCGTCTGTCTGTCTGTCTGTCTGTCTGTCTGTGTGTCTGCAAGATATCTCAAGAACCAATGGATCGATTTGGACCAAATTTTGTACGTGTTGCCAATCACCCAGGAAGGAAACCATTAAATTTTGGAGGTCAAAGGGTCAAGGTCATGGCAGAACTTCGAAATTTTCGCCCAATGTATTTTAATAGGGAAAAGGCGGGGTTTGCACTCGTTAGAGTGTCCCTGTCTAGTTATTATTATTGTTGTTGTTGTTGCTGCTGCTTCTTCTTCTGTGTTGTTTTTGCTTTGATATTCGCGCCAAGGTTTATGTAAACGTAGCGCCGTAACTGACGTATACAGCGACGTAAATGACATTTACAGCGACGTAATGACGTATTCAGCAACGTAATGACGTGGCTCTGCTTAGCACGGCGAGCTATGGAAAAGCAAACTGGTTCTCAGCTGGCTCGCAAGTTGAAATACACATTTTGCCCATCATGTACAAAAAACCGAGACATTCAGTGTCCCGGATTTTTATTATTTTTTTCCGGGACAGATCATGGAAATCCGGGACAATCAGGAAAAACCGGGACAGGTGGCAACACTACAGGAAAGTCACGAGTGGTCTGCGAGGTGATCTCTGAACAGGTCCGCGAGCACTCTACAAGACTATTAATGTGTTTTAATAATTAATAGTGCAGCTATTAATGCAGTTTCATGTCTAGATCTTATAAATGATGAATACGAAGTATATGACGGCAAAATAACATTAGAACTCCAGTTCCCATGATGCTTGTGAACTGGGCATGCGCACTGGATAAAAGAAAAAGCAGCTCTTTAGGGCAAAACTCTCGTCTCATCAGATTTGGGCCGTAATTCTATGCGTTCAGACCTAAAATAATGAAATAACTGTACAAGCAAATACAACATAAAAACCATTTTTAAAACATTCACTTAAATTAAACAGACATGGTAAAAACAGAAGAAATATATTTAAGGCTTAGAGTTTGATTAATTCAGCCAAATCAAATATCACTTTCAGATTTGAAGATATTTATCAGGAATCATTTTTAAAATATTGAGTATTATACCACTTCCTGTTTAAAGGCATAATAAAAGACATCAAATATATTTACCCTACGTGTGAATGGAAATGCCGAAAAGTTTGTTTAACCTAATGTTTAATGTTGATCTAAAACATTTAAAACTGATCATGTAGTGGTATTTTTATTAATCATATGTAATTCTAACCTTTAAATATCCTATATACTCCTGTTTCTGACGCGTTTTAGCGAGACGTGGACTTGTTTAGTTAGTTGAATTAGTTCAACAGCGAGCTAACCCGCTTTTTACTTCATTTTTGACATTTTTTGAATAATTGTTCCATCTCTATAGTCTCTCTGTCTCTTTCTCAGTCAACATTGAGATAAGACTCCCAGACTGTTACAGATAGCTATAATATAAACAAACAACTCATGCAAGAACAGCAGGCAAGGACAGCCACAGAAATCTGCAATGAGCAGAGAAAATCATTATTTTTGGCACTTTCTCACAATAATAAATTTAATAAGTAATCTCTCTATATTACTAAGTAAATTCCATATACATAAAGTCAAAATGTCCAAGACAACCAATTCTCATTAATACTGTTAATTGAATTAAAAATTGTATTTTGAGTCTCTGTCACGTATCGAATCCAACAAAAAGTGCTTATCAGCTATTCAATTTTATTCAAATTACATTCAGTGAAATTGTTTGTCATTTCAATTTGCCCTGTTTTATATCTCCTTTTCTTTCTTTAAACTTATTGCTACTTATGAGGCTAAGCTTAACCATGTTCCTCCTAATTTCGAAATATTGATATGAAATGCTCTGATTAACTGTTTGCTGAGTTTTAAACCTCCATACTTTTGCCTTTAAAAACCACAGAGGATATGGAATGGATAGGCTTTTAATGTATTTAGTTAACCATAATTTTTTTCAGCAAGAAACAGAGTTAACAAACGTTTACTTGAAGAATGTTGAAAAAAAAAGAGAGAGATTTTTTTTTTCCTTCCAGTGGTGTTTATAAATTGGAGACTTGGGTTTATCTTTATTTAACCATTAAGAAAAAAATGTCATAAATTATCATGATTATGATACATTGGCTTGTATAAGTATTCCTTGTCCTTGAACCTTTCTGCATTTTGTTGCACTGCAACCTGGAACTTAAATTGACATGAAACTACACAAAATATGATTCAATATTCATGTGCATTCTGTTTATGTTAAGCAGTACCTCTCTCTCTGGATGTCATCCTACAGTCTCTTCTCAAGCAAGGCGTGGTGAGATCGTGCACCAGCTTGTACAATACACCTGTCATTGCTACCTAAACCTGATGGTACCTGGCATTTTACACAAGATTTACGTAAGATTAATGAATTGATTGTTTCTTCTGTAATGTCACAGGTTCCTGCTCATCATTGCTGTTTTTCCATTAATGATCTCTGTTCTGCCTTTTTCCACGCACATGAGGAGATAGCGTTTGGACTCAAGGTTTCAAGGTTTCATCTCCTGCTGTTTTTTTCAGCTGTAATTCATAACGCGCTCTGTGACCTTCTCCCTCCCTCAGGACTCTGTGGTCTGTGTGTTCTGGTATCTGTTGAGTCACCAGAAATCTGCCAAGACACTGACACTTGCGCCTGCTCCAACATCTGGCGCATAAGGGCTTTAAGGTTTCCAGAACCAAGCTGCAATATTGCATGGACACTTAAGTATTTGAACTTTTGAAGTTTTGAACTTTCTCAAGGCTGTCATTCTAGACACAAAACGCCCTGCAACTAAACATGCACTGATGTCTTTTCTGGGTCAGAAAATGGATCCCTGACTGCTCTTTATATGACAAGCTTCTCCGTTCCTCAATCTCTCATCACGATCCACTGCAACATCCTTTGACCTGGACTGACGCTATGGTGGTTGCTTATCACTCCCTCAGAAGCACCCTTTGTTCCGCCCCTGGGTTACCTGCTCACTTCAAGCCCTTCCACCTCTATGCCTGTGAACACCAAGGCACAGCCTCTGGGGAGCATGAGGGGGGAGGAAATGCATCATTGTGCGTTTTTATCCAAAACATTAGACATTGTTGCTCAAGGCTTACCTGCGTGTCTGGGGGCTGTCTCCGCATGTGCTTTGATGGTTTTAGATGCGGAAAAATTGGTTTTGTCTCACCCACTGATCTTGCACTCATCACATCAAGTTAAACAGGTGTTGCAAAATTTACAGACCCATTAAATTAATTTATCAGTAATTTAATAGGTAATTAAATTAACATATGACTGTTTATTCTCTGTTCTACTAACAATCTCGAAATTCGTGTCACATCCTCTTTTGATAATGTAGGTCGCGCTCTCGCATGCCTCCTTAATTCTCGGGATGATACTTGGGATGACATTGATATTGTCTGTCTAAAAATCATGCATACTACTAGTATCAGGTCTGATCTCTCCTCCAGCCCTCTAGGGATGGGGGAAGTACTCTTTGTTGGTGGTTCTTGCTCTAAACGGCTCTTGTTTTATAATTTATGATATTTATAATACCTCTGTGGTTATTCTGTGTGTTCACTGATATTCTGCATGAGACATGCGCTCTACCTTTCTCATTTGATTTTTGTCATCTTGATTGTGGACAAATTCTCTAAATGGGTAGAAGTTTTTTTTTTTTCCTGTTTTCGAGACAACACGAAGGTAGTACTCTGGCAAAATAAATAATACCTAGTTATAATAGTAATAATAATGATACATTTTATTTATAAGTGCCTTTCAAGGTACCCAAGGACACTGGACAGTAAAAAAGCAGAACAATAAAATAACAATAAAATAATAAGAAATCAATAATAATAATTATTGTTATAGTTATGGAGTTTCAAATGCCATAGACTCAGACAAAGGTACCCTTTCTAAGTATCTCTAAACTAAACTGGTGTTTTCACATTCCTCAATCCTCTGGTATCGTAGAAGGTACTAATCGAACATTGAAAGACAAATTAATTAAGGTCATGCAGGACACAGGTTTGGTTCTGTAATCCATAATTCATTCTGGCTGAAATTCGCATGACATCAAGAAATTATTTTTGGAAGACCTTTCCCTCTCCCCTGGAAGAAGGGAACTCCGGCTCTGGGTACCTTTGATTTGAAAATGCATATGGATGAGTATTCTGCAGCCCTTATAGATAAGTTGCATAAAATTTGTACCAAGGTCAATAGTACAATATTATCTCCACCACACACCCCTTTCACGTGGGAGACGAGTGCTGGTGTGACTTTTTAAAGTAATGATTTGGACAATTGGGAAAACCTAGATATGGTGGGCCTGCAGACATAGTCGCCATTACTTTTACTGCTGTTTTAACTGATCTTTTTCCACAGTGGATCCATGCCACGCAATTAAAGAAGGCTCCATAACAAAGTTGTGTTACAATGACAAGTTTGCTACTAACGTTTTCTCTGTGTCCCAAGAATCTCTGTTCTCCCTCTCTGTCTCTCTATTTCTGAGCTCTACACAGATTTGACTGAGAATCCTCAAGACGTTGTGAACAAAGAGGGGAAGAGATCTTGCACCCCGTTTGGAACCAATCATCCTCACTACAACCATGACAGTCCTCATCACGGGTTTCGTGACTTCATTATTGCTCGGGGCAGGGCTACCCGCCCGAGCCTTCGTGACTGCTTCATCTTTGCTCAGGGCAGGGCTACCCGCCCGAGCCTTCTGGACCACTTCATTGCTCGGAGCAGGGTTACCCGCTCGAGCTGGACTTCGAGACAACATCTTCTGGACTAACTTCGCTAACTGGACTGCACAAGCGCACACCACACGAATGTGTTATGTCTGTCATCTGATGCCGTTTTCTACTATTATTACACATCTCTATGCTCTGAAACTCTGTATTCGTACAGGACTCTGTTCTCACTATAGGTCGATATGCCTTCTAATTTCATTTTTCCCTCTGTTTTAGAACAAATTACTCTGAAGGAAGTAGCGTGTATTTGGGACGAATTAAGAGGTTTTGAGTTTCTCTAAGCTCCGGTGAGGTGGGACGAGGGCTGATCGGGCATGCCCGCCCTCTGAGCACCAATATACGTCAAGAAGGGCAAAGATTAACTCAAGATTAATTCTCGATGTAATCACATATATGATCATGAGGTGATAATGATCAAATATGATCCTAGGATTTGATAATAGTGATACTATTATCAAAGGGGGGGATTGTTAGGTTTATATAAGTATTATTCTTGACCAAGAAGGCAGTAATATATTTGTGACAAAATTAAGGATTAATTTCTGTCAGTTAAAATGACCTTATGTCTCGGCTGGACATTGTTTGGGAACATTTTGATTATTTTCATATGAAATGTGTATTTTTGATCTGAGATGTGTCTGAATGGCGACAGGGTCTGCGATGATATCTCACACACACTCACAATGGCCTTTGATATCTCACACAACTGTAGCCAACGTGTATTGGGAATTAAAAGTTAGATCTAAGATGCATTCAATGATTTAAGTTAGTTTTATAGTTTTAAGTTAGTTTTATAATTACATAATATAATTTAGGGTTGTTAAGACCTTATAATTCTAATGTTAAGACTTCATGAGTTTAATCCTGAATCCTGTTTGACCTTTCTCTGGTGAAGTAGCATTTCTTTGTTTTGCCAGACATATTCTTTGTTTATGTTTCGTATGACTGTCTTTGTTTAGGTTTGTTCTTATTTACTTATATCTTTGTTGAAAGATTCCGTATGTGCGTAAGCAATGTTTGTACCTTGCTATCATGTCATATGATCAGAAATATGTTATGATTATTTTACCTGCCCCAAGATCCAGCTGCTCACTCACAAGTCAAGCACACACACATACATCTGAACATTCCATCAGAACAGTGATGTAATTAAGATGTAACACACACACACAGACACAGATATCAAAATGATGTCACTCACTCACACCCTCCCATAGACACACACACACCCCTCTCTGAGGTCACATACAAACACACACATTCGACAGACACAATAGCCGTTTAGAGCACGGGCGCAGATAGAGGGGGGGACGGGGGGGATTCGTCCCACCCAGATTTAAATTCACCTCGTTCGGTCCCCCCCCCACTTATAGGGAGGAAAAAACGTCTATGCTGTCTTTCTTTGCATAAGGCAAACCTCACGGAAAAATCAAAAGACTAATTACCATTCGGTTTATTGAGGTGCACAGCAGTACAGACATACAGTAGTTGCAACTGCGCAGACTGCACAGGTTGCGAGCTCGAGCTTGGTTGCTATGGTTACAAGTTTGACAGGCATATTGGGGACAGCTCCTCCTAGTTCAGGACCCCAACACGGCATGATGAAGGATGCCAAAAGGCAGAAAACGATTGCATCGTTTTTTTTTTTTAAAAAAACAACTGTAAGTAAACTGTGCCTTACTTTATCATATCACCTTGCAATTTTTTGATAGTCTGTTCAAAGTAATGTCGTAGTGAAAGTAAAATCGTACGGAGTAGAGATGCCTTTCTGGTAGCCTCCTTTCGGTGGTAGCCTGTAGATACAGTACTCAGAAGGCAGTTTTAATGTTTAATCTGGCGTTCCCTGCCATAACTTCAGCGAGCATATTGTTTCATAAGGAAACTTTGCGAAGAGTTGTTGACTGACTGCCGCTCACGCAACACACAGGCATAGTTAGAAAGTCAGGATGCACTGGTTTACACTTTACACACACGCGTAGCCCAGCCTCTCGCTATGTTTAACAGTTGGAACTTAGCGGTTTTAAAACTAGTTTTGCAATTTCTGTGCGTGATGATAATGTGTAAACTTTGGATTTCCATAGGCTATGTTAAAATGTTATCATTGTCCTGGCCTGCAGGTAGTTCCTGGTGATGGCAGTGAGGGAGGTGAAATAACATGTATACACACTACCTTTCAAAAGTTTGGGGTCACCCAGACAATTTTGTGTTTTCCATGAAAAGTCACACTTTTATTTACCACCATAAGTTGTAAAATGAATAGAAAATATAGTCAAGACATTTTTCTGGCCATTTTGAGCATTTAATCGACCCCACAAATGTGATGCTCCAGAAACTCAATCTGCTCAAAGGAAGGTCAGTTTTATAGCTTCTCTAAAGAGCTAAACTGTTTTCAGCTGTGCTAACATGATTGTACAAGGGTTTTCTAATCATCCATTAGCCTTCTGAGGCAATGAGCAAACACACTGTACCATTAGAACACTGGAGTGATAGTTGCTGGAAATGGGCCTCTATACACCTATGGAGATATTGCACCAAAAACCAGACATTTGCAGCTAGAATAGTCATTTACCACATTAGCAATGTATAGAGTGGATTTCTGATTAGTTTAAAGTGATCTTCATTGAAAAGAACAGTGCTTTTCTTTCAAAAATAAGGACATTTCAAAGTGACCCCAAACTTTTGAACGGTGTGTGTGTGTGTGTGTGTGTGTGTGTGTATATATATATATATATATATATATATATATATATATATATATATACACACACACACACATATATATATATATATACACACACAAAATGGAATCATTTGCTGACAGCTCAGTCCCCCCCAGTTCAAAAATCCTATCTGCGCCCCTGGTTTAGAGAGATTATAATTTGTTATAAAAGGTGTTTGTAATCTTTCATCTTTGGCGAGAATACTGCGATTAAACAGCAGTGAAACCGATCTCTGGTTCTCTGGTTTTTTTGCGGTGTTCCGTCCCAGACGTTTGGGTGGTACAAGGGCGGGGGTCCCAAGAAGTAAGTTGACCGATTGACCGTTTCAGACTGGGTTGAACCCTAACATTGAAATATGTATGTTTTGAGCAACAACCAAAAAAATCGAAAAATTCAAATGCCTGTATCTCTGAAACTATTGGTGATAGGAAGCTGAAGTTTTGGGGATTAACTTCTTTTAATAGTATCTCTGAGCCCTCCAAATTTCATTGAAATCTGAGATGGTCGAGCATAACCTCTTGTTGATTTGGCATGGAATGACCCATATATCTTGTACTTGGCGCAGACTGACTCCAGACATTGATGAACCTCCTCCCAGACGGTCTGACTGTGCTTGAACCAATCATTGACAGCTTGTACCTGGTTGGGTACATCGTCCCAGGGGAACAAGGGCAGTTGGTAGCCGAGTATGCACTGAAACAGGGTCAGTTGGGTGGCAGAGTGTTTCAGCGAGTCTTGTGCATACTCGGCCCAGGGCAGGAAGCATGCCCAGTCCCCCGGTTGTGCATGCAATAGATTCTGAGAAAGCAGCCAATTTCCTGGTTAGCTCTCTCTACTTGACCATTGGACTGAGGGTAATAACTGGAAGTGAGGCTCATGGATACCCCCAACCTCTCCACGAAACTTGTCCAAAACTTTGAAATGAATTGGGGTCCCTGGTCACCAACTATGTCTTCTGGGATGCCATAGTACTGGAAGACCTGCTGGAACAAGAGCTCTGCGGTTTGAGAGGCTGTGGGGATACCAGGCAGTGGGATGAGTTTCAAGGCTTTCAAAAACCTGTCTATGGTTACCATTATCATGGTGTTGTCTTGAAAGGGAGGGAAGTCTGTGATAAAGTCGATCGCCAGGTGAGACCATAGTCTTTGGGAAATGGGTAGTGGGCATAGTTTGCCAGTGGGGGGGTTCTCAGGACCTTTGCTTGAGCACATTCTGAGCAGGAGGCGACAAACTGATTGATTTCAGATAACATGTTCTCCCACTAGTACCTGTTCCTTAGCATCTGGTATGTACGCTGGCTGTTCGGATGTCCTGTGGTGGGAGATGCATGTGCCCAAGTGATGAGTTTACTGAGGAGACGCTTTGGCACATAGAGAAGACCAGGTGGGAGGTTGACCGGCAGGGTTTGGGGTTGTGATTCGTTGATTTCCTTGTCCAGTTCCCAGGTAATGGACTGCATGAAACATTGTGGTGGGACGATGGGATATGAACCTGTTTTGTGGTGGGATGGCCCGAATGCCCTGGGTAAGGCGTCTGCCTTGACATTTTTGGACCCTGGATGGAATGAGATGGTGAAGTCGAAGTGCGTGAAGAGTAGAGCCCACCTGGCCTGACGTGGGTTCAATTTCTTGGCCTTTCTGAGATACTAGAGATTTTTATGATCAGTAAGGATGACGAAGGGGTGAGTGGCTCCCTCTAACCAGTGCTGCCACTCTTCCAGAGCTAATTTAATAGCAAGCAGTTCTCTATTTCCTACATCATAATTTCTCTCTGCTGAAGTTAGTTTCTTAGAAAAGAAGGCTAAGGGGTGTAGCTTCTGTTTATCCCCGAAATGTTGGGACAAGATGGCCCCTACTCCAGTGTTGGATGCATCAACCTCTATGATGAATGGTTTTGCAGGATCAGGATGCTGGAGTATAGGGGCTGACGTGAAGGCTTGCTTAAGTCGGTTGAAGGCTTCTTCTACCGCTGGGTTCCAACGTAAGCTCTTGGGACCCTTCTTCAGCAGCAAGGTTAGAGGCCCTGCCAGAGTGCTGAAGTTTCGGATGAACCGACGGTAGAAATTTGCAAAGCCTAGGAAGCATTGAAGATCTTTGATAGATCTGGGTGTTGACCAGGATGTTACGGCTGAGACCTTGGATGAGTCCATACTGACTTCACTGGTGCTGATAATGTAGCCCAGGAAGGAGATCCTGCTTTGGTGGAACTCACACTTCTCAGCCTTCACATAGAGGTTATTTTTCCAGTAGTCGCCTGAGGACTGCTCTGATGTGTTCCTGGTGAAGACGGACCTGAGGAGTAGATTAGGATGTCGTCTATGAATGCAATGACATATTTGCCCAGCATGTCCCTTAGCACGTCATTGATGAAACACTGGAACACGCTGGGAGCCGACGAAAGGCCATAAGGCATGACCCAGTATTCAAAGTGTCCAGCAGTGGTGCTAAAAGCGGTTTTCCACTTGTCACTCTTCTTGATCTGGCTCAGATTGTATGCACTGCGTGGGTCTAGTATGGAGAATATTTTGGCGGTCCGTAGTTGTTCCAGAACTGCTGGAACCAAGGGAAGAGGATAAGGATACTTGATAGTGACTTGGTTTAGACCTCTGTAATCTATGCAGGGCCTCAGCCCGCCCCCACATTTCTCCACGAAAAAGAAACCAGCTGATGGAGGAGATTTGGATGCGCGAATATATCCCTGTTTGAGAGACTCCTGAATGTAATCCTCCATGGCAGCATGTTCCTTCTGGGACAGGGGATAAATGCGACTGCAGGGCGGAGACATACCTGGTAGTAGGTCTATGGTGCAGTCGTAAGGTCTGTGTGGAGATAGCCCACAAGCCTTCCCTCTGCTGAAGACTTCGGAGAGGTCCTGATAGCAGTCAGGAACATTGTCAGTGGAGTCGGGTTGAGGGCTCTCTACAGAGGTGGAGGCTATCTGGACCTGAGGACAAGAAAGACAGCTCTGGAAACATGTAGGTGACCATTGGAGAATTTCCTTGTGTTGCCAGGAAATGAGAGGATCGTAGAGCTGCAGCCAGGGATATCCAAGAATAATATCATGATTAATGGTTGACGTAATGTAGAGGGATATGAGCTCCTTGTGTAATTCTCCGACCTGGATCTGCACAGGTTAGGTGCGTGAGGTGACCAGCCCGTCATCTATGGGTCCTCCATCAATGGTCCGGATGCTGAGTGTACTGTGCAGTGGGGTGATGGGTAGGTTGAGCTTCTGCACAATGGCTTTATTGATAAAGTTCCCCTCTGCCCCTGAATCGATGAAAGCAGATAGGGTGTGAATGGAGGATGCAACTTTTAGTATCACTGGTAACTGGAAAGACTTTGAGGAGAGCTTTCTCACTGGACTTGTAGATGGTACGGGTTTATCGGCTGGGTTCTCATGGGCTGGTCGGATCGGACAGTTCTGGAGGTTATGTATGGAGCTCCCGCAGTAGAACCATAACCCCTCCTTGCATCGTCTAGCTTGCTCAGCATGGGGATTGATTTGTACAGACAAGACGGTTTGGTGTCTGCTCCATACATTTTGTAAAAGATAAATTTGTGAGGCAAATTCATATAGAAGGATTTGAGCGACGTCTGGTACATGGAGCAGTTCCTGCAATCCGGAAACAAAAGTCAGAAGTGCCATCCCAAAGAGCTCACCACACAGTTAGTGTCAAGCTTGGGTTAGGCACTTTCACTTTCAGTGCTGGAGCCAGCAGAAGTGGGTGATGCATTGTGCCATATGCATTGTGTGCAGCGAGCACGCAGCAGCCAGGAATTTGTTTGGATTAACCTCCATAACTAAGTTGCTCATAAAATGACAACCTCTTCTGGTTCTAACAATACCAATTAGGACCATATAGACTCTTTTTATTTTGTGCTATGTTAAGTAGAGGTGGGGGGGGGATTTTTCCCAAACCTGAACCTGATCCAATAAAGCATCTTACCTATCAGGTAATTGTTTACATGTGACGTTGTCTGAGCACGTGCTATTTTTCCCGAACATCTTTGTGCATCCTTGTTGCATCAGTGGAGGAGAAGCTGATTGTAGAAGTGTCAAAGAATCCCTACAACTGTTACATTTTCCCACAAAAATCAACAACCGATAGTCGGGATTATAGTTGTGCTGTGACTGCTCCAGACTGGAAATAAATTTAGGTATAGGTATGTGGCAGTGGGGGCGTGGTCAAGTGTCGGTCCGTGGAGTCAGGGAAGGCAAGTGGCAGAATCACTGCACCTGATGTTGGTTAATCTGTGTTTGTGTGTCTTCCCCAGTGACCGCGCCCTATATGAGGAGAGAGAGAGCAGAGGAAGGAAGCTCTCTCCCCAACCAGCCGACTGGTGTGTGTGCGCGTGTGTGTGAATAGTTTAAAGCTGAAAAGCTAAAATAGAGAGTTTGTGGAACTTAATTCTGGCCTGCCGTCTTTCTGTGCTCCACCCACACGAACTGCCACAAGGTATAATCATAGTTATAGTTATACGTATAGTTATAGCTATAGTTATAGTTAACAGTGTTGTGGGATTGGGTCATAAAACATCACTCAATATTCCCTATTATAAGCAGCTAAAATAAAATTATTAAAATTATAAAATAATATAATTGTTATTATGACACTTGTGTACCATCCCATTGTAGCTTTTGTCATCTTTTTCAAAACAATTAGTATCAAGGACGCACGCCATTGCAGAGAATATTATAGAGTCAGTGTGCACACAAAAGAAGGCAGTGGCGCATATGACATCACACATGCAGCACCGCTGACCTCCAAATTGCTGCAATCTAATGGCGAACAAGCTTTTCAGTGTTGTGCCAGTTCACACCTTTTCTGAACTAGTTCAAGTTCAGTTCATACATGCTCAAAGTGAACAGTTCACGTTCAAAGTTCACAATTTTAATTCTGAACTAGTTCAAAGTTCAGTTCATTTTACTTTTTGGTGAGATATGAAAATAAAAACATTTTTCAGACCACGAGCTAGAAAATCACTATACGTTCTCTGAAACTGTTCACTGCAGACATTTGCTCATGACACTGCAATTGTGGGTTTCTTACCAGGCGATGAAACATGCAACAGTACAGACAAGGTAGACCAGTTCTATACTTAGTGCAATGAAATATTCCAGCATTTAATTAAAGAAGTAAATAATATATAGTTTAATATATACATATATATTAATTATTTGATATATATTATATAATGTGTGTGTGTGTGTGTGTGTGTGTATGAAATGAGCAAAACTCTTGAATGAAGGCAATGAAGGCAAAACTGTTACAAGATGCTAAAACAGGGGCGCAGATAGGATTTTTGAACTGGTGGGGACTGAGCTGTCAGCAAATGATTCCATTTTGTGTGTGTATATATATATATATATATATATATATATATATATATATATATATATATATATATATACACACTACCGTTCAACAGTTTGGGGTCACTTTGAAATTTCCTTATTTTTGGAAGAAAAGCACTGTTCTTTTCAATGAAGATCACTTTAAACTAATCAGAAATACACTCTATACATTGCTAATGTGGTAAATGACTATTCTAGCTGCAAATGTCTGGCTTTTGGTGCAATATCTCCATAGGTGTATAGAGGCCCATTTCCAGCAACTCTCACTCCAGTGTTCTAATGGTACAATGTGTTTGCTCATTGCCTCAGAAGGCTAATGGATGATTAGAAAACCCTTGTACAATCATGTTAGCACAGCTGAAAACAGTTTAGCTCTTTAGAGAAGCTATAAAACTGACCTTCCTTTGAGCAGATTGAGTTTCTGGAGCATCGCATTTGTGGGGTCGATTAAATGCTCAAAATGGCCAGAAAAATGTCTTGACTATATTTTCTATGGATTTTACAACTTATGGTGGTAAATAAAAGTGTGACTTTTCATGGAAAACACAAAATTGTCTGGGTGACCCCAAACTTTTGAACGGTAGTGTGTATACATGTTATTTCACCTCCCTCACTGCCATCACCAGGAACTACCTGCAGGCCAGGACAATGATAACATTTTAACATAGCCTATGGAAATCCAAAGTTTACACATTATCATCACGCACAGAAATTGCAAAACTGCAAAACTAGTTTTAAAACCGCTAAGTTCCAACTGTTAAACATAGCGAGAGGCTGGGCTACATGTGTGTGTGTAAAGTGTAAACCAGTGCATCCTGACTTTCTAACTATGCCTGTGTGTTGCGTGAGCGGCAGTCAGTCAACAACTCTTCGCAAAGTTTCCTTATGAAACAATATGCTCGCTGAAATTATGGCAGGGAACGCCAGATTAAACATTAAAACTGCCTTCTGAGCACTGTATCTACAGGCTACCACCGAAAGAAGGAGGCTACCAGAAAGGCATCTCTACTCCGCACGATTTTACTTTCACTACGACATTACTTTGAACAGACTATCAAAAAATTGCAAGGTGATATGATAAAGTAAGGCACAGTTTACTTACAGTCGTTTTTTTTTTCAATCGTTTTCTGCCTTTTGGCACCCTTCATCATGCCGTGTTGGGGTCCTGAACTAGGAGGAGCTGTCCCCGATATGCCTGTCAAACTTGTGGGTAACCATAGCAACCAAGCTCGAGCTCGCAACCTGTGCAGTCTGCGCAGTTGCAACTATGTACACACTGCTGTGCACCTCAATAAACCGAATGGTAATTAGTCTTTTGATTTTTCCGTGAGGTTTGTCTTATGCAAAGAAAGACATCATAGACGTTTTTTCCCTCCCTATAAGTGGGGGGGACCGAACGAGGTAAATTTAAATCTGGGTGGGACGAATCCCCCCCCCCCCCCCCCCCATCTGCGCCCGTGTGCTCAAAGGCACAAAAAACTTTATTTTTAAGGAAACTGCATATCTTTATGGTTGATAGAGTGATTTTAAGATGTAACTGTAAGATAACTTAATGCAACTTTAGGTCACTAGGTTAACTTTAGGTAACTTTCAAACAGTATTTGGTGACCATTTCTATTCAGTGTTGGGGACGTGGTCTATCTGTTCAAAACAGGAACATGGTTACACAGAAAGGTAAGGTTTTTGCCGTCGGGGTCTTGGTGTGACAGTGTGTAAAATTGTCTTAAATGTTCATAATCAGTGTCTGTGCTCTCCGTGCCATCACTTCCACTAGCCATTTTTTTTTAAATTGCAGCGCTTTCTCTCACTCTCGTCATTGGTCTCTCACACACTCCTTCTCTCGCTCCAGCCCATTCTCCTCCTCGCTCTCATCGTTGCCAGCTACGCCTACCCCGCCCTGCTGCAATTCATCATGGGTAACGTAGTGCGGAAGCCAGTATGTTCTTCAACTATTCTCGGCCGGACACTACGTTCCCCGCAATGCATTGCGCACACAATGTCAAAGCCATTTCTGTCTGGTGTGGTACATGATTTGAGCGGCACCGGCTGCGAGAATACAGGAGGGGGAGACTTTCTCTCGTTGCGTTTCAAAAGAGAAAACAAATGCCACTCGAGTTATCAAGGGAAAACAAATTCCAACGTTCATTTACAGTGATGTCTGCCGTTCATGACACATAATGTGAACAAATTCACGTTCAAGTTCTTTATTAAAACGTGTTGCGTTCAGTTCAAAGTTCATGAAAAAATGAGCGTGTTCAGTGAACGCGTTCTTTTGAACTCGTTCACGCACATCACTGCTCCTTAGTGATGCACCCACTGAGAAACCTGAAAGAGCTCTGGTTATAGGGGACTCTATCATACGGCACGTGAAATTAGCTCAGCCTTTAGGGGCACCAGCAGCTTTAGTCAGGTGTATACCGGGAGCCAGGGCGCCGGACATAGCAGGTAATCTTAGGGTCCTAGGCAAGCACAGGTTCTCAAAGATAGTTATCCATGCAGGAGCTAATGATATACGCCTTCGTCAGTCTGAGGTTATTAAGAGTAACTTTGTAGAGGTGTTTAAATTAGCGAAGGCGATGTCCGATGCTGTAGTATGCTCTGGCCCCATCCCAATGCGGCGTGGCGATGTAGCTTACAGCAGGTTATGGTCGCTGAACTGCTGGCTGTCCAGGTGGTGCTCTGAAAACAGTGTGGACTTTATAGATAATTGGGCTAATTTTGAGGGCACTGCTGGCCTGTTAGGGCGGGACGGTATCCATCACACTCGGGAAGGTGCTGCTCTCATTTCCTGCAGCATAGGTCATAGTCTCAGAACAGGCCTATAGTTAATTTCTGACAATCCAGAGCCAAGGCCAGGGAGCAGACGAACAGGCTAAACTGACTGTCTGCTAGCTGCACAGAGTCGTCACTCAGGGCCCACTACATCGAGACTGTGTCTGTTCCCCGAGCTCAACAAAAAGGTAGAAATTTTCAGAGAGTTTGTTCCAGTAACCTAATCAATATAAAATTAGATCATACTGACTGTACAGCTGCTGCCAGCACCTTTGATCTAAAGGTGGGGCTATTAAATATTAGATCTCTTACATCTAAAGTGCTAATGGTTAATGAACTCATTACTGATCAGGAGTTTAATGTACTGTGTTTAACAGAAACATGGATTAAGCCAAATTAATATATAGCATTAAATGAAGCGAGTCCTCCTGGATACAGTTATATACACCAGCCTCGTCTAACTGGCAGAGGAGGAGGCGTCGCGGTTATTTATAACGATTATCTAGGTGTAACACAAAAACCTGGTTATAAATTTAATACATTTGAAGTTCTTCATACTCATATAATGTATGTAGCCTCGAAAAATAAGTCTGCCCAGTTAATTCCATTGCTTATTATTTACAGGCCCCCGGGGCCATATTCTGAGTTCCTTTCTGAATTTGCAGATTTTATCTCAGATCTGGTTATTTCCTTAGACAAAGCTTTAGTTGTCGGAGATTTTAATATTCACTTCGATAACCCAGAAGACCCTTTAAAAACAGCGTTTGTGTCCATCTTAGACTCAGTTGGGATTAAGCAGAATGTCATAGGACCGACCCATAATGGTCATAGGCGGTTTTAAACGGGGGCCGGGGGGGCCAGTGCCCCTGGAAAATTGCTCCTGGCCCCTGTTGTGGCCCCTGTGCTGAACAGGTAACAAGATTTATTAATTTTGACGTGCGCTGGCTCGAAGATCGGAACTGACATGACAGAGTGTTCTACACGGACTCCTTAAAGCGCTACACGCACACTGTTACCTGCAGCAGAAAGACCAGCAGCAGCGCGAATTGTAAACTTCGGACATGAGAGATAACAGCTGCAGCCCTGCAAGGACTAGGCTACTGCAAAGAGGCAAAGGTAAGGAAAATTATTCAATTTTGTAACGTCAGTGTTTGCACATATCCGTGTTTTACTGTTGTTGTTCACTACAATAATAAATCCATTTTATTGCGCTTTCTTAAAAGTGCGTTGCACAGCAATAAGTAGCCTAACTTAATATTTTTGGGAAATGGGTAAAATAACCGACAGTGTTTAACCTTCTTGTAAAACTTTAATGGCCTTTTGATATGTAGAGGCTACATTCCTCTCTGTTTACTTTTTAGTATAGACCTACTGTAGGCTATCATCATGGAAAGGAGCAAGAAGGACATTATGTCCTTTTTTGCCCCTGTTGGCAAAAAGCAACATAGAGAGAGTAAGGAAGATGAAGATTATGAAAGAGGAGAGAGAGCCAGAGGTGGAGAGAGAGCCAGAGGTGGTGGTTGGAGAGGTGGAAAGTGAGGCATCTGAAAAGCAATCTGAGAGTGAGGATGAAGACATTCAGGATCAGATTGAGGGACAGAATGAGGGACAACCCAACAAGTCATTGGGACAACCAGATTCAGCATGCATATCAAGTACAACACCATCAGGTTTGTGATGTTGAACAAATGTATGTGTGTGAGCAGTGTCGACCTACAATTCATATAGCCTACCCTGAAAGTGTGAATTCTGAATAATAATTAATAAATATAAAATACAAATTATAGATATAATAATAAATTAATAACTGAATAATGATAAATAAATGTTGTTCTCAGTCGCACTCTCATATTTACTGTATTCATCTTTCTCCAGATATCAGCAAGTGCTTGGACAACACTCCAGTGCAGCCACATCTGAAGAAAAGGTTCATTGTATGCAAAAATAGAAATCTTATTTTACAAAAAAGAGAAACATGGTTTTAAGATTTACTGAGCACAATATATTTTATGTTTAGGCTATTGAGACAGAATGTTTATTTCATTGTATTTATGCTCAATGTATTTTGTTTTGGTTTTAAATAAACTAAACAAAACATTTTGAACGCTTAAATATTGCCATGTTTTGCCCATATGTGCCCCCCTGAAAAAACACTGGCCCCACCTCGGCCCCCCTAGTAATTTTGGTCTAGATCCGCCACTGCCAAGAACTGGTAAACTCTAGAACAGCCTTTCTTCAAATATTAAGAACGCAACCAGTCTAACTGTATTTAAGAGTCGACTTCATATTTTATATTTTGAAAAGTTACCTACGTACCGGCCACCATAGTCAGTTATCTATTTTATTAATAATAGGACATTAGAAACTTTTTTCTTTTTTATCCATAATTTGTTTATATACTTTTATAGTTTATTAGCAGTCTATATTTTTATGTTTTTGTATCTGTGCAAGGGAAAATTGTCAATTGGGTCTATCCGTCCTGTAATTTTCGCCTGTCAATCAGTTCTGTATGGATTTATGACGAACTCTGTGAAACTAAACTAAACTAAAAACCTGCTCCAGCCCAAACTGATCAACTGAGTTATTTGCTTCTTTTCTGTCCTGGCACGATAACTTCATCTGATGGTTTGAAGAGGGATAGAAAAGTGTTGCTGAGATTAAAAAGTTTTGGTGGGACTTCAACTAAAATTCATTATTTTACTGGTATTTTTTTTCACATCCAGTGCAACTGAATTGGAATGATCTGAGGAATGCGTTTAGTTTTACTAGTTAAACATTATATTTACTGTACATATAAACAAGATTGTAATTTGTGAGTGAAAATAAATGTCTTCATTATAGTATTCATTTTAAAAAGATCAGATTTTGTCTTTTTTAAATGTTGTACAGAGAATGGTGACACAAGGGTGTGGTCTCAGCATACAGTATGAACGACATTACAGGCATTTTGCAGGCGCTCTGATCCAGAGTGACGTACAACAGACCCAAAGCAGCCTGGGGAGCAGTTGGGGGGGGTCAGGTGTTTTACTCAAGGGCACTTCAGTGATTCCTGCTGGTCCAGGGACTCAGACCTGTGACCTTTTGGTCCCAAAGCTGCTTCTCTAATCATTAGGCCATGGCTTCCAACAGAAAATCCTCTGAAAGCATTAAAATTATCTAATTTAGAATCACATTCTAAATTTTATTTTTACCCTTTCTTTATCCTGCTATAAATAAACGAAAATGGCACGAAGCGTCATTTGGTAATAATGTTGTTTATCAGGTTGTCAGCCAAGCTGTGATTGGCTGCCAGGCCCTTTTGACATCATGGGTTTTGCATCATGAGAGTAAATACGTTGTTACTCCTGTTGAATAAATATCTCATTTACCTGCTCGATATTTTAGACTTTGACACTAGACTGAGAACACTCCATCTCTGCTACCTGTGGACTCAGGTGAGTTATTACTTTACTTTCTCCCGAGAATCACCAGACTGTAAGATGATATAAAATGTATCAGGCTCTTATAGACAATTTAATTATTAAGATATTTAATATTCACTGAAATATTATGGTTAAAAATGTTATATTCACTTACAGTGTACATGATAGAATATTTAGTCTGATGTCAAGAAAATTGCTTTAAATTTACAAATTAATTAATTAATTACAACTCTTTATAATATCTTGTTATAATTATACAGCTGTCATTTAAAATTATTATTATTATTATTATTATTATTATTATTATTGTTGTTGTTGTTGTTGTTGCTGTAACTTTATTTATTCTGAACTTTTCAAAAAGTTACAAAGTGCTTTACAAGCATTAAAACATTTCAAAACTGAGACGAGTGAAATTAGGCAATTAAAATAATGAAAAATAAAATGGAAAAGCAAGAGCATTAATAAAAAAACATGTATGAATGCATATTGAAAATAAATTAAATAGAAATAAAATAGGGGGAAAATGACAACAGTAATCATAAAACAGGGAAGATAAGATTTATACAGCCACAGAGACACTTTGCTTGCATAGCTGATATATAATCTGATATATAATTTACTTTTAGGTTGTAAACAACACCATGGACAGGAAGATTATACTGGCCGTTTTGTGTCTGATTGGTAAGTGTTCACTGAACTTCATCTCAGTTTCTGTAGTCACTTCTATTATCCTGCTGAAATATATTTGCTAGAAATAGCATTGTAGATTAATTTTTAGGTGATTTTTATAAAATTAAGTGATGGCAGTTTACCGTACATATTATACTAAAGTTCCTAAAGAACTGTGACATTTGTGACACAATAACATTGGCAGTAAACCACAAAATTGTCAAACTTCCTCTTGGTTCTAACGTTTATCTTCATTTGTCTATGAATTCTGTGATGAATAGTGAGCGATCTATTGATTTATCCTGATATCTCGTGTTGAGTGCTTGACCTTTTATCACAAAGAACTTATCAGTGTCTTGTTTTCACTTAGATGCATATCTGTACTGAAGTACAGTGGTGCTTGAAAGTTTGTGAACCCTTTAGATTTTTCTATATTTCTGCATAAATATGACCTAAAACGTCATCAGATTTTCACACAAGTCCTAAAAGTAGATAAAGAGAACCCAGTTAAACAAAGGAGACAAAAATATTATACTTGGTCATTTATTTATTGAGGAAAATGATCCAATATTACATATCTGTGAGTGGCAAAAGTATGTGAACCTTTGCTTTCAGTATCTCGTGTGACCCCCTTGTGCAGCAATAACTGCAACTAAACGCTTCCAGTAACTGTTGATCAGTCCTGCACACCGGCTTGGAGGAATGTTAGCCCATTCCTCTGTACAGAACAGCTTCAACTCTGGGATGTTGGTGGGTTTTCTCACATGAACTGCTCGCTTCAGGTCCTTCCACAACATTTCGATTGGATTAAGGTCAGGACTTTGACTTGGCCATTCCAAAACATTTACTTTATTCTTCTTTAACCATTCTTTGGTAGAATGACCTGTGTGCTTAGGACTGTTGTCTTGCTGCATGACCAGGCTTATCTTGAGACTCAGTTCATGGACAGATGTCCTGATATTTTCCTTTAGAATTCGCTGGTATAGTTCAGAATTCATTGTTCCATCAATGATGGCAAGCCGTCCTGGCCCAGATGCAGCAAAACAGGCCCAAACCATGATACTACCACCACCATGTTTCACAGATGGGATAAGGTTCTTATGCTGGAATGCAGTGTTTTTCCTTTCTCCAAACATAACGCTTCTCATTTAAACCAAAAAGTTCTATTTTGGTCTCATCCGTCCACAAAACATTTTCCAATAGCCTTCTGGCTTGTCCACGTGATCTTTAGCAAACTGCAGACGAGCAGCAGTGTTCTTTTTGGAGAGCAGTGGCTTTCTCCTTGCAACCCTGCCATGCACACCATTGTTGTTCAGTGTTCTCCTGATGGTGGACTCATGAACATTAATATTAGGCAATGTGAGAGAGGCCTTCAGTTGCTTAGAAGTTACCCTGGGGTCCTTTGTGACCTCGCCGACGATTACATGCCTTGCGCTTGGAGTGATCTTTGTTGGTCGACCACTCCTGGGGAGGGTAACAATGGGCTTGAATTTTCTCCATTTGTACACAATCTGTCTGACTGTGGATTGGTGGAGTCCAAACTCTTTAGAGATGGTTTTGTAACCTTTTCCAGCCTGATGAGCATCAACAACACTTTTTCTGAGGTCCTCAGAAATCTCCTTTGTTCATGCCATGATACACTTCCACAAACATGTGTTGTGAAGATCAGACTTTGATAGATCCCTGTTCCTTACATAAAACAGGGTGCCCACTCACACCTGATTGTCATCCCATTGATTGAAAACACCTGACTCTAATTTCACCTTCAAATTAACTGCTAATCCTAGAGGTTCACATACTTTTGCCACTCACAAAGATGTAATATTGGATCATTTTCCTCAATAAATAAATGACCAAGTATAATATTTTTGTCTCATTTGTTTAACTGGGTTCTTTTTATCTACTTTTAGGACTTGTGTGAAAATCTGATGATGTTTTAGGTCATATTTATGCAGAAATATAGAAAATTCTAAAGGGTTCACAAACTTTCAAGCACCACTGTATGTAAACAGACTAAGTGTGCCTTTCAGAATGATCGTGAGACAGATTATTTCAGAAGGTTTCATTGTGTAAATGGCGTGATGGTGGTAGCTCAGCAATGCCTAACTGGATATATCTGCTGATGGTCATATTTGTGACATATCCTGCTTTATTGAGTCGATTAATTTAATTTGAATATCATTACGTCCCAAGGGTTGGGTTGAAATGCTGTTTTGATGTCATCCATCAAGTCCTTATTTGAGATGGTTCTTGTCATTTGCAGATCACATCTGATGATCTATATTCAGGAAATGTTGCAGTTGGTCAAACAGAGAAGAGTAGTATAGGGGAGAAATATTCCAAATGTTCCATGGAAAATACACACTGCTTTCTTTTTATTATCATTGTTTACTTCCAGCATTTAAAAAGGTGGAGGGGCAGGGAATAACATCTATAATTTATATATAATTTAAAAGTTTATATTTAACTTTGGGCGGCACGGTGGTGTAGTGGTTAGCGCTGTCGCCTCACAGCAAGAAGGTCCTGGGTTCGAGCCCCGGGGCCGGCGAGGGCCTTTCTGTGTGGAGTTTGCATTTTCTCCCCGTGTCCGTGTGGGTTTCCTCCGGGTGCTCCGGTTTCCCCCACAGTCCAAAGACATGCAGGTTAGGTTAACTGGTGACTCTAAATTGACCGTGAATGGTTGTCTGTGTGTCAGCCCTGTGATGACCTGGTGACTTGTCCAGGGTGTACCCCGTCTTTCGCCCATAGTCAGCTGGGATAGGCTCCAGCTTGCCTGCGACCCTGTAGAAGGATTAAGCGGCTAGAGATAATGAGATGAGATGAGATATAGATGTGCTCAGTCCGTTAACTTTGTGTCTCCTCCAAAATTATTTTTGTGGAAGATTAATGATAGAGTAAATAATCCACTTCATTCACATTCATTCCACCTGTGAGTGAGTCTGTACTGCGCCTCCTGGCGACGTGTTACGGAAACGTCACCAACATGGACTAGAATATATTAACCCAATGGGGCTCAAAACTCAGTGGGTGTGTCATGTTATACACTGGCACTGATTGGCTGTATGCACCTCCAGTAGAGCGTATCCCTGCCTCCAGCACTGGGCAAGTTCCAGTTCACCCACAGCCTCGCTTCACATCATTCTGCCAGTGATACTGTTACACTCGGTCTAAAAAAATCACAAAGAATCCTCTTTAAAATGTTTGTTAATCACAGATAAGGTGATGTGAATGCTTAAAATATGGAACCTTATATTTATTTTTCTTTTACCTTTGGAGTGTGTGTGTGTGTGTGTGTGTGTGTGTGTCATCCTGCTTGTCCATTGATATGAGCCGCCCCTGACTCTGCAGTTTACCTCAAAGATTAAAATCATAGATTAAACAGATCTGTGATTCAGCTGAGCTTTATGAAGCACATTGCCTTGTTTCTGTTTAATCAGCATCAGTTTCTAATTTTGATTTCAACTTTGTTATGGTCCACTATTCTATTCTAATCATCTTCAATGGTCATGACTTCAGTCCTAAGTGCAGCTCAGGTGGGCTCTGCAGTGGACCCGACTTCACCCGCAAGCACAGCTGAGATCGACCCCACAATGGATGTGACTTCACCCGCAATCACAGATGAGATCAACCTTACAGCGGGCAAGACTTCGCCCCCGAACACAGCTGGCACAACAGCAACAATTGCACCAGTAACTGAAGTTTTCACGTTGATCTTCCGCATCAAGGAAACCTTTGTTCCAGCACTGGCTAACCCAAATTCTAAACAATTTAAAGACAAAGCTGAAAAAGTCACTCGTGAGGTATGTTTTCCAGATAATGCCACCATTCACAATTTATTTAATTCTTCTAAACATGAGAGATTTTGCCACATGAACACTTCTATTGCCATATAAGACAACCCGAAGAACGCATCTGGTTCTAATCATGCATTTCTGTTCACAGTGTGTGTGCAGGACATGTGTGACTTTTGCCCTTTTGTTCAAATTTTCACTTTCAATTTAAGTGAAATCCAATTCAATTGACATAACATTAGGCACAATTTGAATATGATTTAGAGCATTTGTAAGTCTCTTCGCATATTAGTTGTTATTGCTAACTTTATCTATGGCTAAATAACAAACCATTTTATCTGTGGGTTTTTGATCACCGAATTCATCTTCTTCTTCTTAGATTGAACCATTGTACAAGAAAGCCTTTAAAAACTTCCATCTCATGCAAATCTTCCAGTTCAGGTAAGAAGGCGGATATGGCTCTGAATGTTTATTTCTTTGTTGATTAATGGTTGAATTTTAACCTGCATCTCTTTGTGCAATTTCAGGAATGGTTCTATTGTGACACACAGCCTCATGTCTTTCCTTTCTGGTGCTAACGTGACTGACACCAAAGTGAAAGACGTCCTTGCCAAAGGAGTTAACAGCTTGACCTTTCCTGTTGAGCCAAACTCCATCAATGTCACCCATGTTATTAGTCAGTATCAACATGCCAAGATATTGTTATTTATTAATTAGTGCTTATTAATTGTAAATAATCCAAACTCAAATTTCTTGTATATTTTTAGGTTTAAATATGTATTTGTGTACCTTTAATTTAATGTATATGTTTATATTTTGCAGGTAATTCCATGCCACCAGTGATTGCCAGCTCACTTTCCATGATATGGATGTCTCTTCTACCACTTCTACTTTCAGCGGCATTGCACTGTTAGCTCTAAGCCTGATCAGAAAACGCACACTACTGTATAACTTAACAATGCTATTTAACATTTCAACCTATTCTACTGTTGTAAGTAGTTCCTTTTGTCACCACAAACAGTAACATGTATGTTTGCTTTTTACTGATTAATATTTAATTCATAAGCTCAATGGAATCGGGTGTTTTTATAAACAATATCTGCTTTCATGAGAAAAACAAATATTTTAAATTATGAAACTGAGGATTTAATGATGGTGGTGACATACCTGAACATTTCTCCACCTCTAAACAGTCCTATTGATTGCTGTCTTTCATTTATTCAATTTAAATCGATAGGAATATTCTTGAAACAGATGTATAGTTAACAGGATAAACTAATATGTCAATGTCTAGTCATTTATATGTACACTAATTTATATATTTTTTATGGGACTGTGAAATAACTATAAATGTTTTATGAAATAACCTTTGCACATTTTATTTGTGTAATTAAATTTTATTATTTCTTAAAATACAATATACACAATACACTGTATGGTGTATATATTATAAGCTTGCTGTAAGATTGAGTGCCATAATGGTTGTGAGGCGGTTGGAGCTCAGGTGGCATCTTGGTTCCGTAGTGTGCTGATTAGCACTCTGGACTCTGAATCCAGTAATCAAAGTTCAAATCTCAGGTAGAACCTCCCCAAACTTTGTTCAAGGTTCTATACTATTGCAGCAAATATAACATTGTCTCAAATGTAGCTCATGTAGGGTTCATTATAGCAAATTCCAACTAAGGTGAGTGAAACAGATCTGCATTTTTTTTTTAATTCATAAAGTAAACTCTTGTGCTCTTTGGCTAAAAGAGTGAAGTTAGGAACATGTTAGTTAAATATGTTAATAAAGGTCTGGAGGTACCTGGTTCAATCATGGTTAACCATAATTCAATCACTTATTAGTCCCTGCTTTTTGTGATGCAAGCTTTTATTTTAATGGAACTTCACCTGAATACTTCAGGCCTCCAGGTCGTCACGAGGTCTTTCCCTAATTGTCAGCTGCCCTTTCACAGCAGTAGCAGTCACTGGTTTGTTCCAGATATTGAAATTAATATGATATGATATGAGATCATATGATACGATATGATTTGATCTGATATGATTGTTTTTTATTTGTAACTAAAAGATACTTTATATGGTAGACTTTACAGTAACCATCCTGATGGTACTGTAGACTAAGTATCAGCCTTTTGGTAATTTCATTCAGCATTGAAGTCCCTCCTCTTTCACTATGTACGGTACAAGTAAAAGTATTTTATTTAAATATTATTGATCTTTACAGTGCTAGTCTTTCGAAAATGTCACCATAAAATCTCAGACTTTCCTGTGTGTGATATGCTCAAATAGGTTGTAAAGTTCACTGATAAATAAAAAATTTGTTCAAAAGAAATTTTTGCATCTGAATTCTGTTCCAAAAATCACTAAAAGCTTGTCCGCCATTAGATTGCATCAATTTGTAGGTAAGCAGTGCTGCATGTGTGATGTCATATACGCCACTGCCTTCTTTTGTGTCCACACTGACTCTATAATATTCTTTGCAATGTCATGCATTCTTGATTCTAATTCTTTTGAAAAAGATGACAAAAGCTACAACGGGATGGTACACAAGTGTCAGATTAATAATTATATTATTTTATAATTTTAATAATTTTATTTAAGTGCTTATAGTAGGAAATATTGAGTGCTGTTTTATGACCTAATCCCACAACACTGTTAACTATAACTATAGCTATACCTATACGTATAACTATAACTATGATTATACCTATACCTGAATTTATTTCCAGTCTGGAGCAGTCACAGCACATCAATAATCCCGGCTATTGAGGTATTTCACTCATGTGACTAAGTCATGTGATGCTGCCATTTTGGACGGCACGGCTCGAATCAGTTTGAATGCGAGGAAGGCGACAAATGAAAAACATAAAAGAAAAAGGAGCGAGATGCAGAAAACACCTTCACTATCCAGCGATGTAGGGCATTTACAGGGCGAGCAGAGGGAGAGGTATTTGCAAAAATTGAGGTTAGCAGGCTTAGAGAACGACGTTTACCTGCTTCCACCAGGACTGTTCACTGTCAGCTAAGATTTGTTCACATTTTCATTTACTTTTGGTCCTCAGGATAAACAAAATGTTATTAAATGTCATTGAAATAACTTCTTAGTCTGTTGAGACATGGCCCGTTATAAGTTTTTCCTTTACTGTATTTACTAGTTTACTGAGCGCGCTGCGGGGCTGGCCAGGGTGGGCTAGCTAGCTAGCGCTCCTGGGCTAGCTGGCGCTCCGGGGCTGGCCGGGGCTAGCTGGCGCTCCGGGGCTGGCCGGGGCTAGCTGGCGCTCCGGGGCTGGCCGGCGCTAGCTGGCGCTCCGGGGCTGGCCGGCGCTCCGGGGCTGGCCGGCGCTAGCTAGTGCTCCGGGGCTGGCCGGGGCTAGCTAGCGCTCCGGGGCTGGCCGGGGCTCCGGGGCTGGCTGGCGCTAGCTAGCGCTCCGGGGCTTGCCGGCGCTAGCTAGCGCTCCGGGGCTGGCTGGCTCAGTAAACTAGTAAATACAGTAAAGGAAAAACTTGAGACTGAAAGGTTTTAACAGTCATCCAAATGACTGAACGTAAACGTTGCTACAGCAACATACTAGGTACTATGATGTTGACATTAGCTAGCTTGCCGTCCAAAATGGCGGACACCGGGGCGTCACGTGACCCTGTGACGTCAGGTGAAATACCTCAATAGGATGTTGGCTGTTGTGGGAAAATGTCGCAGTTGTAGGGATTCTTTGACACTTCTACAATCAGCTTCTCCTCCACTGATGCAACACGGATGTACAAAGATGTTCGTGAAAAATAACATGCTCAGACAACGTTACATGTAATCAATTACCTGATTGGTCAGATTTTTTATTGGATCAGGTTTAGGTTTGGAAAAATCCCCCCCCCCACCCCTCTACCTAATGCAGCACGAAATGAAAAGGGTTTATATGGTCCTAATTGGTACTTTTAGAACCAGAAAATGTTGTCATTTCATGAGCAACTTAGTTTTGCAGGTTAATCCAAACAAATTCCTGGCTGCTGCGTGCTCGCTGCACACAATGCATATGGCACAATGCATCACCCACTTCTGCTGGCTCCAGCGCTGAAAGTGAAAGTGCCTAATCCAAGCTTGACACTGACTGTGTGGTGAGCTCTTTGGGATCACACTTCTGACTTTTGTTTCCAGTTTGTAGGAACCGCTACAAACTGTCCCAGAAAAAAAAGAAAGAAACACAGTTCAATAAAATATAAAAAATACAACTCAAATCTCAGATCTCACAGATCAATGTATAGAAGCAATAACTCAAATTTCCACAGTTTGGTGTATCACCAGTCCTTTAGTTAAGTCTTTTATCAGTTCAAATGAAATTCACTGTGTATTGCTGCAAAAACCTGATAGTTTTGTCCTACCGTGATCCAAATGTTAGAATCAGTGTCTTTTTCAGGGGCGCAGATAGGATTTTTGAACTGGGGGGGACTGAGCTGTCAGCAAATGATTCCATTTTGTGTGTGTATATATATATATATATATATATATATATATATATATATATATATATATATATATACTGGGTGCGATTTGCTGCCTCTGGTTTTTATCTCTGCTGAAAAAAAAAATCCTCGGAGACAACCCCGTCAATAAAACAAACAAACCAAAAAAAAAGTTGACATGACAGGCATGTTGTGACACAGTTTTCTATGGTCTACATTGCACTCACTTTCAAAATGACCCGAAGTGGCAGCTTTGATGTTCACGAACGTCTAGGGTTGCCAACCGTCCCGTATTGGGCGGGACATCCCGTTTTTTGGGGTAATTTTAATTTGTCCCGTCAGGGACAGATCCTGCCCCTCACTCCAATGCTGTGGTGTAAATCACGTAATTGCCGTGAGAAGCGCTATTACCGCGAGTCGCGGTCATCTGCGATTTAAAACCATTCACTGTTGCCATATCCTGAATTTTTAAGCTATACTGACAAAATAGGCATCAAATTAAACTAGAGCAGATGGTGCAGCCAGTGGATACAGCCTAACTGTTCGATAAGGATAGCAGATAGCTTAAAAAAAACCTTCCGAAACAGGATAGACCTCAGCCTATAGTAGGGGAGCTTTTCTGCCTCACTCCTGCCTTTGTGATGTCTTTCTCTCTTCTTCTTCTTCTATGAAGCATTGCAGAAGGTTCTTAGGGTTTTCAAATGGACAATTAAGCAAATATGAGGGTTTTACAGCTACAGCAAATCATTTTTCAGTTTATGACATTGCCTTCATAAATATGGCCTGATGAATTATTTGACCAAAGTTTAAAAGAGAAAAATGAGACAATAATATTATAATTGTTTGTTATTTTGCATTAAGTTACTTAAAAATATCCATTAATTGGTCTATTAATTTTTAAAAGCTCTATTTTAGAAATGAATTTGTAGTGGCCTACATTTGAAACACTCACCTAAAGGCGATTCGGTACTGTAACTATTTTGGGGCGCTGGGGTGCGTGTACAGGGCCTGTACCGGTACTTGTCCGCACCCGGAACAAAGTGTCCCTCATTTGGATATGAGAAAGTTGGCAACCCTACGAACATCCCCAGCAAATAGATACATTGTAGATAATCAGAGTGTGAACGTGGATTTAGCGCCATGAATCACATCCTTACTGATGAGCGCAACAGAATGAATGTATCCACACTGACAGCCTTCTTTTCCTCGCTGTCAGTGGGCCAGACGTGCGTTCCTTCCCTGCTGAGAAATTGGCAGAAATGTGGATTAAAGAAGGGCGAAACGCGGCGGATAGCGCACCGACGGGAAAGCAGAAAAGGCCACATGAACTGCGCCATCAGAGCAAACTGTTCATTTAGTATTCATGTATTTTAGTGATTTTCGAGTCACTGTCCATTTAATCCGGAGGGAGAGAAACATCACAGCAACGCGACAAGCAATGCGAACTTTATTGTGTGTTAGTGTTCATGTATTTAGTCAGAGAGATAGGAAGATGAATTTACTATCTCTGGTTTAGTGTTCGTTTTCATTTAGTGTTATTCATTTGATATCGGATGTTATTGAGCTGTTAGCCTATTGTTACCTTAATTTTGTGACGTTTCATGATTAAAAAAAAACCATCCCCCCTTCTGGTTTTTTGACAAATCGCACCCTGTGTGTATATATATATATATATATATATATATATATATATATATATATATATATATATATATATATATATATATACTACCGTTCAAAAGTTTGGGGTCACTTTGAAATGTCCTTATTTTTGGAAGAAAAGCACTGTTCTTTTCAATGAAGATCACTTTAAACTAATCAGAAATCCACTCTATACATTGCTAATGTGGTAAATGACTATTCTAGCTGCAAATGTCTGGCTTTTGGTGCAATATCTCCATAGGTGTATAGAGGCCCATTTCCAGCAACTCTCACTCCAGTGTTCTAATGGTACAATGTGTTTGCTCATTGCCTCAGAAGGCTAATGGATGATTAGAAAACCCTTGTACAATCATGTTAGCACAGCTGAAAACAGTTGAGCTCTTTAGAGAAGCTATAAAACTGACCTTCCTTTGAGCAGATTGAGTTTCTGGAGCATCACATTTGTGGGGTCGATTAAATGCTCAAAATGGCCAGAGAAATGTCTTGACTATATTTTCTATTCATTTTACAACTTATGGTGGTAAATAAAAGTGTGACTTTTCATGGAAAACACAAAATTGTCTGGGTGACCCCAAACTTTTGAACGGTAGTGTGTATACATGTTATTTCACCTCCCTCACTGCCATCACCAGGAACTACCTGCAGGCCAGGACAATGATAACATTTTAACATAGCCTATGGAAATCCAAAGTTTACACATTATCATCACGCACAGAAATTGCAAAACTGCAAAGCTAGTTTTAAAACCGCTAAGTTCCAACTGTTAACCATAGCGAGAGGCTGGGCTACGCGTGTGTGTGTAAAATGTAAACCAGTGCATCCTGACTTTCTAACTATGCCTGTGTGTTGCGTGAGCGGCAGTCAGTCAACAACTCTTCGCAAAGTTTCCTTATGAAACAATATGCTCGCTGAAATTATGGCAGGGAACGTCAGATTAAACATTAAAACTGCCTTCTGAGCACTGTATCTACAGGCTACCACCGAAAGAAGGAGGCTACCAGAAAGGCATCTCTACTCCGTACGATTTTACTTTCACTACGACATTACTTTGAACAGACTATCAAAACATTGCAAGGTGATATGATAAAGTAAGGCACAGTTTACTTACACCCATTTTTTTTTTTTAAAAACGATGCAATCGTTTTCTGCCTTTCGGCACCCTTCATCATGCCGTGTTGGGGTCCTGAACTAGGAGGAGCTGTCCCTGATATGCCTGTCAAACTTGTTGTGGGTAACCATAGCAACCAAGCTCGAGCTCGCAACCTGTGCAGTCTGCGCAGTTGCAACTATGTATACACTGCTGTGCACCTCAATAAACCGAATGGTAATTAGTCTTTTGATTTTTCCGTGAGGTTTGCCTTATGCAAAGAAAGACAGCATAGATGTTTTTTCCTCCCTATAAGTGGGGGGGACCGAACGAGCTGAATTTAAATCTGGGTGGGAAGAATCCCCCCCGTCCCCCCCTCTATCTGCGCCCGTGGTCTTTGTCCACAGTGTGCAGGTGAGTTTTGCAGAATAGGTGATCCTCCCAGTTTCTATAGCTCACCATCTTCTTTCCACAGCTCCAGGTGTTTTCATACACCAGTGATCCCAACTAAAAAACCTGGCCAAATCCCCGTTCAAAACTCAAATAAAACAGGATCCAGCAACATGGACAGCAGGTGAATACAATTTTTTCCCAAGAATGAAAGAAAAACAAGATGTAAAACCTCAAAATACACTTCTTTTACTCCTATTTACTTTCTCTTTTCCTCACGTTTTCGACTTTTCCATCTGCCGTCTCTAGCGTTCTGCTCTTGCTCTAATTATTCTCCCTCCCTCCAGCAATGGTGCTGTAGTTACCTGATTGGCTGTTACCGGCGCGCTTGATTTAGTATTGATCTAAGCTTCTATTAGTTTATTATCATATTCACCGAGGTTACACAGTCATTCCCCCATTCCTTTTTTCAGAACTGTTCAAGCTGAGAGAATTTGCTTGCCTCAGCTGAGGGTATGTTGTGATCAAAGGCCAAAACACCCAGTGATGTGGACGTACCCAACTGATGATGTGCCGTCATGGTAGGAACATCATCTAGAAGTCATCTGCTACTCAAATCAGTTGCAGTGCTGGAACATCAGAGAATGTAACTCACAGTCCTAGTAATCAGTCTGAATATCTGAAACAAGGCAGTGTCTGCTGTGAAAGGTCAGCTGACAACCAAGGAAGGACCTATTGACAGCCTAGAGATACTGCTAACTGGAGGGAAGAGAACCCACTGGGGCTGGCATGGGCTAACTACCGTATTCATGCCAGAAAGATCCATTGCTATTCAGCAAGTTGGTTGCACCCATCTATTGCTACGGAAGAGTTAAGTTGAAGAACACTACTTGAGTCTTTGAGAGTGGAGGCGCAAGATGACTCACTGACAGACCACATGGTAACAAACCTAGAAATGGAAACGATGATGAATCAGCAGTGGCGGATTTAGCAAATTGGGGGCCCCAGGCGAAGGTATGCATGGGGCCCCCCTCATCCGATCCGAAAAAAAAATGTACCGACTGCATGGTGGATAGGCAGGTAAAGCTAATCTATAGGCAGAGGTGGAAAGTAACGAATTACATTACTCGCGTTACTGTACTTGAGTAGCTTTTTTGTGTACTTATACTTTTTCAAGTAATTTTTAAAGAGTGTACTTTTACTTTTACTTAAGTATGTTTTCTTTTAAGTAGTGTACTTCGGTACATTTTACATCACAACCGTTACTGAGTAAAAAAAATAAATAAATAAAAAAAGGCTAAAACGGAGAAGGGGAAATGCGTTCTGGAAATGAATCACGGGAAGGACAGTTGTCGAGCGAGATGCAGAAAACACCTTCACTATCCAGCGATGGAGGGCATTTACAGGGCGAGCAGAGGGAGAAGTATTTGCAAAAATTGAGGTTAGCAGGCTTAGAGAACGACGTTTACCTGCTTCCACCAGGATTGTTCACTGACATATGGAAGTACACGAAGCCCTCATCTTTACCTGACTTCGGCCCACATGATCTGTATACCTATGTTGTTAAAAACCCATCGCCATACACAGCTATTGATCTGAAAGCGTATAAGAGTTTGGATGCCTACAAATATTTTGTGTCAGGCTGGGTAACATGCCTACATCAGCGGGTCGTCCCTGGAGCCGGTGGTCGCCATCTTATTACAGCTAAGGTTTGTTCACATTTTCATTTACTTTCGGTGCTCAGGATAAACAAAATGTTATTAAATGTCATTGAAATAACTTAGTCTGTTGAGATATGGCCCGTTATAAATGTGCTGTTACCAGGCCATGACCAAGAACTGTATTATTAGGGTCGGTGTAGTTGTAGCAGTGTACTAGCAGCTAGCTGTTAGCACTAGCTAATGTCAACAACATAGAAGCTAGTATGTTACTGTAGCAATGTTTACGTTCAATCATTTGGATGACTGTTAAAACCTTTCAGTCTCAAGTTTTTCCTTTACTGTATTTACTAGTTTACGGCGCTAGTGCGCTAGCTCGGGCAGGCTGGGAGCTAGCGCGCTAGCTCGGGCAGGCTGGGAGCTAGCTCGGGCAGGCTGGGAGCGAGCGCGCTAGCTCCCAGGCAGGCAGGGAGCGAGCGCGCTAGCTCCCGGGCCTGCCGGGAGCGAGCACGCTAGCTCCCAGCCTGCCCGAGCGCGCTAGCTCAGTAAACTAGTAAATACAGTAAAGGAAAAACTTGAGACTGAAAGGTTTTAACAGTCATCCAAATGACTGAACGTAAACATTGCTACAGTAACATACCAGTTACTATGTTGTTGACATTAGCTAGCTTGACCTTCAAAATGGCGGACACCGGGGTGTCACGTGACCCTGTGACGTCAGGTGAAAAACCTCGATAATATATACACCATACAGTGTATTGTGTATATTGTATTTTAAGAAATAATAAAATTGAATTACACAAATAAAATGTGCAAAGTTTATTTCATAAAACATTTATAGTTATTGCACACTCCCATACACAATATATACATTAGTGTACATATAAATGACTAGACTTTGACATATTAGTTTATCCTGTTAACGACACATCTGTTTCAAGAATATTCCTATTGATTTAAATTTAATAAACGAAAGACAGCAATCATTAGGACTGTTTAGAAGTGGAGAAATGTTCAGGTATGTCACCACCATCATTAAAGTTTCATAATTTAATATATTTGTTTTTCTCATGAAAGCAGATATTGTTTATAAAAACACCCTATTCCATTTAGCTTATGAATTAAATATTAATCAGTAAAAAGCAAACATACATGTTACTGTTTGTGGTGACAAAAGGAGCTGTCTGTGTGCATTTACAACAGTAGAATAGGTTGAAATATTAAATAGTGTTGTTAAGTTATTGTGTGTGTTTTCTGATCAGGCTTAGAGCTCACAGTGCAATGCCGCTGAAAGTAGAAGTGGTAGAAGAGACATCCATATCATGGAAAGTGAGCTGGCAATCACTGGTGGCATGGAATTACCTGCAAAATATAAACATATACATGAAATTAAATGTACACAAATACATATTTAAACAAAAAAATAAGCAAGAAATTTAGGTTTGTATTATTTACAATTAATAAGCACTAATTAATAAATAACAGTAATTTCTTCGCATGTTGATACTGACTAATAACATGGGTGACATTGATGGAGCTTGGCTCAACAGGAAAGGTCAAGCTGTTAACTCCTTTGGCAAGGACGTCTTTCACTTTGGTGTCAGTCACGTTAGCACCAGAAAGGAAAGACATGAGGCTGTGTGTCACAATAGAACCATTCCTGAAATTGCACAAACAAAGAGATGCAGGTTAAAATTCAACCATTAATCAACAAAGAAATAAACATTCAGAGCCATATCCATCTTCTTACCTGAACTGGAAGATTTGCATGAGATGGAAGTTTTTAAAGGCTTTCTTGTACAATGGTTCAATCTAAGAAGAAGAAGAAGTAGAATTCGGTGATCAACAACCCACAGATAAAATGGTTTGTTATTTAGCCATAGATAAAGTTAGCAATAACAACTAATATGCGAAGAGACTTACAAATGCTCTAAATCATATTCAAATTGTGCCTAATGTTATGGCAATTATAATGGATTTCACTGAAATTGGACATGAAAATTTGAACAAAAGGGCAAAAGTCACACATGTCCTGCACACACACTGTGAACAGAAATGCATGATTAGAACCAGATGCGTCCTTCGGGTTGTCTTATATGGCAATAGAAGTGTTCATGTGGCAAAATCTCTCATGTTTAGCAGAATTAAATAAATTGTAAATGGTGGCAATATCTGGAAAACATACCTCACGAGTGACTTTTTCAGCTTTGTCTTTAAATTGTTTAGAATTTGGGTTAGCCAGTGCTGGAACAAAGGTTTCCTTGATGCGGAAGATCAATGTGAAAACTTCAGTTACTGGTGCAATTGTTGCAGTTGTGCCAGCTGTGTTCGGGGGCGAAGTCTTGCCCACTGTAAGGTTGATCTCATCTGTGATTGCGGGTGAAGTTACGTCCATTGTGGGGTCGATCTCAGCTGTGCTTGCGGGTGAAGTCGGGTCCACTGCAAAGACCACCTGAGCTGCACTTAGGGCTGAAATCATGACCATTGAAGATGATTACAATAGAATAGTGGACCATAAAGTTGAAATCAAAATTAGAAACTGATGCTGATTAAACAGAACAAGGCAATGTGCTTCATAAAGCTCAGCTGAATCACAGATCTGTTTAATCTATGATTTTAATCTTTGAGGTAAACTGCAGAGTCAGGGCCGGCTCATATCAATGGACTAGCAGGATTAAACACATACACACACACACACACACACACACACACTCCAAAGGTAAAAGAAAAATAAATATAAGGTTCCATATTTTAAGTGGGCGGCACGGTGGTGTAGTGGTTAGCGCTGTCGCCTCACAGCAAGAAGGTCCGGGTTTGAGCCCCGTGGCCGGCGAGGGCCTTTCTGTGCGGAGTTTGCATGTTCTCCCCGTGTACGCGTGGGTTTCCTCCGGGTGCTCCGGTTTCCCCCACAGTCCAAAGACATGCATGTTAGGTTAACTGGTGACTCTAAATTGACCGTAGGTGTGAATGGTTGTCTGTGTCTATGTGTCAGCCCTGTGATGACCTGGCGACTTGTCCAGGGTGTACCCCGCCTTTCGCCCGTAGTCAGCTGGGATAGGCTCCAGCTTGCCTGCGACCCTGTAGAAAAATAAAGCTGCTAGAGATAATGAGATGAGAGATTTTAAGCATTCACATCACCTTATCTGTGATTAACTAACATTTTAAAGAGGGTTCTTTGTGATTTTTTTAGACCGAGTGTAACAGCACCACTGGCAGAATGATGTGAAGCGAGGCTGTGGGTGAACTGGAACTTGCCCAGTGCTCTAGGCAGGGATACGCTCTACTGGAGGTTCATACAGCCAATCAGTGACAGTGTATAACATGACTACACAGCGTGACACATCCACTGAGTTTTGAGCCCCACTGGGTTAATATACTCTAGTCCATGTTGGTAACGTTTCCGTAACACGTTGCCAGGAGGCGCAGTACAGACTCACTCACAGGTGGAATGAATGTGAATGAAGTGGATTACTTATGCTATCATTAATCTTCCACGAAAATAATTTTGGAGGAGAAACTGAAAGTTAATGGACTGAGCACATCTATATCAAAGTTCAAATTACATAAAAGGAAAAATGAAAAAACTATGTTTTGTGGGGGTTTTTTGCTTGAATAAAAGGGTTAGAACTTTTCTGTGTACTCTTTTTGTTATTCACATGAAACACAGTTCAGATTCAAATGCCAAAAGTTATATATAAACTTTTAAATTATATATTAATGATAGATATTATTCACTGCCCCTCCACCTTTTTAAATGCTGGAAGTAAACAACGATAATAAAAAGAAAGCAGTGTGTATTTTCCATGGAACTTTTGGAACATTTCTCCCCTATAGTTCTGTTCTCTGTTTGACCAACTGCAACATTTCCTGAGTATAGATCATCAGATGTGATCTGCAAATGACAAGAACCATCTCAAATAAGGACTTGATGGATGACATCAAAACAGTGTTTCAACCCAATCCTTGTGACGTAATGATATTCAAATCCACATGCTACCACCATCATGCTGTTTATACAGTGAAACCTTCTGAAGTAATCTGTCTCACTAACATTCTGAAAGGAAAACTTCGTCTGTTTCTATACTTCAGTACAGATATGCATCTAAGTGAAAAGAAGACACTGATAAGTTGTTCATGATAAAAGGTCAAGCACTCAACACGAGATATCAGGGTAAATCATGTGATCGCTCACTATTCATCACAGAATTCATAGATTAATGAAGATAAATGTTAGAAACAAAAGCAGATTGTACAAATTTGACAATTTTGAGGTTTACTGCCAGTGTTATTGTATCACAAATGTTACAGTTCTCTAGGAACTTTAGTATAATATGTAAAGTGCCAACACTTAATTTTATAAAAATCAACTAAAAATTAATCTACAATGCTATTTCTAGCAAATATATTTCAGCAGGATAATAGAAGTGACTACAGAAACTGAGATGAAGTTCAGTGAACACTTACCAATCAGACACAAAATGGCCAGTATAATCTTCCTGTCCATGGTGTTGTTTACAACCTAAAAGTTAATTATATATCAGAATATATATCAGCTATGCAAACAAAGTGTCTCTGTGGCTGTAGAAATCTTATCTTCCCTGTTTTATTATTACTGTTGTCATTTCCCCCTATATTATTTCTATTTTATTTATTTTCAATATGTATTCATACATGGTTTTTTATTAATGCTCTTGCTTTTCCATATTATTTTTCATTATTTGAATTGCCTAATTTCACTCGTCTCAGTTTTGAAATGTTTTAATGCTTGTAAAGCACGTTGTAACTTTTTGAAAAGTTCAGAATAAATAAAGTTACAGCAGCAACAACAACAATAATGATAATAATAATAATGATTTTAAATTACAGCTGTATAATTATAATAAGATATTATAAATAGTTTAATTAATTAGTGTATTTAAAGCAATTTTCTTGACATCAGACAAAATATTCCATCATGTACACTGCAAGTGAAGATAACATTTTTAAGCATAATATGTCAGTGAATATTAAATATCTTAATATTTAAATTGTCTATAAGAGCCTGATACATTTTATATCATCTTACAGTCTGGTGATTCTCGGGAGAAAGTAAAGTAATAACTCACCTGAGTCCACAGGTAGCAGAGATGGAGTGTTCTCAGTCTAGTGGCAAAGTCTAAAATATCGAGCAGTTAAATGGGATATTTATTCAACAGGAGTAACAACGTATTTACTCTCATGATGCAAAACCCATGATGTCAAATGAGCCTAGAAGCCAGTCATAGCTTGGCTGACAACCTGAAAAACAACATTATTACCAAATGATGCTTCCTGCCTTTTTTGTTTATTTATAGCAGGATAAAGAAAGGTTAAAAATAAAATTTAGAATGTGATGATAAATTATGTAATGTTAATGTTCTCAGAGAATTTTCTGGGGGAAGCCATGGCCCAGTGATTAAAGAAGCAGCTGTAGGACAAAAAGGTCACAGGTTTGAGTCCCTGGACAAACAGGAATCACTGAAGTGCCCTTGAGTAAAACACCTGATCCCCACTAAATGCTCCCCAGGCTGCTCTGGGTCTGTTGTACGTCACTCATGATACGTGTAAGAGTGTCTGCTAAATGCTTGTAATGTTGTTCATACTGTACACTGAGACCACACCCTTGTGTCACTGTTCTCTGTACAACATTTAAAAAAGACAAAATATGATCTTTTTTTGAGAGTTGCTGGAACTGCACAACAGGGACCGGCTAGATCCTCCACCAGCCAAAGAGTTGGATTTGTGGGACAGGCTAGGACATCATATGTACTTCTGTTGATAAAACTCGACCTATTAGACTCCATGATCTACAGCTCACTCCCTGAGATTTTCCATCTCTCGGCACCCTCCCATCTCATCCAGCAACCTTGCTTGGCTTGGCATCCTGCTTTGGCACATCTGGCTTCTTCTTCTTCTTGGTGTTGCCTAGTTGGACATAACCCTCTATATTCCGCCACTTGAGGGGAGTTTTTGCATTCAGTACTGCTGCGGCTGGAATCCATGTCTTCCCTGTTGCTAGGGCTGGAGCAACACCTATTATGATTGAGCCCAGAGATTCTGTGAGTGTCATCTCCAGCCTTGTTTGGCACATTTGTATTCCTGCACAAGGCTAGACATTGGCAGTGATAGGGCTCCATTCCAGGAAAACCTTTTGAGTCCACTAATCTTTCCAGCCATTGTGCGTGACATAGTACGACCCCATAGATGGTAACTGTCCACAGTTGAGGCATCAATTTGAATTGAAAGCACCAAAGCTTCAGCTTGCCTTGAAGAACAGTGTTGTTGATTTTCTGGAGGCCACTGATTGTATCCTGCCTGAGTTGTTCCACCTGCTCAGTGTCTTTGAAGTCTGCATTGTGCCATTGTCAGAGGATTTTGATGGACTTCTTCAGGACAGTTGGCACTGATTCATTGTTCAGGTAGAACCTTTTGTTGGTGAGCTGACCTTTGACAATGGAAATTCTGCAGGGTTAAATGCATTTGATCTCCATTCATGCCTATTTGAGGTTTTCCTAGAGTTTTTCCTGCAGGCTTTTGGCCTGTGTTTTTGTTGTTACTGTGGTCATGTCATCCATGTATGCCCTGATTGGAGGAAGACAGTCCATTCTTCAACTGTTCCCCTCAGATCACCCTCTGTGATGCTTGGATGATGACCTCCACTGCCATGGTGAATGCCAGGGGAGAAATTGTACAGCCCACTATTATGCCTATCTGAAAGTGCTGTTAGGTGGTGGTGGTGTTCTATGCTGTGATGCAGAACTGCAGATCCTGGAAGTCAGCTTTGACCAGCTTTGTGATGCCCTCTGGGATGCTGAAGAAACTGAAAGCTGTCCATAAAATTTCATGTGGTACCAGCCCAAAGGCAACGGCAGGATCTAAGAAAACCACACGTAGGTCTGTCTTTTCCTGCTTGGCAGTTTGTATCTGCTGCCAAATGACATTTGTATGTTCCACACGTCCTGAGAAGCCACGTATTCCAGGTTTCTGCACTGCTTTCTTCAACAAAATTGTTCCTCTGCAAGAATGCTGAGAGTCTTTGGGCCACAACACCAAAGGAGATCTTTCCTTGCCACTGTCATTAGCTTCCACACTGCAGAAAAATTAATCTTAGCATGTGAAAATATCTTAAAAATAGTTGAAACAATCTAGCATTTCCTATTACAAGAATACAAAACATCAATTCTGAGTTTATTAAACCTAGTTCGAGATTGCAACCAACTCATTCTAAAATCTCTTATCAGGTAAAAATATCTGTCCATGCAGCAAGATAATTTCACTAGTATGAAGTAATTTTTTCCTCAAATTCAGTTTTCAATTTTTCACAGTGCAGAGGTATTCCAAAATACCAGGGGCATTCTGATAGAGCCTATTAGGATGGTATTGGGCCCTGGGGCAGATGCTGATCTTGCTAATTTTACTGTGCTCTCCACCTCATTCCATGTAGGGGCCTTTTGCTCATATGATGCTCAGGCGGGTGAATTGGTGGCATGTCGTCCATAATGGAGACTAGCTCATACCTCTGGATGTCAGAGTAGGTCTTCCTCGGGTGGTATTCCAGTTCACTTGCAGGTACTTTTAGGAGCCCACTCTTCTCCTTAGCAAAGAGGCTTTTGACAAACATGTAAGGTTACCTGTTAAAGCCTGTTTATGATTGTAGCAGTTCGTAGGAGGGGGAGGAGCACAGAAAGATGGCAGGCCAGAATAAAGTTCAATAACCTTCTTTATTTTGCTCTTTTCAGACGCAACAATCACTCTCTCAGCCATGCACACACACACAAGTCGTCTGGCTGGGGAGAGAGCTCACTTCCTCTGCTCTCTCTCTATATATAGGGCGCGGCCACTGGGAAGACACACAAACACAGGTTAATTGACATCAGGTGTAGTGATTCTGCCACTTACCTTCCCTGACTCCGCCCTCCGGTCACAGACCGGTGCTTGACCACGCCCCCACTGCCACATACCCCCACCGCCCGACTCAGGCCGGGCAGCCGTCCGGCCTGCAGCCGACTCCCACCCCCCACCCCGATGAGAGAGAAAGTCCACCACAACCATCTGTGCCGCCGGCCTGTGGATCACCTTGAAGTTAAAGGGTTGGAGTGCCAGATACCAACGGGTGATCCGCGCGTTGGCATCCTTCATGCGGTGGAGCCACTGGAGGGGCGCATGGTCTGAACAGAGGGTGAAAGGGCATCCCAGCAGGTAGTAGCGGAGGGCGAGGACCACCCACTTGATCATGAGGCACTCCTTTTCGATGGTGCTGTAGCGCCCCTCACATACCGACAGCTTTCTGCTGATGTACAGCACTGGACGGTCCTCCCCCTCCACCTCCTGGGACAAAACGGCCCCCAGCCCTCTGTCCGACGCATCCGTCTGCAACATAAAAAGGAGAGAAAACTCAGGGGAGTGTAACAGTGGCCCCCCGCACAGTGCAGCCTTCACCTCAGAGAAAGCCTGCTGGCATTGCTCCATCCACTGGACCGGATCTGGTGCCCCCTTTTTAGTGAGATCAGTCAGTGGGCTGGTGATGTCTGAATAATTAGGTACAAACCTATGATAGTAGCCAGCCAGCCCCAGGAACTGTCTCACCCCCTTTTTGGTCTTGGGCCTCAGGCAGGCCGTGATTGCTGCTGTCTTGTTAATTTGGGGACGCACCTGCCCATTGCCCAAGTGGAAGCCCAGATACCGTACTTCCACCCACCCAATTGCACACTTCTTTGGGTTGGCTGTGGGACCCGCTCGCCTCAGCGACCAAAGCACGGCCCTCAGGTGTTATAGGTGCCGTGGCCAGTCATTACTTTAAATAATGATGTCGTCGAGGTATGCTGCTGCATAGGTGGCGTGGGGGCGGAGGACCCTATCCATCAGCCGCTGAAATGTAGCGGGTGCCCCAAACAGCCCAAAAGGAAGTGTGACAAATTGGTGTAAGCCGAACGGTGTGGAAAAGGCCATTTTTTCTTGGGATAATGGAGTCAAGGGGCTCTGCCAATAACTCTTTGTCAAACCCACTGTCGAGTAAAAGCGAGCCGTGCCTAGTCGATCAAGCAACTCATCAATACGAGGCACTGGGTACGTGTTGAATTTAGACACCATGTTGACTTTTCTATAGTCTACACAGAACCGGACCGACCCGTCATCCTTGGGTACCAACACCACCGGGCTGCCCCAGTCACTGTGGGACTCCTCGACGATGCCATATTTTGAGCATGGCCTTGAGTTCTTCCCGAACCACTTTTTTCTTGTGTTTGGGTAGCCGGTAAGGGCGGCTGCGCACTACCACCCCCGGGGGCATCTCAATCTGGTGCTCTATGAGGTAGGTGCAACCGGGCAGGGGCGAGAACATGTCCAAAAACTCGGTCTGCAACTGGGCAACCTCTGCAAGTTGGGTCGGGGAGAAGTGGTCTCCACAGGGGACTGGAGAGGTACACGATGCCAATGCTCCCTTTTGAACCTCCGGCCCCAGCTCCGCCTTCTCCGGAACCACTGACACCAACGCCACGGGGACCTCCTCATTCCAGAGTTTGAGTGGATTGAGGTGGTAAATCTGTAGTGCCCCACCCCTGTCAGTTCGCCTCACCTCGTAGTCGACATCCCCGACTCGCCGTGTGACCTCAAAGGGTCCTTGCTACTTGGCGATCAATTTGGAGCTCGACATGGGCAACAGTACAAGTACTTTATCTCCCGGTGCGAACTCCCTAAGGCTCATACCCCTGTCAGACAGGAGGGTTTGTCGTTCTTGGGCCTGCCACAAATTCTCCTGGGTTAGGTGTGTGAGTGTGTGGAATTTTGCGCGCAGGTCAATAATGTATTGAATTTCGTTTTTACTTGGTGAAGGTCCCTCCTCCCAATTTTCTCGCAGCACATCTAGAATGCCGCATGGCTTATGCCCATATAATAATTTGAATGGGGAGAACCCTGTGGAGGCTTGGGGGACCTCTCGCACTGCAAATAGCAAGGGTTCGAGCCATTTATCCTAATTACGTGCATCCTTACTTACAAATTTTTAAATTATTTTCTTGAGGGTGCGATTAAACCATTCAACTAAACCGTCCGTTTGTGGGTGATACACGCTGGTGCGGATCGGCTTAATACTAATAAGCCATACAGTTTGTTCAGTGTACGTGACATAAACGAGGTGCCTTGATCAGTCAGAATCTCTTTCGGGATTCCAACTTGGGAGATGACGCGGAAGAGCGCTTCCGCAATACTGTGTGCTGAGATATTGCGAAGAGGCACTGCTTCCGGGTATCGCGTTGCATAGTCCACCAGAACTAAAATAAAGCGGTACCCTTGTGTTGACCAATCTAATGGCCCGACAAGATCCATCCCAGTTCTTTTGAACGGGGTCTTGATTAATGGGAGAGGGCGCAAAGGCGCTTTTGGAATGGCTGCTGGATTTACTAACTCGCATTCGCAGCATGCCATACACCACCTACGGACATCGCCGTAAATCCCTGGCTAATAGAACTGGGCCATTATTCGGGCTAGGGTTTTATCCTGCCCCAAGTGTCCAGCCATGGGATTAAAGTGAGCTGCCTGGAATACCAATTCCCGGCGGCTCTTTGGAATCAAAAGCTGTGTGACTTGCTCTTTCGTCTAAGTGCCCTGAGTCACTCGGTATCATCTATCCTTCATAATAGAAAAATAGGGGAAGGATGGGGTGGCGTTTGGCTGGAGCATTTGACCATCGATTACTCTCACTTGGTCAAACGCATGCCGCAGAGTCTCGTCTCGCGACTGCTCTAACGGGAAATCCGCAAGGGTTTCCCTGAGAGAGGGAGGAGGAGCCGGGGGCTCCTCACTCTGACGCGGAGATGACGTAGACGGCTCTGTGACAGCTGCTCCCGCCAAAGCGACACCGGGACCTCCCCCTGCTAAACTACGGCTCCTGGGTTTCGACACCACTGTAGCAGTTCGTAGGAGGGGCAGGAGCACAGAAAGATGGCAGGCCAGAATAAAGTTCAATAACCTTACAGTGGTGCTTGAAAGTTTGTGAACCCTTTAGAATTTTCTACATTTCTGCATAAATATGATCTAGAACATCATCAGATTTTCACACAAGTCCTAAAAGTAGATAAACAGAACCCAGTTAAACAAATGAGACAAAAAATATTATACTTCATCATTTATTTATTGAGGAAAATGATCCAATATTACATATCTGTGAGTGGCAAAAGTATGTGAACCTTTGCTGTCAGTATCTGGTGTGACCCCCTTGTGCAGCAATAACTGCAACTAAATGGTTCCGGTAGCTGTTGATCAGTCCTGCACACCAGCTCAGAGGAATTTTAGCCTGTTCCTCTGTACAGAACAGCTTCAACTCTGGGATGTTGGTGGGTTTCCTCACATGAACTGCTCGCTTCAGGTCCTTCCACAACATTTCAATTGGATTAAGGTCAGGACTTTGACGTGGCCATTCCAAAACATTAACTTTATTCTTCTTTAACCATTCTTTGGTAGAACGACTTGTGTGCTTAGGGTCGTTGTCTTGCTGCATGACCCACCTTCTCTTGAGATTCAGTTCATGGACAGATGTCTTGAGATATTCCTTTAGAATTGGCTGGTATAATTCAGAATTCATTGTTCCATCAATGATAGCAAGCTGTCCTGGCCCAGATGCAGCAAAACAGGGACAAACCACGATACTACCACCACCATGTTTCACAGATTGGATAAGGTTCTTATGCTGGAATGCAGTGTTTCCTTTCTCCAATCAAAAAGCTTCTCATTTAAACCAAAAAGTTCTATTTTGGTCTCATCTGTCCACAAAACATTTTTCCAATAGCCTTCTGGCTTGTCGACGTGATCTTTAGCAAACTGCAGATAAGCAGCAATCAACAATGCTTTTCAAAGATACTTAACGAATAGGCAACAACATGTGGTACTTAATGGTGCTTTCTCCTCCTGGTTACCTGTAATATCTGGTGTTCCGCAGTGGTCCATTTTGGGGCCTCTGCTCTTTCTCATCTACGTCAACGATATACCTAGTTATGTGCGCCATGGATCAACCCTTGCACTCTATGCAGATGATTCTAAACTTTATCATACTATTGATTGTATAAGATCAGCATTCTCTCTGCAGGCGGACATAGACTCGTTACATCATTGGAGTCTAGACTATGGAAGGAAATTCAGTACTTCAAAGTGCAAAGTTTTACAAATGTTTAAGAAGAAAAAAACCATTAAGCAAACATATCACCTGGATGGACAGGTCCTTGAATCTGCAACTCAGATAACAGACCTCAGTGTACTTGTGACCAAGGATCTGTCATGGGGAACTCACATTGAGTACAGGTGTGCAAAGGCCAACAAATCGTTAGGGCTTGTGAAGCGTCTCTACTGGGACATACAGTACATGATACTGCGACAAGGCAGCTCCTCTACTGTACTTTAGTGAGGCCCTGCCTTGAATATGCATGTAATTTATGGTCACCATACACAGTAAAGCACAAAGCTCGAATACAGAACATTCAGAGACATGCAACTAAGTTTATTCTAAATTAACCTCCTTCTGCTGTCTGCTACACAGAAAGACTTAAATCTCTGAAACATTTACCGTTGGAACATAGGCGTGAGATTAGTGACTTGATACTGTTTTATAAGATTCGGTCTGGCATTACTACTGCTAATTTTTCCAGCTTACTAATTTCTGCTACATCTTGCTATTCCACCCGGAACTTTGATGTTGCTAACTACCGTCCTCTTTCCAGTCATGAACAGAACTATTTTCGGGAATCCTATTTCCCAAGAACTGGCAGGGGCGCAGATAGGATTTTTGAACTGGGGGGGACTGAGCTGTCAGCAAATGATTCCATTTTGTATATGTGTGTGTATATATATATATATATATATATATATATATATATATATATATATATATATATATATATATACACACACACACACCGTTCAAAAGTTTGGGGTCACTTTGAAATGTCCTTATTTTTGAAAGAAAAGCACTGTTCTTTTCAATGAAGATCACTTTAAACTAATCAGAAATCCACTCTATACATTGCTAATGTGGTAAATGACTATTCTCGCTGCAAATGTCTGGTTTTTGGTGCAATATCTCCATAGGTGTATAGAGGCCCATTTCCAGCAACTCTCACTCCAGTGTTCTAATGGTACAATGTGTTTGCTCATTGCCTCAGAAGGCTAATGGATGATTAGAAAACCCTTGTACAATCATGTTAGCACAGCTGAAAACAGTTTAGCTCTTTAGAGAAGCTATAAAACTGACCTTCCTTTGAGCAGATTGAGTTTCTGGAGCATCACATTTGCGGGGTCGATTAAATGCTCAAAATGGCCAGAAAAATGTCTTGACTATATTTTCTATGGATTTTACAACTTATGGTGGTAAATAAAAGTGTGACTTTTCATGGAAAACACAAAATTGTCTGGGTGACCCCAAACTTTTGAACGGTAGTGTGTATACATGTTATTTCACCTCCCTCACTGCCATCACCAGGAACTACCTGCAGGCCAGGACAATGATAACATTTTAACATAGCCTATGGAAATCCAAAGTTTACACATTATCATCACGCACAGAAATTGCAAAACTGCAAAACTAGTTTTAAAACCGCTAAGTTCCAACTGTTAAACATAGTGAGAGGCTGGGCTACGTGTGTGTGTGTAAAGTGTAAACCAGTGCATCCTGACTTTCTAACTATGCCTGTGTGTTGCGTGAGCGGCAGTCAGTCAACAACTCTTCGCAAAGTTTCCTTATGAAACAATATGCTCGCTGAAATTATGGCAGGGAACGCCAGATTAAAATTAAAACTGCCTTCTGAGCACTGTATCTACAGGCTACCACCGAAAGAAGGAGGCTACCAGAAAGGCATCTCTACTCCGTACTATTTTACTTTCACGACGACATTACTTTGAACAGACTATCAAAAAATTGCAAGGTGATATGATAAAGTAAGGCACAGTTTACTTACAGTCGTTTTTTTTTTTTAAAAATGATGCAATCGTTTTCTGCCTTTCGGCACCCTTCATCATGCCGTGTTGGGGTCCTGAACTAGCAGGAGCTGTCCCCGATATGCCTGTCAAACTTGTTGTGAGTAACCATAGCAACCAAGCTCGAGCTCGCAACCTGTGCAGTCTGCGCAGTTGCAACTATGCATGTACTGCTGTGCACCTCAATAAACCGAATTGTAATTAGTCTTTTGATTTTTCTGTGAGGTTTGCCTTATGCAAAGAAAGACAGCATAGATGTTTTTTCCTCCCTATAAGTGGGGGGGACCGAACGAGGTGAATTTAAATCTGGGTGGGACGAATCCCCCCGTCCCCTCCTCTATCTGCGCCCGTGAGAACTGGTAAACTCTAGAACAGCCTATCTTCAAATATTAAGAACGCAAGCAGTCTAACTGTATTTAAGAGTCGACTTCATATTTTATATTTTGAAAAGTTACCTACGTACCGGCCACCATAGTCAGTTATCTATTTTATTAATAATAGGACATTAGAAACTTTTTTATTTTTTATCCATAATTTGTTTATATACATTTATAGTTTATTAGCAATCTATATTTTTATGTTTTTGTATTTGTGCAAGGGAAAATTGTCAATTGGGTCTATCCGTCCTGTAATTTTCGCCTGTCAATCAGTTCTGTATGGATTTATGACGAACTCTGTGAAACTAAACTAAACTAAAAACCTGCGCCAGCCCAAACTGAACAACTGAGTTCTTTGCTTCTTTTCTGTCCTGGCACGATAACATCATCTGATGGTTTGTATAGAAAAGTGTTGCTGAGATTAAAAAGTTTTGGTGGGACTTCAACTAAAATTCATTATTTTACTGGTATTTTTTTTCACATCCAGTGCAACTGAATTGGAATGATCTGAGGAATGCATTTAGTTTTACTAGTCAAACATTATATTTACTGTACTTATAAACAAGATTGTAATTTGTGAGTGAAAATAAATGTCTTCATTATAGTATTAATTTTAAAAAGATCAGATTTTGTCTTTTTTAAATGTTGTACAGAGAATGGTGACACAAGGGTGTGGTCTCAGCGTACAGTATGAACGACATTACAGGCATTTTGCAGACGCTCTGATCCAGAGTGACGTACAACAGACCCAAAGCAGCCTGGGGAGCAGTTAGGGGGGGGTCAGGTGTTTTACTCAAGGGCACTTCAGTGATTCCTGCTGGTCCAGGGACTCAGACCTGTGACCTTTTGGTCCCAAAGCTGCTTCTCTAATCATTATGCCATGGCTTCCAACAGAAAATCCTCTGAGAGCATGAACATTATCTAAGTTAGAATCACATTCTAAATTTTATTTTTACCCTTTCTTTATCCTTCTATAAATAAATAAACAAACAAATGAAAAATGCAGGAAATGTCATTTGGTAAAAATGTTGTTTTTCAGGTTGTCAGCCAAGCTGTGTTTGGCTCCCACGCCCTTTTGACATAATGATTTTCACATCATGAGACTAAATACGTTGTTACTCCTGTTGAATAAATATCCCATTTACCAGCTCGATATTTTACACTTTGCCACTAGACTGAGAACACTCCATCTCTGCTACCTGTGGACTCAGGTGAGTTATTACTTTACTTTCTCCTGAGAATCACCAGACTGTAAGATGATATAAAATGTATCAGGCTCTTATTGACAATTTAAATATGAAGATATTTAATATTCACTGAAATATTACGCTTAAAAATGTTATCTTCACTTGCAGTGTACATGATGGAATATTTTCTATGATACAGCCACATAAACATTTTGCTTGCATAGCTGATATATAATCTAATATATAATTAACTTTTAGGTTATAAACAACACCATGGACAGGAAGATTATACTGGCCGTTTTGTGTCTGATTGGTAAGTGTTCACTGAACTTCATCTCAGTTTCTGTAGTCACTTCTATTATCCTGCTCAAATATATTTGCTCGAAATAGCATTGTAGATTAATTTTTAGGTGATTGTTATAAAATTAAGTGTTGGCAGTTTACATATTATACTAAAGTTCCTAGAGAACTATGACATTTGTGAGACAATAACATTGGCAGTAAACCACAAAATTGTCAAATTTGTACAATCTGCTCTTGTTTCTAAGATTTATCTTCATTAATCTATGAATTCTGTGATGAATAGTGAGCGATCTCATGATTTATCCTGATATCTTGTGTTGTGGCGGCACGGTGGTGTAGTGGTTAGCGCTGTCGCCTCACAGCAAGATCGTCCGGGTTTGAGCCCCGTGGCCGGCGAGGGCCTTTCTGTGCGGAGTTTGCATGTTCCCCCCATGTCTGTGTGGGTTTCCTCCGGGTGCTCCGGTTTCCCCCACAGTCCAAAGACATGCAGGTTAGGTTAACTGGTGACTCTAAATTGACCGTAGGTGTGAATGGTTCTCTGTGTCCATGTGTCAGCCCTGTGATGACCTGGTGACTTGTCCAGGGTGTACCCCGCCTTTCGCCCATAGTCAGCTGGGATAGGCTCCAGCTTTCCTGCGACCCTGTAGAACAGGATAAAGCAGCTAGAGATGATGAGATGAGATGTGATGAGTATAGAAAAAGACGAAGTGTACCTTTCAGAATGTTAGTGAGACAGATGACTTCAGAAGGCTTCATTGTATAAACAGCATGATGGTGGTAGCATGTGGATTTGAATATCATTACATCACAAGGGTTGGGTTGAAACTCTGTTTTGATGTCATCCATCAAGTCCTCATTTGAGATGGTTCTTGTCATTTGCAGATCACATCTGATGATCTATACTCAGGAAATGTTGCAGTTGGTCAAACAGAGAAGAGTAGTATAGGGGAGAAATATTCCAAATGTTCCATGGAAAATACACACTGCTTTCTTTTTATTATCAATGTTTACTTCCAGCATTTAAAGGGGTGGGGGGCCGGGAATCTCATCTCATCTCATTATCTCTAGCCGCTTTATCCTTCTACAGGGTCGCAGGCAAGCTGGAGCCTGTCCCAGCTGACTACGGGCGAAAGGCGGGGTACACCCTGGAGAAGTCACCAGGTCATCACAGGGCTGACACATAGACACAGACAACCATTCACACTCACAGCCATACCTATGGTCAATTTAGAGTCACCAGTTAACCTAACCTGCATGTCTTTGGACTGTGGGGGAAACCGGAGCACCCGGAGGAAACCCACGCGGACACGGGGAGAACATGCAAACTCCGCACAGAAAGGCCCTTGCCGGCCACGGGGCTCAAACCCAGACCTTCTTGCTGTGTGGCGACAGCGCTAACCACTACACCACCGTGCCGCCTGGGGCAGGGAATAATATCTATAATTAATATATAATTTAAAAGTTTATATATAACTTTGGGCATTTGAATCTGAACTGTGTTTCATCTGAATAACAAACACAGTACACAGAAACGTTCTAGCCCTTTTATTCAAGCAAAAAACAAAAAACACTGAACATAAAGTTTTTTCACTTGTCCTTTTGTGTAATTTGTACTTTGATATAGATGTGCTCAGTCCATCAATTTTCCGTTTCTCCTCCAAAATTATTTTCGTGGAAGAATGATGATAGAGTAAATAATCCACTTCATTCACATTCATTCCACCTGTGAGTGAGACTGTACTGCGCCTCCTGGCGACGTGTTATGGAAACGTCACCAACATGGACTAGAATGTATGAACCCAATGGGGCTCAAAACTCAGTGGGTGTGTCACACTGTGTAGTCATGTTATACACTGGCACTGATTGGCTGTATGAACCTCCAGTAGAGCGTATCCCTGCCTCCAGCACTGGGCAAGTTCCAGTTCACCCACAGCCTCGCTTCACATCATTCTGCCAGTGGTGCTGTTACACTCGGTCTAAAAAAATCACAAAGAATCCTCTTTAAAATGTTTATTAATCACAGATAAGGTGATGTGAATGCTTAAAATATGGAACCTTATATTTATTTTTCTTTTACCTTTGGAGTGTGTGTGTGTGTGTTTAATCCTGCTAGTCCATTGATATGAGCTGCCCCTGACTCTGCAGTTTACCTCAGAGATGATAGTCATAGATTAAACAGATCTGTGATTCAGCTGAGCTTTATGAAGCACATTGCCTTGTTTCTGTTTAATCAGCATCAGTTTCTAATTTTGATTTCAACTTTGTTATGGTCCACTATTCTATTCTAATCATCTTCAATGGTCATGACTTCAGTCCTAAGTGCAGCTCAGGTGGGCTCTGCAGTGGACCCGACTCCACCCGCAAGCACAGCTGAGATCGACCCCACAATGGACGTGACTTCACCCGCAATCACAGATGAGATCAACCTTACAGTGGGCAAGACTTCACCCCCGAACACAGCTGGCACAACTACAACAATTGCACCAGTAACTGAAGTTTTCACATTGATCTTCCGCATCAAGGAAACATTTGTTCCAGCACTGGCTAACCCAAATTCTAAACAATTTAAAGACAAAGCTGAAAAAGTCACTCGTGAGGTATGTTTTCCAGATAATGCCACCATTTACAATTTGTTTAATTATTCTAAACATGAGAGATTTTACCACATGAAAACTTCTATTGCCATACAAGACAACCAGAAGAATGCATCTGGTTCGAATCATGCATTTCTGTTCACAGTGTGTGTGCAGGACATGTGTGACTTTTGCCCTTTTGTTCAAATTTTCACTTTGAATTTCAGTGAAATCCAATTCAATTGACATAACATTAGGCACAATTTGAATATGATTTAGAGCATTTGTAAGTCTCATTGCATATTAGTTGTTATTGCTAACTTTATCTATGGCTAAATAACAAACCATTTTATCTGTTGGATTTTGATCACCGAATTCATATTCTTCTTCTTAGATTGAACCATTGTACAAGAAAGCCTTTAAAAACTTCCATCTCATGCAAATCTTCCAGTTCAGGTAAGAAGGCGGAGATGGCTCTGAATGTTTATTCCTTTGTTGATTAATGGTTGAATTTTAACCTGCATCTCTTTGTTTGTGCAATTTCAGGAATGGTTCTATTGTGACACACAGCCTCATGTCTTTCCTTTCTGGTGCTAACGTGACTGACACCAAAGTGAAAGACGTCCTTGCCAAAGGAGTTAACAGCTTGACCTTTCCTGTTGAGCCAAACTCCATCAATGTCACCCATGTTATTAGTCAGTATCAACATGCGAAGATATTGTTATTTATTAATTAGTGCTTATTAATTGTAAATAATCCAAACTCAAATTTCTTGTATATTTTTAGGTTTAAATATGTATTTGTGTACATTTAATTTCATGTATATGTTTATATTTTGCAGGTAATTCCATGCCACCAGTGATTGCCAGCTCACTTTCCATGATATGGATGTCTCTTCTACCACTTCTACTTTCAGCGGCATTGCACTGTTAGCTCTAAGCCTGATCAGAAAACGCACACTACTGTATAACTTAACAATGCTATTTAACATTTCAACCTATTCTACTGTTGTAAGTAGTTCCTTTTGTCACCACAAACAGTAACATGTATGTTTGCTTTTTATTGATTAATATTTAATTCATAAGCTAAATGGAATCGGGTGTTTTTATAAACAATATCTGCTTTCATGAGAAAAACAAATATTTTAAATTATGAAACTGAGGATTTAATGATGGTGGTGACATACCTGAACATTTCTCCACTTCTAAACAGTCCTATTGATTGCTGTCTTTCATTTATTAAATTTAAATCAGTAGGAATATTCTTGAAACAGATGTATAGTTAACAGGATAAACTAATATGTCAAAGTCTAGTCATTTATATGTATACTAATGTATATATTGTGTATGGGAGTGTGCAATAACTATAAATGTTTTATGAAATAAACTTTGCACATTTTATTTGTGTAATTCAATTTTATTATTTCTTAAAATACAATATACACAATACACTGTATGGTGTATATATTATAAGCTGTCTGTAAGATTGAGTGCCATAATGGTTGTGAGGCGGTTGGAGCTCAGGTGGCATCTTGGTTCCGTGGTGTGCTGATTAGCACTCTGGACTCTGAATCCAGTAATCAAAGTTCAAATCTCAGGTAGAACCTCCCCAAAACTTTGTTCAAGGTTTGATACTATTGCAGCAAATATAACATTGCCTCAAAATGTAGCTCATGTAGGGTTTATTATAGCAAATTCCAACTGAGTTGAGTGAAACAGAATTGCATTTTTTTTTTAATTCATCAAGTAAAACTCTTGTGTTCTTTGGCTAAAAGAGTGAAGTTAGGAACATGTTAGTTAAATATGTTAATAAAGATCTGGAGGTACCTGGTTCAATCATGGTTAACCATAATTCAATCACTTATTAGTCCCTGCTTTTTGTGATGCAAACTTTTATTTTAATGGAACTTCACCTGAATCCTTCAGGCCTCCAGGTCGTCACGAGGTTTTTCCCTAATTGTCAGCTGCCCTTTCACAGCAGCAGCAGTCACTGCTTTATTCCAGATATTGAAACTGATATGATATGGTATAATATGATTGTTTTTTTATTTGAAACTAAAAAATACTTTATATGGTAGACTTTACAGTAACCATCTTCATGGTACTGTAGACTAAGTATCAGCCTTTTGGTAATTTCTTTCGGCATTGAAGACCCTCCTCATTCACTATGTACAAGTAAAAGGATTTTATTTAAATATTATTGATCTTTACAGTGCTAGTCTATCCAAAATGACATCATAAAATCTCAGACTTTCCTCTGTGTGATATGCTCAAATAGGTTGTAAAGTTCACTGATAAATAAGAAATTTGTTCAAAAGAAATTTTTGCATCTGAATTCTGTTCCAAAAATCACTAAAAGCTTGTCCGCCATTAGATTGCATCAGTTTGTAGGTCAGTGGTGCTGCATGTGTGACGTCATATGCGCCACTGCCTTCTTTTGTGTCCACACTGACTCTATAATATTCTTTGCAATGTCATGCATTCTTGATATTAATTCTCTTGAAAAAGATGATTAAAGCTACAACGGGATGGTACACAAGTGTCAGATTATTAAAAATATTTTATAATTTTAATAATTTTATTTAGGTGCTTATAGTAGGAAATATTGAGTGCTGTTTTATGACCTAATCCCACAACACCGTTAACTATAACTATTACTATAGCTATACCTATACGTATAACTATAACTATGATTATACCTATAGCTGAATTTATTTCCAGTCTGGAGCAGTCACAGCACATCTAATCCCGGCTATAGGATGTTGGCTGTTGTGAGAAAATGTCGCTGTTGTAGGGATTCTTTGACACTTCTATAATCAGCTTCTCCTCCATTGATGCAACACTGTCTCAGAAAAAATGTCCCAGAAAAAAAAGAAAGAAACACAGTTCAATAAAATATCAAAAATACAACTCAAATCTCAGATCTCACAGATAAATGTATATAAGCAATAACTCAAATTTCCACAGTTTGGTGTATCACCAGTCCTTTAGTTAAGTCTTTTATCAGTCCAAATGAAATTCACTGTGTATTGCTGCAAAAACCTGATAGTTTTGTCCTACCATGATCCAAATGTTAGAATCAGTGTCTTTGTCCACAGTGTGCAGGTGAGTTTTGCAGAATAGGTGATCCTCCCAGTGTCTCTCCTATGGGTGTATCGCCATCTTCTTTCCACAGCTCCAGGTGTTTTCACACACCAGTGATCCCAACTAAAAAACCTGGCCAAATCCTCGTTCAAAACTCAAATAAAACAGGATCCAGCAACGTGGACAGCAGGTGAATACAATTTTTTCCCAAGAATGAAAGAAAAACAAGATATAAAACCTCAAAATACACTTCTTTTACTCCTATTTACTTTTTCTTTTCCTCTCGTTTTCAACTTTTCCCTCTGCTGCCTCTAGCGTTCTGCTCTTGCTCTAATTATTCTCCCTCCCTCCAGCAATGGCACTGTAGTTACCTGATTGGCTGTTACCACTGCGCTTGATTTAGTATTGATCTAAGCTTCTATTATCATATTCACCGAGGTTACACAGTCATTCCCCCATTCCTTTTTGCAGAACTGTTCAAGCTGGGAGAGGCTGCTTGCCTCAGCTGAGGGTATGTTGTGATCAATGGCCAAAACACCCAGTGATGTGGACGTAT